>NC_090207.1:7345000-7684500 GCF_033026475.1 Channa argus
TTGTGGTTGTGCAAGGGTGTTACAATAACTGCATTAGGTGAATCCCGAGCAATCACCTAATAGCATGCCGAGTGCTACATTAAAAAGGTGGATTTACAACCTTTGGATGAATAGTGACTCTGCTAGCCTGACTTCCATGTGGAGTTCCTTTCACCACTCTGGAGCTATGGCAGAGGAAAACTAAATAAGAAGAACACAAGAGACAAACATCAAGTATAGTAATTTCTCACATTTTCTGCTTTTTAATAAGCACAAAAAATACACTAATGTCTGTAATTTGCAAACATTAACAATGTGTTTGCATGGTGTGCCAGCTCACACAGAAATTTGTATACTTAATTTCAATCAAACCCGTGTTTGATTTAAAACGTTAACATTTTCTGACTTTGGATTCATTTTAAAAGGTCTTGAATACATTCTTGCTAATTTCATCTCTCCTCAGGTTGAAGATAAGCAAAGCAATGTTGTAAATAAAAAAATAAAATAAAAATTAAGCTGAAAGAGACATCATTTTGAGAAGGCTTATGATAACTGCTATTTTAAACATTAAGATATCCACAGTGTTTTCATTAATTTCACTGTCTATATATAGTAATAAAGCTGTGATCCTAACAACTCTTGCTCCCCAATTATGTTAGTGAAGAAGTAGGTAAGATGTATTCTTTTATATATTGCCCCATCATATCTAAGAATTGTGTCAAATGTCCCATTCTTAAATACTAAAATAAATAATAACATAAGCACCAAAAATATACCAATTACCTGTGCACTACCACACAGTGCTGCAAAGATGTGTAATGGGGCAAAAAAAAACAAAAACTCCATTGGGGCATGCATCACGGGTACGTAAGGCATTTATAGTATCTAATGAGGGGTTGTTGGATCGACCCATCACACAACATGGCTCAACACCAGAGCCCCGACCTTTTGAAAAGGAGGTCTCAAACCACCAGGCTGCCCCTCTGACTCAAATGCCAGTGCAGTTAACATGCACCGTGCTGTCTTTCTGCATTTTTGTTGTCAGAGTTGACACGAGACTCTGACGGCACCAGAGAGAGCGAGAGCACCACTACGAAAATCTTTTCCCTACTTCAGTGAACATTCCCTACAGATTCATGAAATCGTTTTACAGATATTTCTGTGCTTAAAGTCTTAGAAAATGCTCATGGGCCCTGCTGTCACATAATGTTGATATTCACCATGAACCTTACGCATGTTTGATTTCACTGTGTCTTTCAACTATTCTGTCTGCCCAACTATTTGCTTATGTGTCTGCGCATGTAGATGTGTATCCCAAGTGCCATTGTTGGACAAGAGAATGAGTGCAGATCCTAAAAAAGGTTCCTGGTGCTTACTCAAGCATTCATCCCATCCACATACTCTCTCTGCTACTATGTTGCTATCATGCTGACATTGACAGAGGAAAGGATATAAAGAGATTTTCCAATGTCTGTCCTCCTTCAGTGTTATTGAATTACAGAAATCCTTAACACCACTCTCCACCATACAATCTTTAAATCATAGTCATCTGCAAAAAACAGGTAACTAACCTTGCAGAACTTAATATAACACTTATTGCAAACTTAAAAAAAAAAAGTTCTATAATTAAATTCTGCAATCGCAGAAAAATGTTCTACAAATAAATCTACAAAAAGTAGAATTTACTTCAATAAATACATACATTTACATCCACATTTTCCACTGTAAAGTCCCAAATGGTTTTGGCTAGGGATGGATTACTGAAAGGGTGTACTGGGCACAGACCCAGGACATCATCAAGTCAGAGACCTGTGGACCAGAGCCTTTAAAATTATTGTTCATATATAATGTATGAAGGAACTCACTTAAAAAGGCATAAAATTGCAACAAAAAGATGTAAAGATTATCTAAAAAACCAAAAGACCAAAAACTGATACTTAATAACCAAAAGCAGATAAAACCCCCCAAACATTCACATTGAACCAAAAATAGATGAAATGTACAAAATAAAAACCTGACATCATCATCAAAAAAACTAATGTCTCGTAATCCATCCATGCGTTCATGAGTCCATCCACTAACAATGAGACTTTATTAAAGAAATTTTGTTCACAGTAAATGGTCTTGCACTGCATATAGCGCTTTTCTACTTCCCTGGTACCCAAGCAGCAATTTCTAATGTTTCAACCCATTCTCACACACACACACACACACACACACACACACACACACACACACCTGTACTCACCAGGAGCAACTAATTTGGGATTCAGTATCTTGCTAAAGGAAACTTTGACATGTGCCCCAACGAGCCAGGAATCACAACCAAAAACCCTGGGATCGCTGAATGACTGCTCTGCCTCCTGAGTCACAGCCGCCCCACAAATAACCTCATAAGTTATCAAGAGACAGAAAGACTGCTTCTATATTTTTCCTATTTCAACCAGATTTGTCTTTTCAGAAAACACGAGGATGTGTCTAGTTTAGTTTTGACAGACTTGTATTTATCACATAGTACAGACTTAAGTTTGATATTGTCCTTGATGTAGGTGCAGCCCAATGCTGTCCAGTCCAGCATCAGCCGCTTCTAGCTTCACAAAATGGTCTGACTTTTGGACACAAGTTATTTCAAATAGAATGTACGATACATGATTGACGGCTCTCTTTTTAATCAAGCCATCAACAGGGACTCTTCCTACAAAGGACTCGACAAAGACGCAAGTTGTTAGTTGTTTGCTGCTGATTCTCAGTTGGTAAACATGTCAGAAATAAGCCATGCAATTGCAGAATCATGCCTAATGCAATCATGTTAATGCACTGAGAGTTTAGAGGGCTGATAGGATGTCAAAGATCTCAAATTGAATCAAGAGGTTTTTTCAGACAAATAAAAAAACTTGCAAGATGTATTCTAGCTGCGTGAGGCTGCAGAGGGAGGAAGATATTGTTTCCAGTGCAGCCACAATAAACATAATTGTGATATGATAACTTTCATTGTGTGATTATAATCGATACTAAGGACATTTGACAAGGGACTGAAACAAACAGAGGGAGTGAATATCACATATTTCAACACATCAGATTTACACATTCAGTTAAATATGTTTAAGTTATCCCTGCAAACAAACACACACACACAAATACACAGTGTCCTGAACCCAAATAGCGATTCAAACAAACATCCAATTTGCTGGGCAGATTACCCAGGGGGCCTTGATGTTTGCTACCTGAGAGGGAATGGGAGGTGACTCATCAGCAAGATGTTAATATCAGTTTACACACACACACACACACACACACAGAATAAATATTAATTCTCGACAGAAGCTCACCACAACTGGCAACTTAATTACACTCATTTCACTGTGATTGTCTCCCACAGGAGCACAAACACACACTAACACACAGCTTAGACAATTTGGCCCTAACGCTCTGAATTAAGAATATTGTCATTTTGGATCATTTCCCCTGTGAGTGAGTGTGTGCGACCAAGTGTGTGTGTTTGTGTCCATGTGTGTGACAGGCAGCAGGGATGCTGTTTAGGAGCTGCAGCAACACACCGTTTATTCAGACATGTGTGCAGTGATTTATTTAAACACGTTGCACTTTCTTCTACAAAGACGTACACTGACTCACCGAGAACACACTGACAACAGATATACCAGACCGCTTCAGCAATCACAAAAACATGATGGAGCGTAGAATTGAGAAGCCCTTGAAAAATGAACTCGTTGAGCAAACTTGAAAAGGCTGTTTTCTAATTTAAAGTCATTAGAGTAGGATGGAGAGGAAGACTGCAGGAAAATGGTTTTCTGCTTGTATCGTGTTTTAGCTCAATTTATTTAAATGTGTAATTACCAGTTTGTAAGTTCCTTACAATAATTCCAAAACTAAATACTTATTTTCCCCTTCCTTTGGGCACAACGTGTAAAATGGCCGCTCCGCTGGCCCTTAGACCAAGATTGGGCCTAAATTAAATGTTACAATAGAGATTATTAAATGACGTTCAGGACCAAGGACCACAACTCAGACACTCCCCGTCCGGTCTATAGTCTTTCAAATGCCTGTGTGAAAACTCACCTCCTCCAGCAGGTGGTCTAACTTCGTTCCCCACGGTTTGCTTGAATCCTCCTTTCATCATCATCAACATTCTTGTAATCCCGTCAGCCACCTGTGTCCAGCCCGGGATCCCCCGCAGAGCCCCATGTTCAACAGAGGAGGCTACACCAATTAGGTTTCCTCCGACCTTTCCACCCTCAATGTTAAACTCTTCCTACTCTTCCTTCTCTTCTTCGTCTTCCTCTTCCTGCTTCTCTTCTTCCTCTTCTTCTTGCTCCTCTCTTTCCTTCTTCCTCTTTCATTAGCGGATGGCATCCAGCGAAAACAAGTTGTTTGTAACTCCTTGGACAGTCGCGCGTATCCACTTTACGTGCGCGCAGGCCTCAGCTAGTTAATTACCGGTATGTGACGTCACGTCACCAAGTTTTCGCGCCAGAGTTCTACCGTTCATTTGGAGGATGTGAAACACGAAACGAACAGGTTAGACAGTACTACCGTCTACAGTCTGTCTCACAAGACCTACAAACGCCACGTGGCCTACAAGGACCTGTAGTTAAGCACCGGCTGCCGTTAAATTCCACAGGGACCAGGTTGCCAAATTTGCACTATTCCGGAATCAATCAGGCACTACCTCTCTCTCAGGCCCTGGGATGCCAGGTTAGCATATATCTAGTTCTATATTCTTAGTCACCCTAACTGCGTCTGCATCTCTCAGGCACCAGGATGCCAGGTTTTCATTTTCAATAGCTATCTTACAGTACCTACTTTTACTCCACTCAGGTACGGGATGCCATATTCATATTTCCAAGTCACCTTAAAGAGTGACTTTACCAATTTACAACTTGCACTCTATAGTTCATGTACATTAATGATTTTAAACTTCCCTCTGCCTTCCCTATATTAAAATATTTCTCTCCAGATGACCTGGAGGAGTTTTTCATCATTAAGAGTTCAGATTGTGTCATCCGGGCGAGCTCAGGAAAAGCAGACTGACCATGATTACAAACTTCATAGTGTGAGCAATAAGATGACATAATCTGAGCTGAGATTCCTCCAACTGATGTCATCTAGACGCATTTATCAGCTCAAAGTAGAGATATATATTATATATATATACTGTGCATATATATATATATATATATATATAGAGAGAGAGAGAGAGAGAGAGAGAGAGAGAGAGAGAGAGAGAGAGAGGTAAGCAATGGGAAGTTTAATGTCATTTATGTACATACTACCCAAACTAGACTACTAAACTACTACTTTCTCAAGCATGGATGCCAGGTTTGTATATTCCTAGTTGTGCTTAACTGTCTCAGGTCATGCTGCATATTTGTATTTTACCTTAAGTACTTTTTTGTAACAGTAGATTGTAAACAGGCACATCACTCATCAACGTGCACATGGGTTTGTATAACAAAACAATGTGATTTTTACTTTGTTTGAAAGATTAGTTCAACTTAAGAACACTGTGATGCCAGATTTTGAAATTCTTCATCCCATTAACCATTTCTGCTTCTTGTTCCACACTTAGGATTCTCTTAACGCTGCGAAAAGCATGTAGCGGCCTCATTTACGGAGCATACATGTGTATACATATCATTTTCATCTCAGTTACCTATTAAGTCACCATTCGTTTAGACTTGCATTTCTGTGAGTTAGACACCGGTTTACTACACACTTATTCAGTTGTCCGGCTCCATTTGTTAACCTCCTACTTTGAATGTTAAGAGCCGCCTGTCACTATCACGTGGATGTGCCCCTATATCCCTGTATTGACTCCAGCCTGTCAGTTATTCTAAAAATATTGCTGGTCCTAGATTCCTACCCTATCTTATGTCCCTATCTTATGTTGGTTACCTAGTTATGCTTCTGTTTCCATTTTAACTTCATTCTCATACTATCCCATCCTTTCAGTTTCTGGCACCGGTCACCAGCCACTCAATCCATGCTTAATGCTTAATTTCGACCAGTGCTTCAGTCATTCCCAGCCCAGCTTTAGTCACATCCAGCATTTTCCAGCATTTTCTTCCAACCTTGTGCCATCAGCCCTAGAGTTCAAATTACTAACTCCAGGTCACTTTTGGGGGGGGGGTGAGAGATTTGAGAGCTGAGCTGAGCACAACAGTCATCCACCTTAAAAGAACATAGTCCAGTCAAAGCAATTTCAGTTGGATTTATTCGGAGTTTATAGGAAACACTGAATCAAGTGAAGGCACAATTTGATCAAGCTATTAAGTTTAGTTTCAGTGTTTTGGATAAAAGTTGTCAGACTTTTTCGATCCACACCAAGAGAAAATAAGAGAAGAAGACAGACGGACAGATGGAGTTAGAAAGTGAGTAAACAACAAAAAGAGAGGGACAAGGAGTCAGAGTGAGATGGAGGTATATAGATGGAGACAGAGGCAGACAGGCAGATGGA
Source organism: Channa argus (assembly GCF_033026475.1). Classification (NCBI taxonomy): domain Eukaryota; kingdom Metazoa; phylum Chordata; class Actinopteri; order Anabantiformes; family Channidae; genus Channa; species Channa argus. Next base: position 7,351,455 of record NC_090207.1, read on the forward strand.
GAGAAAAGCGAGCAAATAAGACAGAGTTAGCAATGGATGGGTGCTGTGATAGCAGGGAAAGTGAGCAGGACAGGAGTTGTTTTGAGCTGGTTGTTTGGACAGATGGCTGTCTGTGTGCTAATTACAGACTGAGTGCTTGACACTGTGAACACAATCAAAGAGGAAACTGGCTTTATTTGTTCAGCTTCACCCACACATAGATGCACACACACAAAAAGACGCGCACTAAACACAAATGAAAAAGTTTGCCCGTGCCACAAAGAGGCACCGGCAAACAGACTCGGAAAACACACATTTGTCCACACAACGACGCACAAATAGAGACCACAAAGGCAATTCACCGTGTAAGCACACTCTTATCAAAAATGGACAAAGCAAATGAATCACCACACTTGGTGCAAATGTTGCAGGACGACCAGATGACACAGACCTCCTTTGTGTAAATGCCCTGAAAAACTCAATTTTCATCGCTTCTCAACAGCATTAAATCATATCCTCGTATTTACCTCTGCTTAACCCATCTGCCTGATCTATCAAAAGCAGCTGACGCACTGGCAGCTTTTGCTCTTTCCTTAACCATTTCAGTGCATGGTTTTTACACAGGTAAAAGTCCAGGTAATATGAAATACAAACAGACCTTGATACAGGTGTTATTTTTTCAATTTTAAAGATAAATTTAAAATGACATGGGCAAATATACTGTGGCTTAACTTAGTATTTTGTGCCACAACCTTTTGACGAAAGTACAGCCGGGCAACAAAAGTCACACTCAAAGGTTGTCTGTACCAACCAGTTTTTACTCTTTGACTGTCTGGAAAGAAGACAAACATTGTGATTAAATACAGTAGATAACAGACTGAATCATTGGCTAATTGTGGCTGGACAAACCTACCAATTCCTCTGCTCATATTCTTGCATGTTCTTCAAAACCCCCATTGGACAAGGGTGACAATTTGACATGGACTGGTTAGCTGACAGACATGAAGTATTAAACAAGGCTAACTTGAGGTAAAAGATGTTTGCATTATTCATATTTAACAGTTGTTTTTTTTTTTTTTTTTTTTTTGTCTTTCTGAGCTGTGATGGGTTTTTAAAAATCATGTTCTAATAAAGTTTTTTTGCCCCTGATCTGGCTTCTTCATGTGTAAGTTTTTGGCATCCGAAGTCTGACAAGATCCCTAAATTGTGTCAGAAGTGATTTTTCTGATTTACTGTGATACACTGTGATGGGCTATGTGAGATCCACAGAGCTGTTGCAACACCCTGTGTTTGAGAATAAAACTGGAGTATACCCAGCGCGCAGCAAGCTTAAACTGTGACACTGGGCAAACATCTTTTAAATAGTCAACACGCGAATAGCAACAGTCATAATTAGCACTGTAGGCAGTAACTAACTTCACTCAACATCTCCAGTCAAGTTTTAAACGTAGTGTCTTGGTGGCACACAGTGGCTCCAAATGCTCCATAAGATGGTAAAAAAACAAGATGTTTGCGCAAATCAATGTGCGCATTAATTATGGTCAGTTTATGGAATTTCTTTTTGCCATCATCACTTCCAAAGTGAAGGCTCTCTGCTCACTAATGAGAACCCAGCATGAGGAGCATGTATGTTTTGTTTTAATGTGCCTAATCTTATTGGCCTTGATGAAAGTAACTTTTATATTTCTACTCCATGAAATCTTGACATTCGAACATTTTGCTTGTTGCTGCAGGGCTCCCGTAATTTTCAACTTTAAAGCTGGTCCACACGGCCGACTTTCAGCCAGTCGATTTCAGCAAACTTGTTTCTCTTAAAAAGCACTGTGCATCCATTAAAAAGGTACAGTGGTTGTTGAGCTGGTCCAAAGTCTACTTGCTGCTCTAGAAAATGAGCTTTCGGGGCTCTCAGAAACGGCATAATAACAAGCCAGATGGAGAAAATGCCCCTCTCTACACAGCCATCCTTGGTGAAGTATGTGTAAACAGTGGATGAGTCCTGGAAGAGGACATCTGTTTGGTTTGGCTTGTTTCAATGAGCTGAGCAACAGATTTCTACTGTACCTCGTTATTCTGTACTAAATGGCATAAAGCCCATGTGGACTTTTCCCACTTCGGACAGGTGTAATGAATAAAATGAATAATGGCTCTTTTCCATTTAGGTCGAATTGAAAGTCATAGATGCTAACATGTGGTACTAGTGTATTAATATAGTAATAACTTTTCCTGTCAAGTAAAAAAAACAGGTATGTTAATTGCAGGAAAGACAATTGAAAAAGGCTTACAGGGAAAACTGGACCACAAATCCATGTGATACGAAGGAAGGTGGACCTTGGTAGCTGAGCGGCTCTGCCCAATGAGAACCCAGCACCCAACCAATCGCACCTGGTGGGGTGGGATTGGAGCCTAATGCTGGCTCCCAACCCAATGCTCTACCCCTGATCCACCAGGCCCCTTAGTATTATTTTGCCTACTAATAGTTAAAATGTACCTAGAGCAACATCAAGGCCAATATCCATGAACCATGCAGCTACAAATATTAATACACTTGCGCAACATCCAGCAGCCTTCAGTTACATCATAGAACAAAAAAAAGCAAAAGCCAGAATCACATTCACCTCATAGCAGCTTGTATTCCACCACAGATTGTGAGCCACAGGGTGAAAATGAAGAACCGTACCGTTTTGAAGAGGCGGTGAAATAGATTGACAGCACTAGTCAGAAGAAAAACAGATTTTTAATCCTGGCACTGTCTCTTCTCTCTGAAATACCATGAACCTTTATGCTTTCAGTAACCTTTGGTTCACTCACACAGGTGTTCATAGTTAAAGGTAGTTGTAACTCTGCTCAGGCTACAGCTGGGTGGAGCTATTCTGAGCATTTGAAGAGCAGGTCTGCAATTGCATATACTTACTGTAAAAGAACAACAGGAAGCATTCTCTTCTCTCTTTTTCATCCACCATCTTCTACCTCTATCTTGCTATCCCTTCCTCTCCTCTTGCCCTCTCACTGACTCCTCCCTTTCTAATTCCTAAACATGTTTGCAATCTACACAACACATTCCCACATCCCTCCACAGCTCAGCCACTTCCAAGCAGCTTCATTAGCAGAAAACATAATGAGCAGGGTCTTAACAAGCAAAACAAGGGCTTAATGGTTTTGGTTTATTTTTATAATTGAAAAAGTTAATTAAAAAAGTTGAATTACATCAGTTGTTGTTTTTTATTTTGGTAAGATTTAATGTTTATTGTACTGACTGGTTTGGATTTACAGGTAGAGAAACAAACCAATATAAGACAGATTAAAGTATTGTGCAGAGTGGGGCTAGAAATCATTACCGGCTTCAAATAGCAGATGTCATTGTTGAGAGGTGAGGCTAATTTATTGTTTCGAAAGACAAGATTTGTCTCAAGTCAAGTCAATTTTTAGGTCCTAAGAAACAATAACCATTGTTTCCATGTGTTTTGTGGTTGTCTCAACCTGTTTAATCCTTTTCTTTTCGAGTTAGTGATTACTACTGTACATTTGGTATATGACTCAAAAGCCTCAACAATCACCACACGATGTTTCTGTTTGCTGTTTGGAGAAGAGCAGTAACATTTCCAAATGACGAAATTAAGAATTATGTTCCTTCCTTAAACCTAATCATATTGAACCAATTCCTCACAGTGTGAGTGCACTCACACGATCACACTGCTGGTTGTAAACAAGCCCATCTGATCATCTGGCTGAAATGTATTCAAATTGTCCAAACCAATTTAAATGTAAAAATCTAAAGTTGTGAGCCAATACAGTATATGTTATTAAATTTGTGTGTCTCATTTTCCTGCCCACGATTTTATTGCTTGTACTTCGTATACATTTTTTACCAGCCCAATGAAGGGAAGCTTGAATTGCAAGAAAGACCTGGAACAGTTTAAACGAAACTTCACTCTGATGCAAAACTGTCAGTCTAGGAAGATATACTTTACAGGGGACAATAAAAGATTATTTATTAAATAGTTAAATATTTCAAGGGTAGCGTTGTTGTTGATAATATAATGATATTGAATCATGTTTACCCAGAGACTGTGCCCAGGTGGATACTCCTTTAAAAGTAACATCAATACATATAATTTATTATTTTAATGTGAGTTCTAATTCTATCTCCTTTTGGACCAAAGTTGCTTATGGTAACTTTTCTGCTAATACATTGAGGATTTATCTGCCTTTATTATTATAATTTCTTTTCTTTTTTTTTTCTGGATGTTTACAGGACTTAGACAGGCCGTTCTGTCATCTGCCTGCCGTCGCGACGCATTTGCTGCTAACAAGGCCGCTAGCCTGGCTCAGGCTGAGCCAGTAATCCTCCAGTAAGAGCCGTTAAACCGCCACAGCTGCGGCAGGCAAGCTGCCACCTGAAGCCAACTGGACTGTCTCATACTGCACACACACATACACGCTCTGAGATATACATCATATAGAATTACAAACAAAACTTAATTTCACAACCTGATGTCTTTGCATGCACACAAGACATTTCCGTGTGTGTAGATAGCATGTATGCCGAAAGAGAGAGAATTTAAAATAGAGTGTTTTACTTTTTGTTGCAATTTGCATGGAAAAAACACTAATTGTGTGTGTTTATTGTCCAAGAGTTCATGCATGTGTGTGTGTGCACTGTTTTAAGAGACAGAGGGAGCCCACAAGACGAATAAAAGGGTAAATAGGTGAGATTTAGGGAATAAGGCCTTAACAGTTTATTTACCAATTAATGTTACTCACACATACACATGCACACACACACAAACTGAGACACATTTGGAGCAAGACCAGGAGTGCAACAGCTTGCTATGAATATTCAGTGAATAATACTGTTTGTGAGTGCATATTTTGTGTGTGTGTGTGTGTGTGTGTGTGTGTGTGTGTGTGTGTATGTGTGTGTGTGTGTGTGTGTGTGTGTGTGTGTGTTTGTGTGTGTGAGACAGGGAGAGGAAGGGAGAGAAAGAAAGAGATTCATAGGGATGGAGGGATGGTTACTGCTTCATGTAATCCTACTAAAGAGGAAACATGCACTCTTGGGAAAGGATATTTTGTCTGTTGTGTGTGATGATGTGTGTGTTCGTGTGTGTAGGCAGTGAAGTACCTTGGGGACACAAAGGGTACTTGTGTTTCCCAGTTAAGTAGGAAATCAGAACAGCAAAACACAAAAGGTTAGGTTAAACAGTATCCACAATAAACACCTGAACTCAGACCTTTGCTGCTGCTGTAAGCTGTTGTGAACATTTTTGAATTGTGTGTCCTTTTATCGTAATTATGATCTGCGCTGTGTAATTTGCTGCAAGCCAATTTCCTCACTGGGAACAATTAGGTGTTCTGAACCTTGAACACAAACTGGATTGGTCTCCAAACACACAGGAGGTCACAGATGAACAAAAGACTGACTTGGATTTGCAGCTGCATTTCTGTGAATGAAACTGTTCCATTGTAATTTGCAAACAGGGGAAAAAAGCTACTGATCTTGTTGACTTGGCCTAATCTAGTAACTTGTATTTTGTATTACAGTTCGGACTTGAATACCAACCAGAATATGACCCTTGAATTGTTTAAGCCCTTTGCTAAACATGTTGTTTTGTTTCCCATTTTTAAAATTTGTGCTGGGCGCAACTAATATGTTTAAGAAATAGTCACTAGTCACAGACACTTATGCTGTTTATGAACTATATAATTCACATACGGGGGCTGTTTGAACACAAGCGTGCCTTAGGAGACAAGTTATCCATCAGTCTTTGTTAAGAGACTTCAGGTAGCATCAGCATCTTTCATTAAATGTGTGTAGTTTCAAAGCTTGTTTGGAGCAGATAAAAACTGACTGATTAAAGAGCTTATGAAACATGATTGGATTAATTGACAGCAGGCAAATGTGTGATCATGTTGCAAGGAAGCTAGTTAATCAGCTGGTCTGCTATTCAGTCATTTGGAGAGTTCAGGATCTAACTAGCTTGTCAATGAAAATTCCAGTTACTAATCAATCAATTACAGTAATCGATATTTGCTTCTTCCCCACTGAGGTTTACTGAGAGAAGCTGGCGTTAACCGCAGCGATGTATGTTGAAACAAAGCATTCCTCAAAACACATTTATATTGGGGATGCAAGACTTTCAGTCGAATCCTCTTTTTGATACAGTTTGAAGTCCATATTTCCCATTGCAGGATTCAAAATAAGCACTCATGCAGATGAAATTCCAGAAAGAAAGGAGTATCAAGTGCACTTATTCTGGACACGAAGAAGAAAACACAACACGAAACAATCAATCATGGCTTCATCTATTACTTTAATATAATCAATACATCAGACTTCATCACTGACTGTCCTCTTTAGTCATCAGTAACACTGTGGTGCAGAGCATCTGGTCAAGGTGTGTTTTCTGTCACTACTCATTATTTTGAACTCAGCAGAGCATGAGCCACTTGGTATATGGCAACAAGGGCAGGGGAATAGTAAAAGCTACAGTAACGTATTTGGTGACCTTGATAAATAAAATATTCTACTGTACAGTGTGTATTATAATACCACATCCCTAAAACTAATATAATAGTTCACATAATTCATCACACCAGAGGTGCAAACGAGGCAGAGAGCCCACTCCCTGCTTCAGGCATAGAAACATAAGTGTCAAACATTAAAATCCCCAAAAATAACAACAAAAAAGCCCCCCTCCCCTCCATTTCTTGCTCCCCAAGGTTCACCCCAGGCTCCTTGGCTATTTCTGGGCCAATTAAAGCTTTTTCTCTGACCGGTTTTCAGATGGGTGAACGGAGCAGATAGCCTTCAATATAATCCTAGATAGAGGAGGGTAGGGAAAAAGCACAGCAGGAAATCGGGGAAAAGTGGAGACTGGCTGTGTGAGGTCGACTGTATGTGAGAGGAAGGCAGAAACAAAGAAAACAGATAAAAAGAAAGCACTTCCACTGCGTGTACCTCTTCTAAATGTCTTAGTAACAGATATCATAATAAAAGAAACAGTTTAAAAATCCCTAAATCTGTAATGGCAAAGTTATTATCATGAACAGCAGCAACAAAGACATTTGAAGACGAATGGGGGTTTTGGACAAGAATTAGGGAGTTAGTAAAGGGAATCATGCTTCTGAAGCTCTATTAACAAACCTGGTTAGCACATACATATAAACAAAATGAGAACACGCACAGTTTGCAACTTTCCTTTATAGACACTGTGTTCCACACTATTCTCAACGTCGAATTCAGAGCAGCTAAGAGTTGGACTTTCTTCCTTTCAGTCTCCTCCAGCAGAGAACTACAAGATCAAGGTGCATTGCAGCTGTTCTGCTTGCACATGAAGACCCGACACACTTACTAGAACACTTAAGATTAGATAGCTAGCATTTCTGTGGCAACACTGATACTAGAGGTGTCATTACTCAACTACTTGTGAAGCCTTTAATTCGTTTCTGTCAGCAGTACATTTATTAGAATGAGCCAAGATATTAGGGGTCCATAAAGATATCAGTGTTACTGTGGAGAGTGATTAAGTCAGAAAACACTCCTAGGTGATGGTTCTTTAGCTCTCTTTAATATCTGAGATGTAATGCAATCGATCCACATCCCCATTCGGAGTGCTGAAATGAGATCTTCTCACAGTGAGACTACAATGTATTACATAAAGCAGATTAATATGGTTGCCATATTTAGCCTTCCAACGATGAGTTCTCAAACTAATTTACGTCATCAATGCTGCACTAAACATGTTTAGTTACCACGTTAGTGTGTCTGTGTTTTTGTGCACTCTACTCAAGGTGAAGGCAAAGGTGCGTGAGATGATAAGTAGGACAGAAAAGGATGAAATGCATATGCATATGCAGTGTGTGGAAAAAGTCAGCCGTCAACGAATATAAACACATTACTTAAGGCCATTTCATTCAAATATACTGTAAATGTCCTGCAAAACAAGTCAAGTGATGACAAAAAACTGAGAAAAAAAAGACATTTTAGATTAGAAAAGATCCTCACTCGTCCTCTGTCTTGGTTTAGTGCTTGGTATTTCTCGAGCTTTTCGTGTTCTTTCTTCCTGATGTTGCTGTCACTTAGGATTGCTACATCTATCGCTACGGCTTTCTTCTTCTCCTTGTCCACAACTACTGTGTCGGGTTGGTTGGCCATTACCAGTTTGTCGGTCTGTATCTGGAAGTCTCACAGGATCTTAGCGTTATCGTTCTCAACCACCTTTGAAGGTGGGTCACATTTTGACTTTGGGACTTCCAGCCTGTACCCAGCACAGTTGTTTTTGTATCTTGCATCCTGCTGTTATGTGATAGATTGCAAAGGGGCATCTTTGCACAGCCTTTATCTAGAGTCCAGCCTGGTATGTTAGACCTCGACCTCTAGTGACTTTGTACTCACAGCATATGTTGCTATATGTATAGCTACATACGATATATTCAGCTCAGTGTTTATACGTTTTATGTAATATGTGTTTTGGCTTATTGGCATTTTCACATGTGTGAAAAATACTGTTTCTCACTAATGGTTTTTCCACCCCTTCAATGTCTTGTAAATATGCACATAGTGTTCAGTTCAGGATGAGCCTTAATGCGAATACAAACCCTATGATGTAAACCTTCATGCACTCACAGGCAGACTAAAGGATAAACAAGGACACACGCATTTACATGCAACAGATGCTTTTTAATTGTGAAAATGAAAGTTTTTATTGCTAAAGTGCTGCTTCACTGTGGTTAACAGACCGTTGCCTCAAGTTAATTTCATATAATACTCAGAATACAGCAGTAAATGAAAAGAAAAGGCCACAGAAGATGAGCCTAGGCCAGAATGAAATTGAAGTTGCATATGTACCCATGCTGAATTAATAAATTAGTGTGTGTATGTGTGGAATACACACCCAGTTCTGTCTGTCGATATTTGCTCGTGACGTACAGTGTGAGCAAATGTGTGTTTAGTCAGTGGGTCAATATGAGGAGTCAGGTCTTATCCCTGTGTAATCCAGCTACCCTGATAAAGGTGTTTTACTCTCTCTCTCTCTCTCTCTCTCACACACACACACACACACACACACACACACACACACACACACAAACACACACACACACACACACACACACACACACACACACACACACAGTTTATCCCTTGTAATCCAATGACCCTGATAAACAGAAGTGGAAAGTGAAACCTCCAATAGCTTTGTGTGTATTATGAATTCTTGTGTTTAATTTAGTTTCCGCTTACCTTGGGAATGTGAACATGCAATCGAGGACATGGATCGATACAGATGTTGACTAATGGATCAAAGCGTGGGAAAAAATATCAACACGATTCTCCTCGTCAGTCTTAACAATTAACACTTCTGTTCACTACTTGAAAGTCATCAGGGCAGATTCACTTTGTTTTTCCTACATTCATTTTGAAATGTCTTGCTTTTGATTAGATTTTTTAATGTGTGTTAATGGTTGAATGATAGGATAATAGTTTGGACTGTTGTTGGATGTAACATTAGGCCAAAGTTACGTATCCAATATTGGCTGAGAAAACATCAGTTTGTCCAGTGTATTTAATCAACACATGAAGATTTCTTGCACTTGTTGTTGTGTTGTAATTAGGTTGCTTTTGACTTTTTTTCAGATGGTGATGATGATCAGCAATGCATGAAAAACGAGTTCTGATAGAAGTTACTTTGTAAAATCTTGTTTTAGTAGAGATATGCGCTATGATTTCTTTCAATGTCTAGAGGTGCTCTCGTTGCCTCCTGTGCCACAGAATCTTTGAACAGCGCTGGCAGCAGTGCAGAGATTTTCCTTTCTAACCATTAAGAGGATGTCCAACACTGTGCATCAGAAGCAACACAAAAGGATACTCTTCCATATCTATGAGATACCATGGGTTGTGACACAGCATCAATATTTGATGCCCTGGGGCTCATGCTGCAGATGGCTTGATTCCCAAAAGTTGTGCATTACAGCTATAAGTTGAAGATCATTGAAGTCATGCGATTTAATATTTTGTAGCATACAGCTGCAGACTTCACTGATTATTTTTTTAAAAGGACCATGAACTACTTTTTTAGGATAACTTTTGTTAACACAGCTATGCTTCTCTAAAGGGAACTGTAGATTTGCTAGTTCAGCTTCCACTGTGAAGTCAGTGGCAGCTTAGAAAGCTATACTTTCAAAGTTTCTTATTCAACGCTGCCTCCTCTCCTTCCTTGCCTCTCCAGTTTCTGTCGTCTCCCATGCCGTTCACCCATCCATACATCCATCTGCCTGTCTGTTTCCTTCTGTCTCCCTTGTATGGATCCAGCTGTATCAGTCTGTCAGTCATGTGTGAACTCTCATAAGCAACTGATCCAATTTTGACAAAACTCAGGTAGGGTACTGTGCTCTTGTGCAGAAATTCCAGGTGTAAAATACACTCAAAACAGCTGGTGGGGTAGATATGGACACATTTGGCTATATCAAAACTGAATTGTATACACAGATTCTGCTGTAGTCCATACTTAAGAAATTTGTCATATTATCATATCAAATACATTTTTATGTAGCTTACCAAAGTACTTTAAATAAAAATAAAATAATAATAAACAAATAATGGGTAAATTAGGATCCTTATAACAAAATAAAACACGTATGATATAAAACCATAATTAAAAGTATCAGACTCCACTAAGTATTTAAAACAAAGGAAAATTAAACAAATCTTAAGCAATGGTTCAAAATATAACAACCCCAGCATTAGTATGTGGCCCTTTGCACCTCTAAAAGGCACTGACCTGATGATCTAAGGGATTATGCTGGTTTGTTCCACTGCAATAATTCTCTAAGGCTGGGAGGTGTCGGCCTATTTAAAGTCTTAAAAATCAAAAACCTATAATAAATTTGAAAAAGGACTGGAAGCCTGTGAACACAGGCCACAATCAAGGTTATAATGTCAAATGTCGATGTACTTGTCAAGGATGAGCTGCAGCATTTTGAACCATCTGACAAGACAAAAAAATACAAAACGATACTCCTGGGTTTTTACGATAGTATTCAGATATGGAGCCAGGGGGCCGACACCCTGGGCAAAGGAAGTTAGAGTAGCCGAGTCAGTAAACAGCACACACTCCACTTTTCCTTTCATTAAGATGCAAAACATTAGGCGCCAACCATGTTCTCATGTCTCTCAGACAGTTGAACAATGGCTGTGGTGACATATCTCCAATTGCCTTTAAAGTTAATTATATCTGAATGTCTTCTGCGTACCAATGGAAAGAGAAACCATATTTCTTTAAGATGGAGCTCAGTGCAGGCACGCACAATGAAAACAACCTTCAGACATGGTTCAGTGCAAATACCTGTCCAATAAAAGTAAATGAAAAGTTATGCTTCCTCAGCAGTGTGCGTGGTAGCGAGTACATTCATTCATGTTCTTAGAATTTTAAATATGGCAACCATTTTCATATTTTGTCTCCTCTGCCTGTTTGCTTTTGTTGAACATGCTTTCTGCAGTGACCCAAAAGCAAAATGTGCAGAATTTAGCAGCATTGAATTTGTCTCGTCACAAAATTACTTTTAAATAACAATAACTACTGTATGTTTTGGGTGAATATGTATTGGAATCGGAATTTGATACATTTAATTTGGTCGTTAACTGTTCAAAATGCAGTGTGAACACTGAACATATGATGAGATGGATGAAATGTGATGCTGCATGTGGAGGACGATGGTGGACAAAATGCTTTAAGTGACTCTATTGATAACATTTGCTTAGCATCTAGCTTGTATTATGACAGTAGATTCACTTCACACATGAACACACTGCACAAATAAAATGAAGCGAGTGGAGGCGTTTTTCTTTAGCAAGTGAAATAACCAAAATGCCGCCCACTGATTAATTATTTTTCATAGAACTAATCTGAAAAACTGTCTCCAGAACATTTAAACTAATCAGTCTCTCACTCACACTCAGATCCACTGTCACTTATGAGAGCCAGGATATTTTTTTTTTCAAGGAGTTCCATGTAAACTGACGCACTTAGAAAGTCAATGATGTCTTCAAGAGCTGGAGAGGAGAATCATCACAAACACACACGCGCTCACACAGTGCACTCAAAGAACACAAATCAAGCTGTGACAGTGGGAGAGTGAGCGCCCGCTTGTCTCGACAAAGCAGGGAGCCACCTACAGCTGAACAATCCCACAGAAGAAGAGACACTTAGATTGACGGGTGGAATTGGAGAAAAATCAAAATGTTCATGGCGCTCAGCCCGTCTGGCTCATGTTTGTGATTTCAAATATGATTCATCTCTTTCTCTCTCATTTATCCTCCTTTCCTTTACCTTCTCCCTCTGCTTGGTACTTGCTTCGCAGCAACTCCGTCTCGTTTCACGTGTCTCCACTTGATTATTAGGCTGGCTCTCAGTGGCTGTTTGATGAAAGCAAGCCAAGACATGGAGGAGGAGAATTTAGCTGCATTAAGTGATGCTGTATATGTGCTCTTTTTTAGCAACAAAAGGCAAATCATCTGTGTAAAAGAGCGGAATGGTGGCATACAATTTGAACCTAAAGATTCTTCTTTCAATGAACCAAAATAAAAATGTAGTCAGCGCTTGACTCAAAATGACACCTACAGGTAAATAAAAACTCATCTAAAGTATATGAGCTAATTAAACTTTTCTTCACACAGCAGAATATAAATTTGATTATAAAAAACCAGCACATTTGGATAAACCAATTGAACACTGTGTAAATAACTTACCAAGTGTTTTATTTTATGTTGTGTATTCTACGTATTTCTGGTCTCAGGGAGATTTTCATGCAAACATGAAAACCTCCCTGAGGTTGAATTGGAGCATTAGGTATTGGTGATTTGCACAAAACATGAATGAAAAGCTGTGGATGCGAGTGTCAGAAAAAAAAAAACAGACGCAACTACAAACACCCCTGTAACACTGTTCTGAATGGAACTGAAATAACGAAAGTGTTGTGTGTTACCTCCACTCGTCACGACTTTAGGGAGCTGAACAGAAGCTCTTAAAAATTGAAGTGGTTAAAGATAAGCAATGGATGGACGTGAAGTTACAAAGCAGTAGCTAAAGACACACCAAAACCTAATGTGTATCAGTTGAACCTGCTGCCACCAACTGGTTTCCTTCCTCTCTGCTGTCACAATCACACATTGTCGTTTTGCAGGCACGGGAATGTTCCATATCATGCTGAGTTTTCATCAGGATTTGCCATTTCCTGCCTGCCATGCTTCTCATCTACATCTTTTGCCTCTGTTGTCTTCCTAAGCCCTGAGCTCTACATTTGCACACTGACATTCTGAAGGAATGGATGAGGTGGTGACATGAGTGGCCTGTAAAGAAGGTTAAACCCTACTGTAATTAGTATGTGACCCCTCAGTGTAGCATGATATATAATTCTCTGTTTCAACCACCTCATTAGTCATTACTCATGTCTGGGAGCACTCTAGTACTAAATACCTTATAAGAAGATGGCTTTTGAACAGTCTGGGGTCAGACACCACATCGAAGCCACAAAGTCTGAATTCAGAAACAAATAAATACCGACTCCTACTTCAAGCTGCAAGTACGCTGAAAATGTGCAAAAAAACAACGAGAGATTTTGTTGTCTCCACCTTATCATTCATATCTGTTAGTTATGCAGACTTCCTCAGAAGTTCTTTGAAAGCATATTAATCTCACTCAGCACTGGGATAAAAAAAAAACAACTACAACATTATTTTATACTTGTGAAATTATTAAAGACTAAAATATTTCTGATAAGTGTTTGCGGTTTATTTAAGAGGAATGGAAGAAACACATTCACAAAGACAAGAGAATGCAGTGTTTATAATTGTAGAACAATGGACTTTGTTGGACAAAGAATGCTCTTTGAAATAAAGTGTGCGGCAATAACTCCAACAAAATGTTTCTGATATCAGGTTTTTACCCTGAATATCCACCTAAAAGGACTCCACCGTAGCTTCACCTCAGGGACGTTGATTGGCTTCTTTGCAGGAGTCGCGTGCTTCAGGTTCTTCGACAGCATCCCTATAGGATTATGGTCAGGAGTTTGACTTGACATGTCCAAAACAATCACCTTCTGTTTGAATCCGAAACAGATTCATTCACCAAGTTCAAGGAATTAAATGGGGTTTGGTTCAGAAAGAACGAGATAAACATCAGCAACATACAGCAAGAGTAATGATAAAGAAATGAATGTAACAGCAGTGGAATCATTTAGATTCAGAGGGAGTGGACGCATTGACATGATGGGATGATGGGATGATGGGATAAAGTTCTTAACGTATGCTGCAATGCAGTGTTTGGCCATTACCAAACAAAATGCTTCTCATTCATCTCAAAAAGCTCTACTTTGGTCTCATTTGTCCACAGAACATTCTACTAATAACCTTCTGCTATGTCCACATCCTTGGGCAATGTTCTTTTTGGAGAGTAGTAGCTTTCTCCTTGCATTTCCATAATGCACATCATAGTTTCTAATAATGACGGATTGCTACTGCAACACAAATGTTTAAGATCATTGTCCACAGGAAACAATCTTCTTCTTTTCCTTTCGGCTGCTCCCTTTCAGGGGTCGCCACAGCGAATCATGTGCCTCCATCTAACTCTATCCTCTGCATCCTCTTCACTCACACCAACTAACTTCATGTCCTCCCTCACTAAATCCATAAATCTCCTCTTTGGTCTTCCTCTAGACCTCCTGCCTGGCAGCTCCAACCTCAGCATCCTTCTACCGATATATTCACAGTTTCTCCTCTGAACATGTCCAAACCACCTCAATCTGTCCTTTCTGACTTTATCTCCAAAACACCTAACATGAGCTGTCCCTCTGATGTACTCATTCCTGATCCTGTCCATCCTCGTCACTCCCAAAGAGAACCTCAACATCTTAAGCTCTGCTACCTCCAGCTCTGCCTCCTGTCTTTTCTTCAGTGCCACTGTCTCTAAGCCGAACAACATTGCTGGTCTCACCACCGTCTTGAACACCTTTCCTTTCATTCTCGCTGATACTCTTTTATCACACAACACACCTGACACTTTTCTCCACCCGTTCCAACCTGCCTGCACTCGCCTCTTCACCTCTTTTCCACACTCACCGTTGCTCTGAACCGTTGACCCTAAGTACTTAAAGTCCTGCACCTTCTTCACCTCTGCTCCCTGTAACCTCACCATTCCACCTGGGTCCCTCTCATTGACACACATGTATTCTGTCTTGCTGCGGCTAAGCTTCATTCCTCTGTTTTCCAGAACAGACCTCCACCTCTCTAGATTTTCCTCCACCTGCTCCCTGCTCTCACTACAAATAACAATGTCATCTGCAAACATCATAGTCCAGGGAGATTCTTGTCTAACCTCATCTGTCAGTCTGTCCATCACCAGAGCAAACAAGAAGGGGCTCAAAGCCGATCCTTGATGCAGACCCACCTCCACCTTAAACTCCTCTGTCACACCTACAGCACACCTCACCACTGTCTTACAGCTCTCATACATGTCCTGCACCACTCTAACATACTTCTCTGCCACTCCAGACGTCCTCATACAATACCACAGCTCCTCTCTCGGCACCCTGTCATACGCTTTTTCTAAATCTACGAAGACACAATGCAACTCCCTATGACCCTCTCTGTACTTCTCCATCAGCGTCCTCAAAGCAAATACTGCATCTGTTGTACTCTTTCTAGGCATGAAACCATATTGCTGCTCACAAATGTTCACCTCTGCCCTTAGCCGAGCTTCCACTACTCTTTCCCACAACTTCATTGTGTGACTCATCAGCTTTATTCCTCTGTAGTTGCCACAGCTCTGCACATCTCCCTTGTTCTTAAAAATTGGTACCAGTACACTTTTCCTCCAGTCCTCTGGCATCCTCTCACTCTCCAAGATCTTGTTAAACAAACTAGTCAAAAACTCTACTGCCACCTCTCCTAGACACTTCCATACCTCCACAGGTATGTCATCAGGACCAACTGCTTTTCCGCTCTTCATCCTCTTCAATGTCCTCCTCACTTCACTCTTACTAATCTTTGCTACTTCCTGCTCCACACCAGTCACCTCTTCTACTCTTCGTTCCCTTTCATTTTCCTCGTTCATCAACTCTTCAAAGTTCTCCTTCCATCTTCCCATCACACTCCTGGCACCTGTCAATACATTTCCATCCTTATCTTTAATCACCCTAACCTGCTGCACATCCTTTCTATCTCTATCTCTTTGTCTTGCCGACCTGTACAAATCCACCTCTCCCTCTTTAGTGTCCAACCTAGCATACAAGTCCTCATATGCTCTTTGTTTGGCCTTTGCCACCTCTATCTTCACCTTACGCTGTATCTCCCTGTACTCCTGTCTACTCTCTTCAGTCCTCTCAGTGTCCCACTTTTTCTTAGCTAACCTCTTTCTCTGTATACACTCCTGAACTTCCTCGTTCCACCACCAAGTCTCCTTGTCCGCTTTCCTCTTTCCAGATGACACACCGAGTACCCTCCTACCTGTCTCCCTGATCAAATTAGCTGTAGTAGTCCAGTCATCTGGAAGCACCTCCAAACCACCCAGAGTCTGTCTCAGCTCCTCCCTGAAAACTAAACGACATTCTTCCTTTTTCAACTTCCACCACTTCGTCCTCTGCTCTGCCTTAGTCCTCCTTATCTTCCTCACCACCAGCATCATTTTACACACCACCATCCTGTGTTGTCTGGCTACACTCTCCCCTACCAATGCTTTACAGTCACTGATCTCTTTCAGATTACAACGTCTACACAAGATGTAGTCTACCTGAGTGCTTCTCCCTCCGCTCTTGTACGTCACCCTATGTTCCTGCCTCTTCTGAAAGAAAGTGTTTACTACAGCCATTTCCATCCTCTTTGCAAAGTCAACCACCATCTGACCTTCTGCGTTCCTGTCCTGAACACCAAACCTGCCCATAACAGTCTCATCACCTCTGTTCCCTTCACCTACATGCCCATTGAAATCTGCACCAATGACAACTCTCTCACCTCTGGGGATGCTCTGCATCACTTCATCTAACTCACTCCAGAATTTCTCCTTCTCTTCTAACTCACATCCTACCTGTGGGGCATAACCACTCACAACATTGAACATCACCCCTTCAACTTCCAGCTTCAGACTCATCAACCTGTCTGATACTCTTTTCACCTCTAGAACATTCCTCACAAAATCCTCTTTCAATATAACTCCTACTCCATTTCTCTTCCTATCTGACCCATGGTAAAACAACTTAAACCCTGCTCCTAAGCTTCTAGCCTTGCTACCTTTCCACCTGGTCTCCTGGACACACAGTATGTCCACCTTCCTTCTCTGCATCATGTCGATCAACTCCCTAGCCTTCCTTGTCATAGTACCAACATTCAAAGTCCCTACTGTCAGTCCTAGATTCTTAGCTTTCCTCTTCTCTCTCTGCCTACGAACACACCTTCCTCCTCTTCTTCTTCGTCTTCGACCAACAGTAGTCCAATTTCCACCGGTACCCTGTAGGTCAACAGCACCGGTGGCGGTCGTTGTTAACCCGGGCCCCGACCGATCCGGTATGGAAGTCTTTGTCACGATTCGCATGTTTGATTTGGCATGTGTTTTACGTCGGATGCCCTTCCTGCCACAACCCTCTGCATTTATCCAGACTTGGGACTGGCACAAGAAGACACTGGCTTGTGCCCCCTTGCGGTTGCATTGTCCACAGGAAACAATCTAATAATTGAATTTTAGTTTTTTTTTTCTAACTTGGTTAATTGGGTTCCCAACAGTTTAAATCATAATTATGCAGAAACTGAGAAGATTCTCCAGGGTTCACAAACTTTCAAGGTTCACTGTCATGTTGACAACCGGCACCACTTCATTTATCCATTGCAGAAGGCTGCTGTGAAATTAATATTTACAAGCTATCACAATATAATTTTACAGGAGGTCAAAATTGTTCCAAAGGACACAACAAAATTTCTGTCCCTCTGCAGCAATGGAGGAATCTCCAAATGTACGGCATTAATTTGCACATCTGCTCCACTCAATTTGGCCTCCTTACAAAAGGCACAAATCTCAATAGAGATTTCTTTCCATTTAGCTCCTTTGTGTGTCAAACTCAATTGAATGACCGCATAAAACAAAGTGGAATTCATTTGAGTTTCACATTCTCCTCGCTTGAGGGGAATGTGAAAGACTACTTTTAGCGATAGGGAGGAAAACATGAGTGGGTCGTTTCAATCAAACTGTTGCCAGTGAATGTGAAACCACAGCAGATTTGTTGCTAATGACACTTTATTTTTTATCTTAATATCACCTGTCTGTCTCTATCTGGATATTAAGAGATTTTCATTTTGATGCCTATTAGTAACAAATCTACTGTACTTTATTAGTTATTCTATAATATAGAATATCTATCTAGAGATAGATATTCATAAATATTAAATCTTTATTATGTGCAAAATGTGATATGAGCGTAAAGCAATAAATAAAAGACTACGATACCTACAGGGTGATATATGTTGTTCTAGGTGCACATTTACTCGTGGTCGAGGTTTTAATTTGGATGTTATTAGCATGGTAAAATATGCTTTTGGCACAAGTAGTGAGTAGAAAAACACCCTGTTCACCCTGCTACCCCCCAGTCCAACATGTCATCACATCAGGAAAGATCCTCTCCCAACCTGTCAGGAACTGTCCTGCATGGCCTGAATTCCTGCCATAGATTAGACTAAAAGCATGTAGAATAAATACACTCCACCTCTCTCCTCAACCCCCTGTGGTGATCCGGTTTCCTGTGACCTGCCTTAAACAGAGACCTCTTTCCATTCCTTAAATTCACATGTGACATTTCAATTCAGGATCAACCACATCTGTGCTACATTCCTGTCAGCAAGATGTCTGCACAGAAGTAAAACACGTGGAAGCTTTTTATTGATGTGATCAGAGTTTCAGGAGAAAGTCTCTTTGGGAACCAATTTAGATTTAACAAGTCTCCTATGGGTGAGATAGAGGGGTTGAACTTCAGTGAACACATTGTTACCAGCGGATAATTGGGGACATGGAAAATCGGATACAATAGAACACAAAAGACATGTGGGAAGTGGGAAAGTTTCCAGCATCTGAGATTAGATGATAAATGAGAAACAGGACATGAATGTGTGTGTGTGTGTTCGTGCGTGTGTGTAACATGTGCTCTACACTCAACACAATGGGTTCATATAACAACTGGGTGAATAAAACGTTCACGCAAGTAGGAACCGGTGCAATCTCCTAAAGGTGTGTGGTATTTAAAAGGGTGTAACTTTGCAATCCCAAAGCACAGCTGCCTGGTGACGCCATATGCTGATCCTCTAGAGGTTGGCTCGGAGGAAAGAAAAATAAAAGCCAAGTGGTTCCAAAGGTCCTGCAGCAGTTTCCTTTGCCATGTTGTACGGTTTGCTTATTTAAGGTTTTTAATAGTCTCTTTATTCTCTCTGCATTGATAGTATTTCTCTTTTTTGGACCGAAGCCTTTAATCTTTACGTCCCGCTGCCATACACTTGGTTATCAACTGTCAACTTTTCTGGGGTCTCTGCCTCAACAACTGCCCAAAGTTAAAAAAGGCATAATCCAATCACAGGAGATGCAGGAATTACTTAAAGCATTTTGGTAAGACCAAAATCCTCAACAAGACTTCCGAGTGACTTTGACTCAGTGGTTCCATGACCTGGGAAATTTGTTTTCTATCAGTGTGGCCATTGTGTTCATCAAGTCTTATTTGTTGATTCAGGTGTGGAAGGTGAACACCAGCCTGAAGAGTAGTGACATTGAGTATGAAGACAGATGGCTGCTCAGAGACCATTCTTCCTCTGTTTAGGGGAGTCGTGTTTGGGACACTTATCACCAGTTCATGTGCTGAGGTTGTAATGTCTCTATGCTCATCTGAAGTTTTTGAAAAACCAACTTTCATGGATTGTGAACTGACATCCCAAAATCGTCAGCCAGTCTGCAGGGTTTCTGGTTGCCTCCTCCAAACACCTGTTTCAGTGTGCCCTCCAAGTAGCTCAGTAAAATGGCTGGTGGAGCCACAAAACCTGTTCAGGCCTGAGTCAGCACTGCTCTGTCCACCACGCTCATCCAGGTCCCCTTCTCTTGCTCCATCAGAGACGAGATGTTCCTGTCTGTCCAGGAAAAGGTTGGACAGGGATATGCTCAAGACCTCCTGAAGAAGAGTCTTAACTGCAGACATGCTGAACACCATCAATGATGTTGCAGCAAACGAGATCTGTGCGCTCTTCCTGCCTCAGAGATTATTGCTTTTGTTTGAGTGTTGTAAAGTCATTTTACATTACTGATTTAAGCGCAATTTTACATTGACATTACTTGTTTTCAGAGTAATTCTGAAATAAAGACTGGCGACTACATCTGGACGCATCTCATAAAAGAGAACAAATGAAAGCCACGATCGTTTCATTTCATTTTCTTGAATTGTGCTGGTTGAAGTGTTTTACTGTAAAGACCTTCATTGGTGAGGCAAACACTGTTTGCATTTAATATGTAGATATTATATGCAGTATTGTTCTTATCTTTGACCATCAAATTTGATGATACTCAGCTGTGCGAGAACAGCAGTGTTTTGTCAATGATACTATATTTGACAAAAAACATATCATTTTGCATGGCTTTGTGGCCAGCCACCCTTTTTTGGTGTAGACTGATAAAGAGATGCATTAAAGTAGAGACTAAACCATAGTGTAGACTCAAATGGTATGAGAGAGGAGTATGTGAAGCCATTTATGTTCACATGGAGAATCCTCTCAACGGTGAAGATTAAGACCACTTTACACATCCACCAAGAGGGGCCACACCTAACGAACCCCTAGCAGGGTGACTAAGTGTTTCACGGGTGAGCAAAGTTAATCAGTAAACAGTGACTCTGTGCAGTAATAGAGGCCTTAAGCATGGGTCCAAATAGACAGACAGGAAGATTTAGGGGTCAGTAAGCCTGTAGGCAGAAAGCCAAACTAAAGAGACAGAGTGAAAAATATATCAAGCCCATGACACAAACAATGCTCAGTCTTTATCCCCTAGCAATTTGCAGACCTTTTTGTGATTACTGCCCTTCTGTCTTTAGTCCGTGGTTCTGCAGGTGAGTGAGCAGTCAGAGTGAGGTGGAGCCAGGTGGAAGCGGAGGGAAAGCAGAACAAAGGAACTGGGAGGTGTATCACATTGTGCTGTAGCTGCGGAAGTGCTCAGATTGGCCTTGCTTTTTTTTTTTTTTAAATCAGCTTTGTACTAAACATCGGGGACCTTGATTTTTAGCCAAAGTCCAGGGAATTTCCTGCGCATTATATGGAGCTCCTTGAATTTGGAGAGTTCTCCCCTTCCTTTCGTCTTTGCCTTTGTGCGTGCTCTTTACTGTAGAAGGAACAGTGGCTTGGCATTAGAAACCTCTCATAAGAGCCTCTCTCAACAGCTCTGGTGCACAATATGTGGGACATTAAGACAATACAGTGTTTAGGTCAAATTGAACAGAAAAGTTGCAGCGATTGGAAAAAATTTTGTTTGCACAAAGTTTACAACGACTAGTTGAATTTGCACAACATTGCAGATTCCTGGGACGATGGATAAAGGCTCATTACGTTTTTCACATGTTCACTTATTCAATGTCCACAGGAAAAGTCATAAACTAGAAGTTAGTTGGCAGCCATTTAAAGGTGACAACAGGCAGTAGGGCTTTCAGCCATATTCTGTTATCACATGAACAAAAGGGCTCCATTTTTCTAGCTCCATAAATGAAGAAAAACATAAACAAGCTTCAGACACTTCTTCCACGAAATACGGATGATGAAACACACACTGTCTGGATTTCTCAAGCTTGCGTGCAATCTATCCAAACTAACATGTCTGAACTTTTTGCATTGCTTTTAATTGAATATGGAAGTTATTAATAATACTTTCAGATCTGGCCTGACATCCAGTACGCTGACTCCGTCCTGTGGGGAGTTGAAATGTTTAATTTCCTCAGTGTGGAAGGAAGACTTTTACCTAAGGACCACAGGTCAGTCTATAGCAAAATAGGAATAAACAGCCCATCATTAGTCTGTGCAGTATTGATTTACATTTTAAAGTGATTGCACCGAGAGTAAATTAACCGTCAACCCCTCTAAGTACAGAGTGTCCAATCAAGATGTTAACTAAGTAATTTTCCTGTCTGTGATGTGCTTTGTTATGAGACTACTGGGATGAATCACACAACAACAGACAGCCTCTCTGGGGGACTGCATGGCACTTACCATTCATGTTCATCAGATGGTTATTATTTGTGAATTTGGTAAACACTTAAGCTTTCCATTTGTCAACATTGTTATATTCACCCCACACTGCAGCCCCCCCATTCTCTCTACCGATTGACAGGGTGCCAACAAAACATTTTCTCATGTCTGAACGACTGAAGGTGGGAATAAATAAAATACTAGGAACACTAGATTAGCGGCACTTTTTTACACCGAGAAACTGGCCGCTAACCAAGTCTCACTTTTCCCCAAATATTTTTCTTTCTGTTTTGAAGTGTAGCTGACTGGCAGGTTGGAGCGTTCACACTTATAAAGGTTACAGGGAGTTTTAAAACTGCCAAGTTTGTTTGTAAAGTAGACGCCTGTCAAAATAACTGTCTTCTACACGCCCTGCAAACACACACACACACACACACAATTACTCAAACATACACACACCTATTTTTGTTATTCCACTAGTCTGCCTTTTCTTTATTTTTCACCCTGAAGCAGAAATATAAATGCTGCTTCAGGGTTAACACATTATAATCTGTAAGTGGCAGCACAATTGCTGATTTAGCAAAAGTTATTGGCTGTTGATGGTGATGACACATAACAGGTGTAACTATGCACCACAGAAAGAAACAAGAACTGAAAAATGCTTTTGTTTAGTAAAATTAATTAATCAATCATTTTTGACCCACTACTTTTATATTTCTGGTGGTTTTGCATCAGACCTCAGAGTTAAATATTAAAGTAAGTCTGTAAAAAAAACAAAAAACAAAAAAAACCCATTGCAAGTCATGCTTGAAAGTCAATACAGGATGCAGAGTCTCAGAAAATAATCTCGCTGCACATGTTGTAATTCTGCAAGGTGTAATGAAACTATGAAATTTTGCAACGTGTACACGTGGATGCTCCAAGACTGGGTTAACTTTATTAGGATAGGTAAACAATACAAACCAGGAAATGCACCTGTGTTTGAAACACAACGTCCCTCGATTACACACTTAGCGTAAGCGATTTCTAATGGAAATACTTCCCTGAAAAACCAATTGCAGTGTCACTAAAGGTGAGCAAGGAAGAACAAGAAATTTAACCAACCTATTAGAATGTGACATATCCACACTTTACAAGTTGGGCAATATTTGATGCAGAACTGAAGACTGAATAATCTTCATGCGTTGTGCAGAATAGAACAGTAGATCGTCCGTGTTTCACCTAACTTCACCATGAACATTGCTACATATACAGCACTAAGGTGCAAAATGTACACTTCTCTAATTCACCATAGAAAACCTCGCTGAGAATGTAAAGGGTACCCTGTGGAGTTTTATTTTTTAAGTTCTGTTTAAATGTTTTTTTTCCCCAAAATAAAAAAATGTCAGACATAAAACAACAGAAAAGCTCTTTTTGATTTGTTTTTTTAAACCCAGAACACCCATTGTTTCCATCCACATCTGTTTTTCTGCCCTGCATTTAGCTGGTGCATTGCTACATTTCTTGGCACAGTACATCCACCTGGGAATCAGTGGAGCAGTGTCACACCTGCAGGAATGTGTATCCCATCACAAGATAGAAGATGCAGAAAAACAGGGCCTTACTCAACAAAACATTGCTCCGTGGTGCCACTAGAGGTCAAAAGCTCCACAGTGTAACCTTAAAGAGATATTTTAATCTAAACAGTGATTATGACATTAAATATAAGCTGCAGAGATTTCCAGTTGTTTTTTTTTTACATTCATACTTTAAAAACATGTTTAAAATGTTCTTAACAGAAACGTGAATCAAAAGCCAAAGAAAGACAATCCTAAGTAAGTCCAGTAAGTAAAATGCTACCTTAGTACAAAATGCCTTAACCAGCTTAATTTTAATTCAGTGATTATATATCATATATGTCTCCACAATTCACATTCTGAGATGAAATGAATGCCCGTGATTAGTTTTTTGATTTTGCACACATACTTGTGACCAAAATAGATCACACAGTATAAGCAAATGTTGAATTAAAAAAAAAATAAAAAATAAAAAAAAAAATCGGAAATCGGATTTTCCTATATACAAAGCAAAATGAGGTTGTACTGTAGTTATTAAAAGATTACATTTATGAAAACATTCATATGGAAGTAATAAATTTAGGGTGAAGCGAACATTTGTTACCTCAGCTGGCTTGTTTGTAAAATGATGGCCAGTGACATTAAAAACCTTAAAGAGCGTTAAAATCTTGGCTGGATCAACATTACAAAGTCAGATGAGCACAGAAGGTCTGGGCTAAAGTTTAGTGGGTTTTTCTCGTTTCCCTAATGAAACTCTTGACATGTTTGAATCTGTCAGTCACTGTTGCTTAGGTCACTATCTTAAATGTATTTTTAGAATGTTGAAGGAATTTCACAGTTCAAAAATATATATATTCATATACAGTATTTATATACACACACACACAATTATTAAAAGCCACACACACCACATAACAATGATATGAGCCAAAGGTAAGGGGTCAACCCCAGGTATTTGTTGGTGTTTTATGTCAACAGGTTTTCAGCCTGGAATCCACTCAGAACCAATGTGGGGTTAGAGCAGGTGACACAGAGAGATACACTTCTCCACTGGCTAATATTAATTGGACTGTGAAACCAAAGCGCTTAATGCTAAATTTGACTTCTCAATTGTCGATGGCTTCTGAGCATGAGCATATTCACAAGCGCTGCAGTGCACGTCGTATTACATTAATAGCTAAAACCTATTCAACATGTACTTGCACAACATGGTCGATCGGGGGCACCAGCTTGATCCGTTGATTCTAAGTTGCCCTATGGAGCAGTACACTTACTTTTAAAGTCTCATCTGACCACTCACTTGTTATTATATATTTATATATACATAACATTTATTATTTTGAAATACATATTTTACGCCTCGTATAAAGCTCAGGGTACATCTGTAAACTACCCCTTCAATGCACTTTGCACATCTCCCTTTTTCTGTAAATCTCAATAAAGTTAATTTAAAATCTAAGCTGACTTAATTGCCACATTGTTCTCTTCTGCAAGTCCTCTCTTGGGCTCCATGAAGACCCATGTCTAATAGTTTTGTAGTTCGGGAATGTTCTTGTAGAGGTCCAGTGAATCGGGGTTGGAGAAAGCTCCTCTTTGCGCCACCTCCCGCCCTGCAATCACCTGTTTCACCGCCACCTCCACCTTCTTCCCGCTGATGGTGTACTGCAGAGAGATGACGAAAAGGGCTGACAGTCAAGCACTATGATAACCTGATATGATAACTCACATCTAAATTATATTCATACTTCTCTTACCGGAATGTCTCTGGTCTCCAGCAGCAAGGCTGGGACGTGTCGGGCAGACAGAGCTTTTCTAATGGCCCCTCTGATTCTCCCCACCAAGTCTGGACTGAAGGGCTTGCCAGGTGCCATCTTTAAGAACAAAATAACTCTCTCTTCTCCGTCAGAGTTGTACTGGGGAACGCAAAGACTGTCTGACACTTCCTCAAATGCCTCAACTGGAGAAAGGAGGGGAAAGGACAGGGCAGAGCAGAGAACAAGGAGACAAAACAAAAAAGAAGGAGAGGCAAGGAGATATGAGGATGTAAGAGGTGAAGAGAGAAAGAGATAAAAAAAAACAGAGAGAAGAGGAGGAAAAGATGGAGTTTTGGAAGAGTTTGAGTCAAAGAATAAATGTACAACTTCAAAACTGAGCACAGAGACACGGCATTTCTTTCGTTAACAGTGCTGGCAGAACAAAGAACCTCAATTGAACAAATTTAAAAGATGAATAATGGGGAAACAAAATATTTTTTCACCAACATAAAGAGGACCATGATTTAATTTAGGCTCATCTGTCATCATTTCTCTCACAGACCCCCAGCTCCACCTGTAATGTTCAAGGCTCACCAATGTTGTAGATCTCTGAGCTGCCAAATCGAACTCCGTTGGGGTTCAATGTACCATCACTGCAGAGAAAAAAACACAAAAGTTCAACTTTTAAAACTGCAGCGTCTGTCACAGCTGCCACACCTCATCCAATGCTTTGTGTTAGTCTATACACTTGGTTTTGAACATGATTACATTTCTGTACTTTCAATTCACGTCCACATAAATTACTTTGAAAGTAAAGCAGCTGAAGAGTCAGTAAACTATAATTCTGGACAATACAATGAAGTTTTGTGCCAAGTCTTAGGCAAAAAAACCCTCAATTTTATTCTCTTCAAACAGAAAAGATAAATATGATTAGCATTTCAACTTTAATATCTGCAGTATGCATAAATTAAATTTAAGCATGTCCACTTGCATGCTGTGCTAAATAAATTAACCAATTAAAACTAGTGTGATCTGTATTTCAACACTCATTAGCTCCTTGTGTAGTAAAAAAGTTAATGACTGACCTTCTGCCCAGCATGACAACGCCTCCTGTTTTGGGGTTAATTTTACAGTAGTCTCCGTGGGCCCAAACACCTATGGAGGAAAAAATATTCAATGTTTTGCTATGTAATTTTTATTTTGCTTTTTGGTAATAGAAAAACAAAAAATATAAAAGGTTTAAATTGTGAAAACAACTGTTACACATTTAATGTAATTTAATAACAGTAATAATACAATATACGTGGTCCACAGACCACAGGGTCAGTTGAAGTGTCTCTGGGGAAGACAGTGAACCCCTAACAGCCCATTCGCTTCCCCAGCTGTGCAGTGCCGGTCCAAGCCCGGTAGAAATTGGGGAGGGTTGCGTCAGGAAGGAAATCAACATGCGGACTATGATCCGCTGTGGCGACCCTGAACTCATGGGATAAGCCAAAAGGACACACAAAAAAAAAATTCCAATAAACTATAGTAAAAGATTTCACCCGTTTTCTAAATTAATCGTGTTTTCAACAATACCCATAGAGACACCAAAACCACCGAGTTGCCTCTACTCATATTGATGTACGTCTGGTAGCCTGGATACACTTTTTCATCTGTGCTGTAGACCTCTGTTTTCCAAAAATGATAAAATATTTAAATGAAATGTACCACGGTCGGACATAAGCCAGTCAAATGCTTGTGTGGAAATCTCTAATGGAATTACAGGAAGTCACATGTCATCCAGTCTGGTGATGTGTCGGACTGATGTGCTTATAATTGTTTTTGGACAACAATAGAAGTCTACAGAACAGACAAACTGATCTTCTGTAGGTTGCAGACTGACAGACATTGTTGCTTTTAGTGTCTGTATGGGCCCTGTTGTAAAATATTAAAAATAAATAATGACCAGTTAATTTAGTCCTTTAAATACATTGCTGTCAAATGCAAAAAAAAAAAAAAGAGTGTGTTTAAATAAGGTAGGTTTTCACAGGGCTATTTTATGGCACTGCATTATATTAACTAATATATTTAATATAGCAATATATTAAATATTTTCTCTGGTTTCTTTGTGTACATACATACAATCCATTGTATGTATGGATTACTGTATTTATTTATGATGTTTGTCTACATACCGGGATATGTAGAAAAGTATGCTTTGTGGTATTTGCTTCCATTCTCATCATTCCAGAAGTGTGTTGGCTGGCAGGGGATTGGCTTCAAGCAGACAAGCTCACCACTCTCTCCCCATACAGGCTTACCTGCTCACACACACACACACACACACACACACACATAATACAGAAGAACAAAAAATAAAAGTTTGACATGTGCTTTGCCACAACACACATACACTCCTGGGTATACAGCCAATAACACACCTACACAGATACAGTATAAATCATTCTTGATAAATAAAAAAAAAAAAAAAGATCAGGTAATGTATCTCACAGTCTTTACACACACTTTAGTGTGTTTTTACACAGCCCTCACCTCCTCCCTCAGGACAGTGTTATAGGATTAGAGATCGACTAAAATAATCCCAAACTCTTCCTACAATAGTGCCTTTAAATTATCCCTCAATCCACTCTCCTTTGAGGTGGTTCAGACACGTCAGTACAGCCTGCAGCAGGGATCGGGAGCTAGGGAATGAGGGACTGAAATCAATGAAAAAACATAGAGGGCTTTGAAGACTCCCACAAGACAAAACCCACCTTTTATTGTTTGGACTGTTAATGAAAAAAAAAAGTTTCCTTTAACTTTTTACCTATATTTACGCAGGAAAAGTTCACTAATTACTCCCAATTTTTTTCAGCCATGAGTAGCTTCAAATTCATGCCAGCACATGCATGTACATTCACATATGGGGGCAACCAAGTAAAACCAGTCTTTTTCATTTTTCTCCATGAGCAGATGGTAAGTTTGCTCAAGGACATCATTTTCTAAATGTGCATGTGATTACATTTCCTCATTATTCCTCATCAACTTACTTTCTGCAACCATCTCTATGTGACTCCCTTGACCCTGTTCATGATGCACAACCCCCAGTTCCAAAAAACTTGGGACGATGTGTAAAACGTAAATAAAAAACAGAATGCAGTGATTTGCAAATCTCATCAACCCATATTTTATTCACAGTAGAACATAAACAACATACCAGATGTTGAAACTGAGAAAGTTTTCCATTTCATGGAAAATATTAGCTCATTTTTAATTTGATGGCAGCAAAACATCTCAAAAAAGTTGGAAAAGGGGCAACTAAATGATGGAAAAGTAACTGAAGCAAATCAGAAACAAATGGAGGGGCATTTGACAACTAATTACGTTAATTGGCAACAGGTCAGTAACATGACTGGGTATAAAAGGAGTATTTCAGAGAGACAGAGTCTAGAATGTAGAGATGGGCAGAGGTTCACCAATTGGTGAAAAACTAAGTCTAAAAATTGTGGAACAAAAATGGTCCTTAAGGTAAAATTGCAAAGACTTAAAGATCCCACCAACTATAAAAGTATATAAAATCATCAAAATATTCAGTGAATCAGGAGGAATCTCTGTGCACAACGCACATCACTGCATGGGTTCAGAAATCATGGACACCGCGTCCTGCGGACTAAATACGAGAGGGACCATCCAGCTTGTTATTGTTGGACAGCCTTCATCTCTGATGGTATGCGGGTGCATACCAGGAGGATTTAGAGCAACATATGCTCCCATCCAGACAACGTCTCTTTCAGGGAAGACCTTGCAGATTTCAGCAAGACAATGCTAAACCACATACTGCATCCACCACAACAGCATGGCTTCGCAGGAGAATAGTCCAGGTGCTGAACCGATCTGCCTGCAGTCAAGATCTTTGACCAATAGAAAATATTTGGCACATCATAAAACAAAAAATCCAGCAACAAAGGCCCAGGACTGTTGAGCAGCTAGAACCCTGCATCAGACCAGAATGGGACAACAGTCCTCTCCTAAAACTCCAGCAACTGGTCTCCTCCTGGTCTCCTGGTTTCCCAGACATTTAAAGAGGGTTGTTAAAAAAAGAGGGGATGCTACACAATAGTAAACATCACCCTATTCCAACTTTTTTGAGATGTGTTTCTGCCATAAAATTCAAAATGAGCTAATATTTTCCATGAAATGTAAAAATTTCTCAGTTTCAACATCTGATATGTTGTTTATGTTTTATTGTGAAAAAAATATGGGTTGATCAGATTTGCACATTTCTGCATTCAGTTTATATTTATGTTTGGAACAACTTCTTTGGAATTGGGGTTGGCGATTGTACCATAAATCACTTCATAGCTGAGGAATTGTGGTTATGCATGTCTAAGTATTTCACCCACTTTGAACATGCAGACTCACTCATACATGCTCTTACCTTCAAAGCCCCAAGCCTCCACAGCCATTCCAAGGTTTCTTGTTTGGATCTCACCTCGATACACTGGAACCGTTGGGTTCTGACCCATGAAACATGACACAATATCCGTGCCGCCTGGTGAGAGAAGGGAGAGATAAAACAGACAAAGAAGGAGCAATTTAGCAAACCCGTGATGAGAAACTCTTGACATAGGTTTTTTTTTATTAAGTCACTGTTTTGTTTAAATTAAACTATACAATATTTAAATCTTTATTCAGCGATACCTTTTTTATTACACATGAATCAAATACAGACAACTAATGTGAAGGTAGTTGCTCACAGTAATGAAACCACATAAGAATGAGCATCCAGATCTACTTGGCCACTGCAACAAAGAAACTGCTGGCAAATGTCTTCTGAATGACTGACTAATCAAATAATCAACTAACTGTTACAGTGCTAATAACGTGATAACATGTCAGGGCTCTCTGTCTGTCAGCTTGCTCGGGAGTTAATTTGCTCCCCTGTGAACAGAAATAAAAACACAAGCTCAATGCAGTTACGTTATGTTTCAGTTCTAACAATTTGGTTTTCCAGAAAATAGTTTTTTTTGTGTTTGTTTTTTTATTAACATAAATCAGTTCAAATACAAATGTTTGTTGAATTAATATTACAATAGCTGAAATTTGCTGCCTTGTAATGTACAGTAACATACTATGCAAGATAACTACGCACAACATCAGTGTCCATTCTCCTAGATAGTAAACTCTTCACAAACACAAACTAACAGTGCTAGTAGCCTGCTACACCTCTACTGACCTATATAGGAGTTTTGAATATACTTTCTTTCACACTTTCTCTTCTTCTGTTGCACCATCTACTTGTCTCTTTTTACCTTCCAATCATTTACTATTTCTGACATCTTCTATTCATCTCCCTTCCCATTGTTCCAATTCTACCTTCCTGTTTCGTTTCCTCTCTGTATCACAGACTCCATCCATCCATCTTGTTCACTTGCTCTCTAATGCTCCTCCCTTTGCTCTCTTTTATTTTCTCTTCTTTACACTCATTCTCTTGGTCTCTCTTTCTGCCAGGTTCTTTATTGAGCTTTAATTGGCTCCCAGGAGGAAGTGGAAAGTTTGTCTTCTGATTAAACACTCATACTTACAGAGGGAAGACATGCAATTATTTTATTATTACATTCACTTTAATAGCTGGGGTACACACACACACACACACACACACACACACACACACACACACACACACACACACGTGTATTTTAAGCCAAAAGACATGCACTGTTGCTTTCCAGAGCTGCCTTCCATCAGCAGCCATTTAGTGTGTGCACTGTGTGTATACACAGGAGGGTAACTTGTCACACTGATCTGATGTTTCTGACTATTCAGAATAGTGAAGTAAAAGAATTTTTGAACCCCCTAGTCTGCATGTATTTATTTATCTGCAAGTCTGCTTTCATCCGTGTAGGTGTGAGTGCTTTGAACATATTCTAGCACACTTTGGGGTCATGCACAGCCACAATTTGAGACAAAAAGACAACCAGCTGTACTATACATGGATTAACATATTCCAAAATTACTGATAAAATGAATGCAAATGTTAGAAGTCACAAGAAGACTTCAGAAACACAAACTCAACACAGGGTTTTCATCTGTAGACACAGATGTACACACAATTCAATGACACAGAAAATAAAAACAAAAGAGGAAAGAAGGGATGGAGCGAAAAGGGAGTAGAGGAGTGACATATGGGCAGTCAGAATGAGGTATATTAGGATGGATGGATTCCAGCGGTGAAAGTGTTAAAATCCCCATAATGTGGAACAGTGGGGGTCTGAAATCCCTGCTGATGGAATAACACACACTCACACACACACACACAAGTTTGCACTCACAATTACAAAAAGACAAACACACGTGGACACACACAGTTTGAGTGGAATAGGGACCCACCACATGTCACCTTGACCACCACTCAGTCACATATGCTGTGATAAATCCTGAGAACACGCACACACACATGAACACAGTGTTGACCTTGGGGGTCAAGGTTAGGTCGGTTGGCAGCCAACAGGACAGCAGCCTGCTGTTGCCATTGGCGACAAGGAGGAAACTGACTGGGAAAGGACCTTCTGTCCTGAAGAAAACATACAAACGCATCAATTGGGTGGGTTTGATGTTTTTTCAGCAACAGAATACACACTGTATATACTTAACTGTACTGTATATTAAATGTACTTGTAGTATGAGGCTGCCAAGGCACCTGCACACCTGCATTACTGCTGCTTTTTTTCTTACATCAAGGACCATAATGGAAACAAGTCATCCTGCCTTGTCTTTACTGTTTTGTTCAATGTTGGTGTATTTATGTCACAGTCAGTTTGGGGCTGGTTACTCAAACAATCTAATATATTACTCGTTACTCTGTACATAAGTAATATTATTACTTTAATTTTTAAATGGATACAGTGGTGGAAATTGGAAATGGGAAATGTCTTTGTTGTGTGTTGTAGCTTGCTGGCGATGAATAAAATCTAGTTTTCCATGCGTAGCCATTAAAGGGCCACAGCCATCCTCCTTGGCCACATCTCTACAAGCTTTTCATTGCTGTGCTGTTTTCAAAAGGATGTCAAAAGGTTTGAGGTCGTGTTTTTCACAGTGGAAAGAATCTTACCACTACACACACATAATTTAAATTAGAAAATAGAAGTTGTGTTCAGAGGGAGTAACTGTAAAATTATTACTGTATTTATTTATTTGTAACTTTTTAGACTACTCATTATTGAGAAAAGTAATATATTACATTAATGTATTAATTGTAATGCATTTCAGTCCAACACTTGTCGCTGGGACCATTTCTTTGCATGTGTGCACTTGAGGCTATAGGCTAAACCCAATACAGGTGTCATTCACAGTGCTTGGGTGTTCTGATGCTGTCACTGCGCACAAGTGTGATGCTCCAAGCTGCTTTCTAATAGGTGTGTTTATCTGTGCATCTGAAACATGTCAGATACCCTGACTCTGCTAAATGTTACATTTACAGGACTCACAAAGAGAGAGTGAGAGCGATACCATCCTGTGGCCCTGTCCACAATGGGTTGAGCGGCCCATTGTGTTTGTGTGTGAAAGTGTGTGTGGTGGCATTGTGGGTGACGAAGAAAATATACAATTTATTTTCTCGAAACTTTCTATCTGTTATTTCTTTGTTTTTGTTACAGATTCTTTGTTTTGCATTATTATTATTTTTCTGTGTAGCTGTATGTTTTAGATATAATTTTTAGTCCACAATTGACAATTTATATTTATATTGATCTCAAGTATAAATGGCTAAATGTGTCATTCACCTGAGATGGAGCCCAGCAGCACGTTGTTCTTGATGCAGCGGTAGACATAGTCGTAGCTCTGGGGTTTGAGAGGAGATCCAGTAGACAGGATGGTGTGAAGAGACTGGAGGTTGTGCGTTTCCGCTGGAGAAGAAGAGATAAAAGTTATAAATAAACAAAAATTACTCATATATAAATTATATGTCAGTATACGTCTAGTACTCAATGTAAGTGTTGTTAAGCTGATCTAAATTGTGTGTTTATTGTGCATCAAAATAAACTATCATCAACTATTGAAAATAATCAAGCCTATAAATCGCCTTCGACCATTTTTGGTCAGGATCTTACTTTCTAAATAATCCTTGCTAAATTTGTACAGTAGGTAAAACTTAAGCGGTGGTTAATGTTAAGACTCCATTGTCTGTTTCCAGTCAGGTTAAACTCTACAGTACATTTGAAAATTTTGAACTGAATTCTGAACATGATTGCAATTGAAAAGATTGTGATATGATCTTTTAGCCTGATCACCCATCCCTAGCCAGTTATAGTCAACAATAGTTTTGACAAAATTAAGATCCACACGAGCACAAATTCCACCATTATCATGCATTTGTATACAACTGCGGCTCCATGCATTCCTACATGTTGTGTTTGTCCAATTTGCCAGCCTGATGTGAAATGGCATATAAACACACACACACACACGCACACCTTTAGGCATCATTCTCAAGATCCTTCTCAAGATGTGCACACACTCTGTGAGACACACATGCCCAAACCACAAGCCAATAACACACTGCAAACTAATATGCTTCCAGCAACTGACCCACACCACATAAACAGACACACACACACACACACACACAACCACTCAAAACACACACAGTGGGTATTCTCACACCCCCCACCATGCCTCCAGGTGTCCGCTCCAAATGTCAGCCCAGGGAAAAGGGCCTCTCCACTGGGGCAGCCAGTGAAAGAGCTCCCTCTACCCTCCACAGCCCACTGGAGACATGGTTTCATACACACAGACACACAGACACACAGACACACAGACACAGCTGGCTGAGTGATACGGGTGGAGCAGAGAAGAGACACACAGACAGGAACAAGAAGAGTTATTCTTTCCAAGATGTCTTTCTGTTTAGCCACAAAATTGGGAATGTGTTTAGCTAACTTACAAGTGAGAGAGAGAGATAGTCACACACACACACACACACACACACACACACACACACACACACACACACACACACACACACACACACACACGAGCCACAAAATGAAGATTTGTGGTGATTATAACAGCGCACTGGGAACTGAGACACACAGCAGCTGTTTATGCAATGAACATCAGTTATAAGTGGTAATTTAAAATGAGGAGAGGAGAGGAGAGGAGGTTAGGGACAGGAGGTTAGAGGAGAGGAGAAGACAATACGGCAAAGGCCTGCAGAGGAAAGGAGAGGAGAGCAGAGGAGTGTCGAGTAAAAGAGAGGACTGAAGAGCAAAAGAAAGGAAGAGCAAAGAAGAGGTGAGGACAATAAAAGAGAAATTTGAAAGAAATAGAGTGTACGAAAAGGCATGTACAAAACTAACTGAACCTAAATTATTAAGCAAATGTCAGCGTAAATAAACAATTTAACTTGTATTTTCCTTTTCAGTTCGCTACTGAAAATGCGCTGCCATTAGTGCAGACCAGGTAAAAATAAAATGTCTTTAAAATAAGAGCTGCTGGATGGTTTGAATTTGCACCACATTGATAATTGCAGTGTAACAATTTGTGCTTCGTGCTCTGCTCTCTTCCAATAAAGTACATACGTACTTTTACAAAAGCGCACAGCAAAGCAGCAATAATGTTAACATGCATTTCTTAACAGACTTTTCTTTTTTTAAATTGCACAAATAGAAAAGAAAAACAGCATATATGAAGGTTAGCAGAAAGGCTAATAAGCACTGGCAAAACTCTGATTATGTGCAGAGACCTGGCTCTCTCTCTAGAGAGCTGTGACACTAAAAGCAATTAGGTGGACCTATCCTTGCCTCATATGAATTATCATAACAGCACTTTTATCCATTTGATTCAGTGTCAGAATGCAGAACATAGGGCAAACTGTTGATTCACACAGTAAATGGCATTAAGGACATTTAGAGTCAAACAGCATCACTATTATAATCATTATCATGTCCATCTGCTCTTATTGTTCCAGTTTCCATTCTCAGAAAGTAGGTGTGTGTGTGTGTGTGTGTTTGTGTGCGTGCGTGCGTGTGTATATATATGCACTGTATGTATGTGTGTGTGGGTGAAAACATTTCTCTCCCGAGTTTGGCTTGTTATAAGTGTGCGTTGTGTGTCTCTGGATGTCTCTGTGAATGTAGGTGGGTACAGATTTGTGTCTGTGACCACAACTTACAGGGTTTCAGGTTCCTCTCCTGCAGCACTGACAGCCACTTGGCCCCAGTACCAAAGATAGTGATGCTGGAGAAGAGAAAAAGATAGACAAATACAAAAAGTAAGAAGACTGAAATTAGTGTTTTAAAGATATGAAATCCATCTGTGACACATTATTTTCTAACATTTAAAAAAGAAATGTTGAATTTTCCGTAATTCCAAGATACTGCTCATTATTTAGGGAAAAACAGAACTTGCATCAGGGTTTTCAACACTGTCAGCCATTGCGCAAGTCCTCCTACATACATGCATTCTGCATTGTGACAGCAAAACCTTTCAAACAACAGAACCAAATTAGAAAACATTATGAATCATCCTATTTCCAAATTCTTGGGCAATGTGGCCCCAGCATTTTTGAGGCATCTTCCTCGAGAACAAAGTGCAGAACAGATGGATGGATGGGTAGACACACTGACATCTCGATGCTTTACCATTGTCAGCACTGGAAATTCTAGATGGCGTTATTCAAAAT
Source organism: Channa argus (assembly GCF_033026475.1). NCBI lineage: Eukaryota > Metazoa > Chordata > Actinopteri > Anabantiformes > Channidae > Channa > Channa argus. Next base: position 7,387,644 of record NC_090207.1, read on the forward strand.
CAAACAACTCTGCTCTGCTATATTTATTTAAGTATATTTTGACTATTTGATATGTTTAGGATATTGATGAATGCTATAGCACATTGGAAAAAGGTGGAATGAGGTTTTTAACTTTGTGTGCCTTATGTCTGACACTCACACACATCCCCCCCCTTCTGTGTGTATAAGTTTTGCCTGAAAGGGCTTTATAGTGCAGGGTTTTACAGACAAATTTCCTGGGAAAAATGTCACATGTGACATAAACCACAATCTAATATATTTATATTGTGTGGAATAAATACTAATAAAATAATAGAAAATTGTCTAAAATGTGAATAAAGGGGGCAGGCAAGGCATTTTGCAATATCTTTTGAGTTTTATTACAGAGACGCACTACAATGATAAGTGCAATCAATTACAAGTCGATAAGGCTGATGACACTTGGACGTAGTTTATTGGTGGAGAGAACAGCAACGTGGCTGGATTGGTTGAGGTTTCTCCTTTTAGTGCCCTGAATCTATTATTGTTAAGGCGTAATTCCAAAGTGTCTGTGCTGAATGAAAACATATAAAAAAGGGCAACAGTTCCTGAACAGCCTTTGCCCTTAATCCCATCTGCTCCAGTAGAGCTGCTCTGTATCCTGGTTGTACTGACAAAGTCCCAGGAGAAGAGAGTGTGTCACTGTGTAAATGTAAAGCAAGGTGATGCAGAAAAGCAGCTTCTGTGCTCGGTTAACCATTCACGGATAGATAAGAGAAATTAACAAAATGATTTGAAAAACTCTTTCAGCTAAACAAAAAGGAAAAAAAAAAGAAACATCATAATAGTCAGTCTGGCACGAGAGGGCAAAGTGTGTCCTTTGTAAATATTCCTAAGGAAAATACTTCAAAAGGCAATGTACTGACAGAATATTTGCAAACAATAACCCTGAAAATTAGATGATTTTGGAAGGTGTCTTGCTTCTATTTGAATGTAAGTCACCCTGACAGCTGACAACAGTTGGACAACATGTGGAAGACAAGAAGTGACAAACTGTCACTTCTGTGTTCGCCTGCAGTTTTAATTTTAAAACAAAGGGCCTTTTAAAGTCTGCCTCTGTGCATGGGTGTGTTTGTGTCCTAGTCTGTTTTCTCCCATCTCATCAAGTTATTTTTGGTGACATCAAATCAATCAAATTGCCTCCTATCTCACTGGCAACCATGCTAGTCCAAAATAAATAAATACATAAATAAATAAGAATCTACACAGAAATAGAGAGTCACATCAGGCCCTTGATCGAATTGTAATTGGGAAGAGGATTTACTCTCAGAGATTCAAATTGATCGGTTGGTACAGAGGTTGTTGGTGAGGTGAGGAAAGGGCTAGGAGGTTAGGTTACTGTAGGTGAAAGGGCAAAGGTCCTGAGTCTACTATATGGAAATCTTACATATGGCACTGTAAAAATCACAATCTTATTAATGACAAAATGACTAACCTGTCATTCGTTCTGGTATTCCATATCAATTAGTCATTTAATACATCAGTGAAACATTCAGTCTTTTATATCTACTTCTGAATGTTGCTAGATGTAATTCGCACATATGGCCAAGTCTAATTACATGTCGCCGCAATGCATTTTAATTAAAGGCCTCACGCCCTTATTTTTTTTTCTAATATTAAAAGTCTTGATTTCTAATGCTCAAAGTTTCCTTCACTTCAATCTGTTCCTAAAATACATTACAAATATTTATTATGAATTAAATTAGACTGTACAATACAGAAACCTTATTAATAGGTATTAAAGGATGGATTTCACTCATATTGAACTTAAACCTCCATTTCCCTATATTAAAATATCTCTCTTCTTCTAGCTGAACAATGACTGCAGATGACATCACTTGAAGGATCTTAAGCTTGTCATGTCATCTGTTGCTAACACTCTAGAGTTTGTAAATCATAGTCAACCTGCTTTTCCAGAGTTCCTCTGGATGACATAATCTGAACTCCTAATGATGCAACACTCCTCCTGGTGATGTCACCTGGAAGAGTTCTTCAGAGGAACATTTAAAATCATTAATGTACATGTACACCCTAAACTAAAGCCATAGAAAGCAAGTTGAAAATTGGTGATGTTGCCCTTTAAGAGTGAGTGTGTATATTTTCATGTTTTGGGTAAATAAGGTCTATACCTGTTCCTTACATTCCTTACAGCAACCTGATACCGCAGGCGACACAAATAAACTCGAACACAAAGAGCCCATTTCTCATTTGCAGACAAGCACTCACTCTCCACATCATTTCTGACCCCCATCTGCATCTGGATTTGTTCATTGCTGGGCTACCATGGAAACGGTCACTCAGTTCTGATTGGAGGCAGGTGGCCAGGTGTGGTTGCTAATTGGGTGTTTAGGATGGAGGGTGGAGGAGAAGCTGTGAGTCTGTTTGTGGAGCTGTGTGCCTGCAAGTGTACTGCATCTGTGTGTCTGTTTTGAGTGAGACATGTTGCTGGAAGCTACTAAGTCAATCAGACACACTCCAAGCCAATCAGACACAAGAGCAGCTCAGAGCAGTCATTACTTTAATGTGTCTCTATGCATGTCGTGATGTGGCAATTTAAGCCTCACTTGTTAGTGCATGTTTTCTAAATCTACTGTTCTTCTAAGTAAGAACAGTAACATATAAAATAAAGTACTGCTCTTTACTCTGGTGTCAGAGTCTACAAGAAACAATAAATACAGTTTTACAAGATTGATAATTATTGGTGGTAATTAACTTCAAATATTACAAGTGTAATGGACAATTATTTTGATTAATTAATTAATTTGAAAGGCAATACTGTCGTTTCTAAATTTAAGTTTATTTCCTATAAAGCCTGTTGCCTCCTCTCAGGGACAGGATTCAGATAGTCCAAACGTTCTTCCTGTTTAGTGTGTTACATATTTAGCAAATATTCCACACTAAATTGATAGTTTGTGTTGAACAAATAAGGGTGTTATTTAGTTTGTGAATAAATATTCTTGGAAAAAGATTTGATGAAGCCCAGTTAGATGTGGCATGGAGATGAGGATATTTTAAATGGTTAGGCCCACGTGTCTAAAACTGTAACTGAGCTGGCAAGATGCAGTCTGCTAAAGTGTATCTGTAGTCATCTCCTCCAAAGATGACAACTGAGAATTGTGCTTGGCATTAGCAAAAGGAAAGATTTCCATACAGTAGCTGGTACAAGAGTACAAGAAGAATCTTTTCTGACATATCAGCTCAGCACATAATGGACAGAAGATGGGAAAGAAGACAAGGAGATCCTCAGAGAAAATAGGGTGGCCTCCAAAGTCGCTAACGTCCATGGAAGCCGTCACAAGTATACACGTAACCTTTTTACTTGCTTCACTTAGTAATGCTACTGCTTTTTGTTTCCACTACGGCCCTGGTGGAAAGTCTCAGTAAAGCTTTTCTTACATGGCACAGGCTGCATTTAGAGGTCACAGTCTGTCTACAGACAGCCTGCATGTACTCTCACTGACATCTATTGTCATACACTTTGTGACTGATTTTCTTAGAGGGTTAAATTCTGTTTAGTGAATTCAAGATAAAGGTATATTTATTCATAGTTATGTATTTGTTTGTATTAGTAAAGCATATGAAAATATTGCATTACTATGTCATACTGACAGGTTTGTCTATTATTTTGTTTGTCGCATTTATATTAGTGAGGCTTAGCTAAAATGCAGTATAGCTGAACAACAAGATGAACTGCAACCCTCCAAAAATGATGACAGCTGTCTAAACTGCATTACTTTTAGATATGAATATCTAATAGACTGCAAAATCAGTGTATATATCAATTTGAATTGAATCCCCATCAATGTTTATTCTAACCCAGCTTTAGTGGCTACTCGCCATTCGGTTCTGGACTCTAAGGCAAAATGTGTTTTGTACACAAAGAACTTGCACTGTGACTCACACTTCGATATCCTCCCTTAAGTACATTTTCCATATTTTGTGAAGCACAAATTACTGATGAACTAATACTGATACTGATAAATGCAAAATGGCAATTGTCATTTCCTGAAATGAAACCTTTAAATAAACGTTTTCAAAAAGATTGTGTGAATGTGAGCATGAAAGCCGTCTGTTTCTTTGTTGGCCCTGTGGTAGACTGGCAACCTGTCCAGTTGTGGACTCTCGCCCAATGTCAGCTGGGATCGGCTCCAGCACCACCGTGACCTTTAACAAGATAAGCAGTATAGATAATGAATAGATGGATGGACGGATGAATGGGTATAAGCGATTCAAAATCATAAATGTCACAATAGTTCTATGAGATGAGTCGACAGACTAGCACCAAAGCAGTCATTACAGTTGCACCAAAATAAAACTGAAGACTACAAAGGGAAAACTCTCCAAGACTCTTGACAGATTTTGCCTCTTTTAAAATTTCCAAACTCAATTCACAGGATTAAGGTGTAAAAAAGGTTTGTCAGCCTCTCCCAGTGGGGTTTTCCGCATAGTGCTGTAGCCCAAAAAATGTGTCTGACTTGGCAATATTAGCACTTAATTGGTTCAAAAATGTTTTCATTCTTTAAAATGTTCTATCCCGCTTGCTGTCACGCTGACAATCCTCCACAGAACTCCTTTACGTGGGTAATTATGCTCACTCTATTGTAACCTTGTTCACTCATTTCTCATTTAAGCTCTTTGTGGACAAACAAAAAGCAACCACAAACCAAACAATATGTGAACATTGATATTAACCAACCACAAAGGTTAAGGCATTACTACAGTTCCTACTCTACCAGTTGGGATCACTATTGAAGATTTACACAAACTGTATGCGGTATTTCAAATGACTAGTAAAATTGTGAAAGGAGCTCATTAGCTTTGGCATCTACAAACCGATCCTGTTCAGAGTTTCTGCAGGAGAAGTACTTTTTCTTGGCACTTTCGCTGTATAGTTCCCACTACTGCCCATCTGTGTCAGTTTTTTCTTCCTATTACTCCCTTCTTTGCTGAAGGCAAAATCCCATCTCTGCTACACTGGAAATGTGCCTGTGGCATCACTGCCTTAAACGGTCTAACTTCTGCTGACCACAGTACTTTTTTTTTCCCCCCCTCAAAATTTTGCCACACGTTCACTGAGTGTACTCAGTAATGCACACAGTCTGTTGGCTGTTGCTGCAAGGTTGCTTTAGGAAACATCAGGTGCAGTTTTTTAGTAGGACTTAAGGGGTGATATAATTTTTCATGGAGTTCCTCCACCCATTTATTAAATGATATTATCATTTTAATAATAATAATGGATGGGAGGATGACTTTAATCGAACATTTGTGCAACATCAAATTTGCTGATAGAAGTCTTACAAACCTATTTTTAAGTACATAAAAAATATTTATTTAATAATTTACATAAAAATAAAACCTCTCCAAAATGTTTGCCATCTTTAACAAAACGAATTATACCTCACCTCATCAGTTCTTTCATATGTTGTGAAACCTGCTGTTACATTTTCGGACAAATTCCTGGGAAATGTTTCTTTTTTCTAAAATTGGTATTTAGCTGCAATGCCTAAGTTTCTAACAAAGGGAATTAATATACAGGAGGTGTTCTGCATTTAGGTTTGTTAAAAATAGGTAATAAACTTATATAAGAATATCTATTCATTTTGATACTTCATTACTTTTAACTCGTACAAATTGAAGATCTGCATGGTATTTAAATACATTTTGATTAAAATGATGTTCATGTTACACATTAGTTGAACTGGTACTAGAAATTGTTTAGTTCTGTGCTTCGCACTTGCTGCAAAGGCAGTTTTAGGTGGGTAGAGTAGGTGGGGTACAGCTTAACTATTTATTTGGAGATGTGGAAGAATTTTTTACAGTAATTAGTTTGAAAATATAGCACCTGTGAAATAAAGCATTATTTCTTTTGTTTTTAAAAGAGCTTGTTCCACAAAAAGTTTCTTCTCCCTGCAACATGTCTGTACAATGAATAGGTTAAGTATTTTGTGTTAAAATTGTTTTTGTTTTTACCTAAGTGAATGAATAACTGTATTTAGATGTCATCTTGAATAAGGGCTTTATTTAAAACCAATGAGAACAACAAGCATTTAAACTGGCATGTTATACTGCTACACCACATTCTGAAAGTAATTATCTAAAACAAATTACAGCCCACAAAACTGAAATATTTTAACTGGAAAAGTGTACTGGGGCACAGCACATCCCCAGCTTTTCCTTTGAGAAATGTAAACACTTATACAAAAAGAGATTACTATTAAATTTGAAAACACACGCACGCACACATGCACACACACACACACACTTCTATCACTGACCATTTCATGTTTTTGTTTTCACTCTTCCAGAGGATCAATCAATATTCTGTTTAACATCTACTGCTTATAGTGGTGATGCTGGTGGTGTTGCAAGAATGTATCTGGGCATTTACCAAGACGGGATGTATTATAAATATCCTCTGGGGATGTAGTGTGTGAAAATATTTCTTGTAGTATAAAAAAGAAAAAGATTACAAGCTATGCTCTGTACTGTAGTTATTGTAAGTTGTAGTGGTTTTATAATTGCCGTACCACAGTCCCTTCAAGATAAAATGACATTAAGTGATGTCCACTTTGTCCTACAGTATGTTATAGTGTGAACAATATTTTAGATTGGATGGCAAACTTAAAGTTTTAGCTGCTGTCTTGTAGTTTTTTGACCTTTTCGGGGTTCTTACAAATTTACGATAATCCAAACCACCATCTATCTTGATAACAACGGGCTCGCAGGATGGCTGACCCAGACGACTTAAAACAGCCTGTTCAGCTGAGTAGAACACATCACTGCACATCCACTGCACTGCAGCTGTGAGGCAGCTCATTTGTGGTAATCAATAAGCAAGTCTGAGCTGTCTTCTGTACCTATGAACTCTGCCACTGATTTCTTCTAAAGTTATCCTACGAACCTCACAAATAACATTTTCTGCAAATTCCAACATACTGTATGTACCAAATTCAGTATACAGTTACACTCTGATGTAGCCGCAGCCTGGTGGCTTGTTTAAAACAATACACCAAAACACAGCATTGACACATTATGGCATGTATAAGAAGAAATTATTATCTCTATTTCTTAATATTTTTCTTTCGGCGTCCTATGCAAATAAAATGAGCTAAGGTAAAGTAGTAATAAATATTACTTGTATTATTAGTTGTTGGTGTTCTCTGCTCTCAATGCAATGATTGGTTTGCTTACATATGCACGTTGGTAATTACAACAAATGAACAGTTGTGCGTTTAAAACCAAGATGTCCAAGGAAAATGTTTCACTTTGTTTAGGCTCTTTTTCTGAAATTGTATGTAGGCATCGCCCTTTTTTCCCCTTTTATTGTCTTTATATTTATTGAATTTCTAAGAGCCAATACAACCCCAATTCCAAAAAAGTTGAAATTATGTGTAAAACTGATAATAAAAACAGAATGCAATGATTTCCAAATCTCATCAACCCATATTTTACATAAACAACATATCTGAAACTGAACATTTTTAGCTCATTTTTAATTTGATGGCAGTAAAACATCTTTAAAAGGTTTGAACAGGGGCAATACAAGGCTGGAAAAGTAATTGCTGCAAATCCCAAAAACGGAGGAGCATTTGACAACAAATTAGGTTAATTGGCAACAGGTCAGTAACCTGACTGGGTTTAAAAAGGAGCATTTCAGAGAGGTTCACCAAACTGTCTAAAAATTGTGCAGCATTTTCAGAAAAATACTTTTTTGAAGAGCCCACCATCTACTGTATATAATATCATCAAAAGATTCAGAGAATCAGAAGAAATCTCTGTGCGTAAGAGACAAGGCCAAAGGCCGGAACAGGATGCGTGTGATCTTCGGGCCCTCTGGCAGCACTGCATTAAAAACAGGCATGATTCTCTACTGGACATCACTGCGTGGGCTCAGGAAAACCAGAAATCACTGTCTGTGAACACAGTTTGCTGTACAATCCACAAATGTAAGTTAGAGCTGTATCATACAAAGAAGAAGCCTTATGTGAACACGATCCAGAAACGCCAATGTGTTCTCTGGGCCAAAGCTCATTTATAATGGTCTGACATAAAATGGAAAACTGTTCTATGGTCAGATGAATCAAAATTTGAAATTAGTTTTGCCGTGTCCTGCGGACTAAATAGGAGAGGGAACATCCAGCTTGTTATTAGTGGACAGCCTGCATCTCTGATGGTATGCGGGTGCATTAGTGCCTATTATGTGGGCAGGTTACAGATCTGGAAAGACACCATCAATGCTGAAAAGTACATAGACACACACATCCAGACAACTTCTCTTTCAGGGAAGACCTTGCAGATTTCAGCAAGACAATGCTAAACCACGTACTGCATCCACCACAACAGCATGGCTTCGCATGAGAAGAGGCCAGATGCTGAACCGACCTGCCTGCAGTCCAGACTTTTCACCAATAGAAAACATTTGGTGCATCATAAAACAAAAAAAATCCAGCAACAAAGGCCCAGGACTGTTGAGCAGCTAGAATCCTGCATCAGACCAGAATGGGACAACAGTCCTCTCCTAAAACTCCAGCAACCGGTCTCCTCGTTTCCCAGACAGTAGTTAAAAGAAGATGGGATGCTACACAATGGTAAACATCACCCTGTGCCAACATTTTTGAGATGTGTTGCTGCCATTAAATTCAAAATGAGTTAATATTTACCATGAAATGTACATTTTTCTCAGTTTCAACATCTAATTTGTTGTTTATGTTATATTGTGAATAAAGTATGGGTTGATGAGATTTGCAAATCAAAATTGTATTCTGTTTTTATTATCAGTTTTACACATCATTTCAACTTTTTTGAAATTGGGGACTTTTTACTTGTTATTGCTGTCTTATGTAAGTTGCACCCATTACTGGAAATGACTATTTGACTTTAGTCACTTTAGTCAGTGTCTGTGTGGATTTGTGCACGTGTGTGGCTAACTCACCCCAGCTGGTCTGTCAGGTTCCAGAGTACATTAGGTGTGGGCATTAGAGGTGAACCGTCATATAAAACCACTGAGGCTCCCACCGCCAGTGCAGACACCAGCCAGTTCCACATCATCCAGCCGGTCTACCAACACCACACACAAACACATACGCAGATACAAACACAGTGGTCAGTCTATCTATAAACACATCTTTCAGTGACATAATTATGACAGTGTTTTCAGCTCTACTGGAGGAAATTGTCTGCAGTGCTAACACCTGATATATTCTTTGCAGGGGCATTTATACACACCAACGCACCAAGTAGTGGTAAAATGTTTTGTCAATGAATCGATTAAGTAGCAGAACCTGATTCAACAGGTTTAAGCAACTCTATCTATTGGGGCAGAATGAATCACCTTATAAATCAAGAAGCTGTCATCCAACATAATTGTTTTCAACTGCATCCATGTGTCACAAACCCCACAAAGATTTTAAAGAAAAAAATGCACTCATTATATGTAAACATACAAATACATTGGCTCTAATCAACAGATGTTAAAAGAAAGTGCGATAACCATCAAAAATCAGATCTGAAATCTACTAGGAAATCAATAATATGCACAGCTTTCACATTCAGCACTAATGCAGCTTATCAGACAAGAACAATTTCTGCGTAATGTTACATGTTGTTCTCTGTAACCACATTCATGATTAATAATATCCCTCAATCTTCTAAAATGTACTGGTGCTGATGAGACAACAAGAGAGCGGTGGAAAGCTCTTAGAGCATCTTAAAATATTTTGTTCCACGAGTGTGTCATTTACTGAGAATGGGTTGTGGGCTTACCGTAGTGTAGTAAATGATGACATCACTGGTGGTCATATTACCATGGAGAATGTGCTCTTTCAAGTGCTGGATGAGCGTGCCCTAAAGAAACAAAGAGAGAGTGTGTGAGCGAGAGAGAGAGAGCGAGCGAGAGAGCGAGAGAGAGCAAGAAATGCTGTTAGTACCCTTTTCCTTTTTAATATCCAGTTACTATATTATCTGTATTACTGTATAAATCTGCTAACAAACTTCAATCAAGCTGACATGAAACAAATTGAAATACTATCAGAGACACTTAGTTTATGACAACTAATGATGCAACTGATAATTACGTTTTCTTTCTTATTTTGGTTACTTTCATGATTAATCAAATAGTTGCTTAGATCATTAAAGTCAAGTGTCAAATAAATGCCCATCTCAATTCCCTAAGGCCTAAGGTGACAGTCCAAAACACACCAACATATTAACTTTATAGTTGTGAAAGAGTAAGAAACCCAGAAAGCATTCACATTTAGTAACATACTGAAACCCAAATGGCTAATCAGAATCAACAAATGATCAATATAATTGCTAGTTGTAACTCATTTACTAATTTGACTGATAATTCCAGCTCTAATTATACTTAGAATGCAAAAAGAACATACAATGATCCTTGTTCCTTGCAGTGAAAACGCTTCTGACCAAGGCTGCTACACACAACCACTTCTACAATCCTTTTTACAAAAAGCACAATTTGTGCATTTTCCCACAGTCACCAACCCATAACAGTCGGATAAGTTATTACTGCTGGTGGAAAATATGAACCGATTGTGGGTGTGTGGACTTCGCTGTTGCATACACAGGTGCTTTCTGTATGTATGAGTGCATGCGTGCATATTATAATCTTTGGAAGGCCTCAGCTGCCATACCCGCCCTTTGGTGCATGCCATCTTGCTACTGACAGCATGTTAACAGAGCCGTAACAAAGCAGGAAGCACAACGGTGCTGGGGCTAATTGGTAGAGCCAGAGACAACTGCCAGTGTCAATAAACGAAATGTTTTCACCAACGCATTACTGTCCAATTATATGTGGCATGGGGAGAAGTAGGGGGCAAAAATGTAACAAACAGACAGAAGAAGACAGTAAGAGAAAGTAAGAAGAAGGAGGAGCTGGGGCAGTAAAAAAGGCTAATGAGAGCCTAAAAATGGAGGACTAAGAGGTAAAAATGAGAAAACCAATGTGACGGAAGGACAGGCAGTAAGAAGGCAAAGAATGAAACTGAAAAATAATTTGGAAAAAAAATACGTGTAAAGGAGAGAAAGGGAGAATGACTTTTTGTGAAAACGTGTGAATGGAGCTGGAGCATGTTAACCCATTTTCAGTGTTGAGTGTTTCAGCCTTCAAAGTGCAGTGGCCCTTTTGAAATCACACATCCATCTGACACACTCCCTCACTCAGATGTTGTATGTAGCAGGAAATAAATTTCATGTCTATACTTTCAACAGCAAGTAACCTGTTCACAGATATGCTGATGGAGGTCTGCTGCCATCATGTGGTGGAAAAGAAATTCAATTGACAATGATGCTGCTGCTCTGATGTCATATTGAGAAAGGTTTTCATTTACCAGTCAATAATTACCAGTTAACACAATTGTACTGAACAGACATTGCAGAGACAGACATTGGTTTCACAACTGGTGTTTCCAAAATAAAATGACTTTAAACATTTGATCTTTTGCCAAATTGAGAAAATTAGAAATATTTAAAAATTATTAATATTTAAAAATTGAAGATGAGATGAAAATTCTATCTTCAAATTTGTTATGACAGGTCAAACTCCACTGAAAATCATATGCTGTGACTGAAAGCTCATAAACAGATTCTAAATGGATGTTGTGCCGAGCCAGTTTTCTAAAACTTTAGAATTCAGATTTTAATAATTTTTCTTAATAAAATAATAATAACAATAATATTAATAATTTTCTCCCTTTCTTGTCTTATCTTTCTTATTGCAAACTGGCTTTTTGAGAGCATAGCCTTCTTTTCACTTCCTTCACATGAGTATTAATATAAACTAGAACAACGGCTTTCGGCTTGCCCCTTCAGGGGTCGCCACAGCAAAATGTGTTCCGTACATTTATTTGACATGTGTTTTTACACCAGATGCCACAACCCTCCCCTCCTATCCAGGCTCGGGACTGGCACCAAGGTGGACCTTGTAGCTGGATGGTCCCACACCTGGTGGGGTAGGATTCGAACCCATGGCCTTCTGTTTCCCAACCCAATGATCTACCACTGACCCCTAGTATTAATATAAACTCTGTGCACAAAAAAAGAAAACTTTACATGTTAATACAACTATATAGCTACAACTACTGAGAATAATGCATGATGGTTAATTTAGGGATAATGGAAGCTAATGTGTTCCTTACCCCAGCAGAGTGGACCATACACTTAGGAGCTCCTGTGGTTCCAGAGGAGTACATGATGAACAGAGGATGACTAAATGGAAGCTGCTCAAACTCCAGCTGAGGGAACTGGTCAGCCTCACCGCGGCCAGTTCCCAAGAAATCCTCTATAAACACACTTGGATTTTTCAAAAAAGATAGGGTCAAATTAGAAGTGAAAGAAAACACTGATAAAATATAAATTATATCTGTATACGTTTCTCAGTTTCGACACCTGATTGTAGGTATATCCATAGAAACACACCTGTTGGGGATTTTGGAGAGGTCAATTTCATGTTTGGAGCGCGCATATGGAATCACAACTACTTTCTGCAGGTCAGGCAAACCTAGGGCCCAAACAGAGAGTGAGAAAGGCTCATGCTTGTGTCTTCTTTTCTCACAAAAACCTTACAGTAAGCAAAGAAGTTTCCCAGAGAAATACAACACCACTGTTATTTTGATGAATGCGTCTTGGTTCCTGATGGAATTCACCAAGAGAGCATGAGGCCTAGTCAAATGTATTTATAAAAATCCTGTGAAAGCAAAGAAACAAATCCTACTTGCACCTGTACAATGGTCCTGCATCTGTCCTCCATGAATTCTTCATTTAATTTTTTTAAATCTTGTAAAACAGAGAGGAGTGAAATTCACAAACAGATGTGGTCACCTTTGACAACGTTGGTCAGCTTTTCCATGTGGTCATGCGTTTTGCCGTTGTAAACCACAGCAGCAACAGAAAAGATCAATTTGGGCTGAATTTGAGAAAACCTGTCAAGGACACCCTGAGACAAAGAGAGAGCATCGATTAAAACCAATAAAAATTAAAAGCAAAAAAAAAGAAAAAGAAAAGTCTAGAAAAACTTTCCAGGAAATTTGAGAAAAAGGTGAATTCAACTGAAATTTATTCAATGGTCATTTTTAATTAAAAGACATGGAAAAAATGGGAGATTAATAGATAGGAAATGTACATTAGATTGTAACTGATCATTTTGATATCATGATTGTAGCAGTAGTTCTATAATCTGCCAGAAGGGGCGGTAGCACACCAGAAACAAAAAGGAGAGAACGTTAGTATAATATTTTTAAGGTGAAGAATCCATTTCGACCCCATGTAGGTCAGTAGAATGAGGAAGACATGACCTCTTAACCATTACCACTGTTAACACTACTAATCAAATGCATATTCTACAGTGACAGGTGCAAAGAAAAAGATATGGTTAACCAGCAATTGAACGGGTTTGGTGTATTTAATTTGTATTCCCTGGATTTGGATTTATTGAAGAGTACTAAAATACACTGTTGCTAACGCACTCCCAGATATGACAGATAAAAATACACAAATTAAAAATATGCATAAACAAAAATACAAACCACAAACAATATAGAACAATGCTTACATTTATTCCAAAGTCGACAGACGTAGAGCTCCAAATTGCTCCAATGCTGGCTGCTGCTAACATGGCCTCCACTGCATGAATGCCATTGGGTAGGTAGCCTACAGAAGGAAAGGGGAGAGAGGAGGTCAACATTAATTTTCAGTGAAAATCCATGATTCTATTTAAGGAAAGTTACTATTGACAAAATGTAAAGTTAAACGTAGAGATTTGGATGAGTGTCAGGATGAATTTTGTATGAATTTTCCTATAATAGTTGTGTAATGTTGTACAGATGTACAGAAACTACAGGCAATACCAGAAAAAAATTTAAAAAGTCTGTATTAGTTTTATAGTCACCTGACTGAATAGTGGCGAATAGTGGAACAACTCAAAGAGGAGGAGGAGGAGAGACACATACACAAGATTGTGAGATCTGGATAAAAGTCAGAGCAAAAGAAGATGGAACTATACAACTGAGGGAGGTGCAGTGGAATACAATATTTCATTCTTAACAAGCAGAGCTGAGATCATAACTGCTGTCTTGCTGTGATATATTCCTCGATCAATATCGGAAATGGTGCCCAAGGACACTGCAAGTCTTTTCACTGGACAGACACAGACCATCAGCGAGAAAGAGAGAGAGGGAGGGAGACAAAGGTAAAAAATACCATATATGGATGGACAATATTGACATTTATACCCTTATCTAACAATCATTCATTCCCATATTAATAAAGGTCAACATCAATAACAGCTGTTTACATTTCAAAGCAAGATGAATGACTCCAGTCTCCAGCAGTAAAGGATTTTAATTTCAAGACATCAGTAAAGTTAAACATTTAGTCTATTCAGTCAAAATCGGTTAATAGAATTATATTCCAAAATCAAAATATAAGCTATTTCCATGCGATATGCGGCCATTAAACCTAACCTAACCTAAACTAAAACTACAATCTGTAGCAGGGAGAAAACAAATGGCCTCTGCATACAGTAAATGACAGAAAGGAACTGCCAAGCTCTACACAGGAGCTCTCATGCTACCTTTAAACATACAGCTATTACTTTTCTATCATTTACCTTATCTAACATGATAAAAGTATGATAAAATTATACAGATGGCAGTTCCAGTCAAGTAACCTAACTGCTCAAAGGCAAACGTCCACCCCGTCACTTCCAGTGACTAATCGGGCTTTATTGGTTGCCTCGCTGGCCCCTGCTGCAGCTACGAAGCTGGTCTGGGCCGAATGACATCTCAGCGTGACAGATAACCACCCGGCAACACAGATTCTACAGCCGCTGTCATAATATATTATCTTCTTACACTAGACCAGGACAAATAGCGTCATGGATCACAATCTTTCAGCACCACCCTGCTTGACTGCTCCTGTGGCTACTGTTATGAATCACCATCTTCCTGTGCTGTAACAACAGTGGTTCACCAGTGCCCTCATTGTCTGTTTATGTACGAATACTGCTATAAAACTAGTCAGGTCTACATGCTTTATTATAACCAGTTAATGAAAGTCAACTTGTCCTTCAGGTTGGAAATGGATAAACAAGTGTGACATCATTACACCTTCACCTACTGTTCTAACAATTAGCTACAGTTTCCTCATTGTACTACTTTATTATACAGACACTGAATTCAATGACTTAAAAAGTGCAACAAGAGACAATAAAAATGGATTTGCTGGATTTTTGGGGGATTAAGGTTCTAGCCCTATGGTTGAGATTTTTCAGTATTGTGTACATTTCCAAAGTTTTACCCAAAACCCTGGTTTGTCTCGGTTGAATGGATACTTGTGAAAAAGAATGACCTTTTCCAATTTCAAATAATTCTTGTAGTGGGGTTTGTCATTATAAGAGCACTTTGTAAAAGCACTTTTGATTCATACCAAAGAAAAACATGAGCTAAATGAAAGTTGCTTTCATGATTTGTCCCAGCCAGCACATTACCAACCAGCTAGCAAGGCCATACCAAACAGGTTTTGTGTCACATATTCCACGTTGTGCATGTGTGTCAGTAGTATCCTATTCCACACCCATTCAGAACAAGGAAGTGTGTGCAACAGGATAATGTGCAGCTCTCGATGTTCAAAGGTACGAGCTGCACCTTGTTGACATTTCCCTGATGTCATTTAAACATGTTTTTAGTGACTAATTATTTTAAATAACTATGCTGTTACATTTTTCTCTTAGATTGTTGACTACACATTTGTATTACTAAACAGTCTGCCTTTGGTTTCACAGTGTGTGCGTTTTCCATGACTCACAATTAAAAAAATATGCATTCCCAGGTGGATGTACAGTGGGAGTGAAGGCTACCAGCTTCATAACAGGGTGGAGGGTGATTGGACCAAGGAAATGTGCAATGGAAATGAAAAGTGAACAACAGGGAAAATATGTGTGCCAGTTCGTGTGTGTGTGTGCCAGTTCGTGTGTGTGTGTGTGTGTGTGTGTGTGTATGTGTGTTTGGTTGGCTTCATCAGCTAAGTGCTTATATATATCCTGAACTACAGTCACTGACAAGACATTTTAGTTCCAAACTGTGGACAAGGACATCTCTGTCTCCAACACACACAAGTGAGTACACCAAATTCACATATATGTGTTTAGACATGTGAGAAAAGTAATGGAAAAAGTGGAGATTGTGGAGATTAGCTAATTTCATACATCCTTTCATACATCCTGTCTCTTCTACTCCTTGTTTTTCTTTAGCTCCCTCTGCCGTTCTGTTTCTCCCTCCTCCCTACATCCCTACGGTCTTTCTAATGAGATTCCCACTGAGCTTAAGTCATTTAACTAATGGATTCCCCTACCGCAATATCCATCTTTCTTCTGAACACACACACACCACACAAACACACACAGCAGCTCAATATGTGCTCATGAAGAGTAGCCTTGGATGACAGTGGTGCTGGTGCTTTATCAACAGGCCTGTTTAGGACAACTTCAGAAATCTGAGATGCTAGTTTTACTTCTCCAGTGTAACTGAAGCCTGGAATACTGACACAGCACAAATGTGGCACAGAGCAGTGACTAAAACAGAGATGGGGTTAGACAGGGCACAGTCCTGCTCAGTGGCAGATTATGCAGCAGTATAAGTTCCTAGATGTGAACTAGTGGACCTGAATGAATGTGCTGTACAGTGGGCGTACCAGCAAAACATGCCATTCCTCCCTGTACAAATATGACCATAAAATAAATAGTGACATTCAGAAAGAGCTGTAGCTTATGCCAAGAAAGCCACTCTCCTTGGCGGTACATTCTAAAACACACAGTTATTAGCCTATGTCCAACAAATTTTGCAACAAGCTACAAATAAAAAGAATGTAAAGGAAAAGTGGAAATAATTATGTGAGGAGAGGAGCTTGTTATTCTACTATCACTGAAGAAATGCCGGGCCTCCAACATTGGAATCTACCAATTAATGTGGCCAGTAGTTACGGGTGCAACCGATCACAAAAGTCACAAATCAGATCAAATAATGATTCTTCGATCATCATCATTGGGCAAAACTATTTAATTCTAAAACCTTTTCTTTTATGATTTACAAACTTAAAGACTTATACGAATACAGCATTCAAGATGACCAAGGTTTAAATAAGATATAAAAGTTCCATTTATATTTTGTATGCTTTTCTAAATTAAACAAATGGAAAAATGTAACTTATAACATGAAATATTTTTTGACAAAAATGACGATGTCTGCATGTATGTTTGGGAAGAGGGTAAACCTCTTTGCAGTTACTGTGAAGAACACTGTCTCTGAACTGAAGTGTCAGGAACAGCAATGTAGCATCTTATTGCAATGTAAAGGTGACTATGTTGTTTAGCATTCTTATTATTTTAACTTGATAACAATGCATATATAAAACACTAATATCACCACTGGTTTCCATAGATTGTTCTTTGCTTGAATTGGGCAATTAATTAAACTCACCAACGACTCTGTCTCCTATCTGGACTCCCATCTTCCTCATGGCTGCAGCAAACAACGCCACATCACGCCTTAGCTGTCCAAACGTCACCTTCGCGATCTCCTCATTTGCCTCCGCTGGCAGAAATAGACACACAAGACAAATGCATTACCTGCACACAAAAATGATTATTTAAACTTCAAACTCCCACATACAGTTTGGCTTGGATTGGATATTTAAAGTTTTGTGTACCACTTTGTAAATATTCTATTTCTTTGCGGGTCCCTGTAAATGCCTATGTAGCCCATTAAAAGGAAAGCCTAAGTGAAGCAAATTATAAATAAGAAGATATAAATAGAGACAGATAGAGCAGCAGGACAGAGCCACAGACAAGATCTGTCCTCCTATCTCTCTAAGTAATAGTTTACTGACATCCAGAGAGGCTCCTGAGCATCGTGACCAATGGGCCTTCTCTCAATTACATTACATTTCCTGAGGGAGGGTGCTTTCGTGTGTGTGTGTGTGTGTGTGTGAGTGTGCGCGCGCGAGACTCCACTCTTTCTCATACTAACACACACAGCAATAAAGAAGGGCCTATCCATTAGTATGTGACAGTCCTGTGAGGTAGAGCAGGGAGCAGCAGTTAATCTAATAAGTGACGTAAGTAGGGTTACGCTCACAAGGCATTGATTCTGTACTCAAATGCACCCCCCAGCAGAGTTTTTTCATGTTCTGCTCATTCATTAGTAAACACATTGGCGTACATATGCGTTTATAACATATAATATATAAGTATGTGATGTAATACAATGTGTGTACAATGTGTTAAGATGTGCATAGTTTGCCCAGTGCAAGGAACTAATGCCATGATTGGTGATTTGATCATTTCTGGGGATCAATAAATTCAACACCAAGTGATGTGCAACACCATCACATGCATTGTCGTATATCACATATTGCAGTTATTAATAAGCACCACCCATTTTATATACTTACTTGCAGCATAGAGAGCCACTTTATCTTGGTCTGGATGTTTGAGCAGGTTCTCAGCGTAGTTGAGCCGAGCCCCTTTAAACCACTCAGGAACATCTGAGATCCGTTTAGATACATCCACCACCTTGTATATGCCCAACAAACACACACCAAGAACACACACAAAAAGAGACACAACACTGTCATTGACCAAGACTGGAAATTTTAAAGCTCTAATGTACTTGCTAGAATAACATTTTAATTGGTTTTTGCGTTCATTTTCTTATTTGTGTTATTTTTCGCACTTATCAGACATGTAGGCAGGCATCTACTATGACACTTCTTGTCTGTAACTAATAGATTAATGACTTTATTGCATACAAACATAACAAATTAACATGTTTTGTCAAATGCAGGTCATTCATTGGTTTTTCATGACAAGTCTCTCCTCTCAACCTACTGTTAAATCAGAATCTAAAGACTTTTACACTATTTTAGTCAAATAATTATTTTTTTATTTGCTTATTTATTTGGTTTTGCTTTGTATATTATTGAAGAATGATATTAAATTTGCGGTTGAGATCATAACTAATCCAATTCAAGGAAAGGTTGGACTCACCTCATCATATGGTTTGGAGCTGAGTACTCCACAGAAGCGCCACACTTCTCCCCAGAACTCTGGGTAGTTGTCCACTGACCACTGGTAAAGGTCATTGTAGTTGACTAGAGCACAAAAAAAAAAAAAAAACATCAGCCATGACTACAAGTTCATAATAAAAAAATATGTTTAATATTAAGTTGTTGAATTACCTAAATGCAGGAAAGCATTCAACATTAGTATAGGTATTACTACTAGGGAGTAGTACTAGGTAAACCCATCACTTGAAAAATCATAGGCTGACAGCATCCATGGCTTTAATAAAACATGATGCTTGGACAATATTTGTTTTGCAAATCTGGCACAAAATTCATTTGATAATCTGCACACATCTAATGATTACTGCACAAGGTGAACTTTAGCTCAATTCTGTCTATGTTTAAAAATGGCCCTCTATACTGACTGGATGTATGCCAAGGTGCCAACTGCATTGACATACAGTTGGCAACAGAAGAAAAAGCACATGTCAGAGTGACCCAGTAAGAGCATGCAGATCTCCAATCATAGTTTAAACTAGTGGTTTCCAGTCTTTTTGGCTTATGGCCCTCTGAAATACTTACTGTCAAATCACTTATCAACTTGCTCAAGTCCTGTGTTGTTAGAACATCCACCAAAGACTGATGTTCCCTTTTATTTTAATAGTTCTTACAGGTGGATTGATTTAAATTACAATTTAAAAAAAAAAAAGCATGACTTCCAAAAACTAAAAACATAACTATAATTTTAGAAGATGGAGTTTTCATGTTCACAAATCTGCCATAGCTGCATTCTTCACTCCTGTCTCCATCTCTGCTCCCTTGCATTGCATTACCTCTTCCCCCCTATTCACACAATACCCTGCCGACCATGTTTTTCTGCATTCTTTCACAACTCAGCTGGTTTGACTTGACCTAGTATCAAACAGAAAATTAGAACAGGTCACTGTCTTCTATTGCCTCCAGTCTTCAATTGGGAGCTGGAAGGTCAGTCTTTTTAATACCTCCTTTAAATGGTTCAACACAACCTATCCCTGAAACGTTGCTTTGCAAAGCGGCTTTAGACTATTCAGGAGTAATACAGCGTCTGTTACCAACACATATAGTGGGGGAGGACTGTCTATTTGGGTGTCTTTTCAGCTCAGACATCCAGCTTTGTCTTGTATTCAATCCAGCACGCCTACTCTCTCCCTCCCCTCCACTCACCCAGATTAAGACCGTAGTCCCCGTTGACCTGTATCCTAAACTTGTCCATATGTGTGTTCCTCTTGGAGTCCGGGTACCACAGCACCTTGCTCTCCATATCCATAATTTTCTCGCTCTTCCTTTTTGTGTCTTTAGACATATTTGTAGCGTCCCTTTTGTCGAATACCACACAGCGTTTGACGCGAGTTGTGAGCACCTTGCTAAAGCTAGCTGTGCCTGAGGAGCGAGCTTGTGTTAAATGAAATTGCCGAGCAGCTACTCAACTTGATTGGCCTTGGAATTACGTAAATACGAGACAGCTAGCAACTGTCAAAGAGAAGCGTGGAGCTGCAGGGAAAACTGGTTAAAAAACGCCCAGCGTCATGACGTGGGACGTCGAGCTGCATTCAAGAACGGTCTCTGTTCCATTACTGTTACACCTACCATAAACAACACTACACTGTAGCGTCTTTCGTTTGCGGCATTGCTTAATTTGCTTATGTCATGAATTCTACCATCTGGTCTACTTCAAATGTGATAAATGAAAGTTCCGCTGACTGTTCAAAATATAGATATATAAATATAAAGCATACATAGTGCCTCATGTTTAATAAATACGTCATTAATAAATGTAAAATATAGGTGAGTATCAAAGGTATTCCATGTTTGTATATGTCTGTTTAACTGACGATTTTTTTTATATATTTTAGAATTCTTAGGCCCATATACAAAAGCTGTAATCGCAGAAGTCTTGAACGTCTACCATACGTGAACGCGCACTAGAGACACACAGTCGTGTTTGACGCTCACGCAGAATCTTGCCTGTGAAAATGGAGCCTTTGGATTGGTCCTCATCACACTGGTTCCACATCAGCCGACGCATCGGTCTATTCGGGGGGCGTATCATCGCCACTGGATTGGCGTCTTGTTTGATCAATGGCAAGCTGGCTTTCAGTGCTTCAAAGAGGCACATTGGCCAATTAGGGAGCAGGAATATAGGAGCGTTTTAAGGGTGTGCCCAATCAGTGAGAGGAAACTATGACCCTCCTCACTGTCTGGATGGAGTCAACTCAACTTGGTTATTACCCTGCTGTAAAATTTCTTCAGTTCAGTCATGTCCTGTCAAGTCTACTCAAATTTACATTACTAAATGCCCATAATTGTTTCATCAATGGCAGTTTTACAATAATTACCAATGATCAATTGTTAGAAATTTTTTTCATTATGGTTTTATAAATGCACTCTGTAAATCCTCCACTGTAAATCCAAATGAAATAATCCATCAAACAATAGCCGGAAAGTAATTTAAAACACAAACATAGCCTACAAACTGAGAGAGAATGGAGTCAGAACCTCTAATTCACCTCAGGGAACTGACACTGAATATATCTACAATATTATACAAAATGCAGCAGAAAGTGAGCATGGTTTGGAGACTTTCTTTGTGTGGCACCTGTCTTTGACTGCTGTGTGTGTTTTTTGTTTTTTTTTGTTTTGGTGTGTTCACCTACATATTGGTTAGCTTGGCTTGAGTGGTCCATTTCTTCATAGAGGCTTTTGATTTTTATTTCTGCCCTTTGTTGGGAACTGAGTGGCTCCTTTCTGACTAACTTCTCTTCTTTCAGTCCACCTTGCATAGCTGGACCAGTATGCAATTTTTTTTTTTTTTTACAAAATTAGAGCCAATAATAAAACTCCTTGTACCAGCACTTGAAATGGATGCTGCAGTCTAACTGAGATAACATTCAAATACCTGAAGTTGACCTAAAATGGACCCTTTTTTCCATTCTGCACAAAGTGTCTCTTTTATCTGTTTGTCCTAGCCCTGTCTCTACATCAGCTCATGCAGTCCAGCCAAAATTCACATTTGGTAACATGCAGCACCCATTAATAAGTTTCATCGAGGAATTATTTCCCAATATCTGTTCTTTGGATGTAAAATCCACAAGTGACAACGAATGTTAACTGTCATTTTGCATTTTGCAATGCATTTCATTTACCTGGTAATTTTATCCAAAATGACCTACAATGATCCTAACATGACAGAAAGACAGAAAGTGTTTAGTCAACAGTCAAATACCTGAAGTTGACCTAAAATGGACCCTTTTTTCCATTCTGCACACAGTGTCTCTTTTATCTGTTTGTCCAAGCTGTGCCTCTACATCAGCTCATGCATTCCAGCCAAAATTCACATTTGGTAACATGCAGCACCCATTATTTCGTTTCATCGAGGAATTATTTCCCAATATCTGCTCTTTGGATCCTGTGATGTAAAATCCACAAGGGATAACACATGTTGACTGTCATTTTACATTTTGCAATGCATTTCATTTAGCTGGTAATTTTATCCAAAATGACCTACAATGATCCTAACATGACAGAAAGACAGAAAGTGTTTAGTCAACCAAGTTTTGCAGCATGGTATTCTGTCAGAAATGTTAAATACAGAGTGACTGAGAAACTATTGCTGCTGCTGGAGCTCAATTTTGGATAAGGTTTCAAGTCGTGACCAAACAAATCTTTCTTCCATGTTCTCCATTTAGTCACTTTTTTTTTTCAGACTGATTCATGAACATTGAATTAGACACCTGACTCGATCTATAACAGCAGGAAAGAGGGAGGGGAACCCTCATATTACTGAAATATACAGTTTATTATGTTTTATGAACGCATTCTGATGATGTAAGTACCTACAGTACTTGGCCATGTTTGTAGTTCTATTTCACGGGAGCTGTAGTTTTACAGATGATCAAATCAGCGATCAAATATGTTAAAATCATGATTACTTCAGTATCTAATTATCAAAGGTGTAGTGGTTGGTGATTTATCGTGAAATACAGAAAATATAGAAACATGCTCTGGTTTTTACAAAGGCAGATAGAAAATGCTACATTAGACCGTGAACAAAGCTCCTGAAGCTAATGGGATGAAGGCTAACCCAGACATGATATTATGAAACTGGTCGTGAATTCAGCCACTTATGCTGTAGAGAAGGATAATGGTAAATGGTAAATGGTCTGCACTTATATAGCGCTTTTCTACCTATTGGCACTCAAAGCGCTTTACACTGCTTCTTATTTACCCATTCACACTCACAATCACACACACACTCATACACCGATGGGGGAGCTGCTATGCAGCTGGCCAACACTCACCGGGAGCAACTAAGTTGGGGTTCAGTGTCTTGCTCAAGGACACTTCGACATGTGACCGGAGGAGCCGGGGATTGAACCAACAACTGTGAGATTGGTAGACATGTTGTTGTTGTTTTCATCCTGTTATAGCCTCATGGTTTGAGGCTATCTCTCCTGAACCACGGCACCACGACAGTGGAATTTATATGTCATCATGTACAAATGACATCACATTTTTGACATATTTATCTATTTTTTTGTGAGATGGTGATGGTACGGGATCATCTGAAAAGGCACCGACGCTATGATTACGTCAGATGGAGGCTGCCAGTCCACTGTGTAAAGGATAGTGGTTCCTCTGCAACCTGTGGAGCACTTTGTTATTAATTCATGATTTTATCTTCTCCTTTACAGGCTTCTTAACCTTTCCGAGCTAGTTGTTGAACTCCTAGCTCCTTTATCAGCTTGTGAAGCTCTAAAATTTGTGCATTAATTATTGGAGATGGGAAACCTTCTGGTCTTGTTTAGGAGTCATTTGTTGTCTCTGTTTCCTTGTTTAATCCTTCCAGCTTCCTCTGTATCCTTTCACCACAATGTGCCTTTATAGTAACACAGTCAACCTGAAGTTGAAAGACTGTCTTAGTGTCGGCATCCACAGCATCATTGTCTGTGTAGGGAGCTCTGAAGCAGATGAGTTGTCTTCTTAATGCTTTATGGTCAACAATAAGAGATAACGTTACTTTTTTTACGTACTTTTCTTAAGAAGGGGAATGATGTGACTCCAGTGATTTAATCTCAGCCCTCAGCTTTAGCTTGGGCTCATTGGCCTTCAGTTTTAATCAGGTTGCTATTTCCTCATATGATCTTATTCAGCTTGTCAATTTTTTTTTGTAAATTGTGCCACAGTTTCAGCCACATCGCCTCTTCAGATTTTTAATTATCTGATCCAGTTTTCTATGAGTGTGAACATATCTGTACTTTCAGTCTCAGTTACTTTCATTTGTCCCTCAATTAAGTTTTCTACAGAGCAGACAGTTACACATAGACAGAAAACATGTTTTTTTTGGTACAGTATCACTCCACTTGTAGTTTGTTTGGTGTAATGAGCTATGTAACATTTATAATCATTAAAAACCTAAAGACAGGTGGCAAATATAAGAAAGAACATAATAAACTATACTATAGACTATAAGACTCCATGTTACCTGCACTGCTAGTTTTAACTCTCTTGTGTTTCCCAAGGAATCAAAGTCTGTGCCAGGTGCTACTGATGCCTTAAGGCCGATAGTAGCTTTGTGAACGGATGTTCCAGGCGATTGGTCTATATATTGTTTATGCCCAGCCCTAATGCACTGTATGCCTATTTTAGGATTTGAAGACTTTCCAGCCTAGAGAAATCATTTATGTACTGAAGTTAATACCAGCCATTTCTAAATATGAATAAGAAAAAGATTCAAAATGTAATTCAAATGTTTTGTTTTTAATGTCACAATGACGGGACATCAGCTGCACAGCGTTTTACCGGAGAAGATGTCCTGCTGCCCTGTGCCTACAACCAGAGAGGTTCTGTCCCTGAGACGTTTTTGGGAAATTATACGAATTGTCCCACATACCAGCAACAGAAATTCAGAGGTCGATTCTCTGATGTCTATAAGAAGGGAAACTTCTCCATCATCCCACAGAACATGCAGCAGTCAGTAACTACTGTAAGTGTTTAGTACTACAGCTTAGCCAGATAATAAGAATGAATTTCTCAGGTTTGTATCTTTACAACTTCCTGACTCAGCTAATCATCCACTTATTAAATGTCTTTAATCGTATAGCAAATTATCAGAAATCTGATTGTTGTGTTTCACATGTAGCTCATGCTTCAGTTTAACCTGAGCAGGTGTTTAGGAGCTAAACAGTGTTCACACTACAGACAAAAAGCCTCCGCAAATGTTGAACTTTATGATACTTTGTGTACTTTCTACATTTTTCAAAGTTCTACACTGTATTTGTGTGTAATCTGTAGAACATGCTGACGAGGGGGGATAGAAAGAACAAGGAAAGGAACAAAATCCCATTAAGGAAGCACTCAAAACCTGCAGGTACCCAAACTGGGTCTTTGTCAAATCCACAAAAAGAGCCAATAGAAGCACTTCCATAACAGAGATGAAAGACAATGACAACAATCTGAACAATACCGTCATTCCATACATTGCTGGGGTATCCAAAGAACTCAGAAGAATTTGGGTAACAAACAGTGATTACATTTTTTAAAATGTCCATAGGTATCAATGAAGTGGTATCTCACCTTATTCTGATTGTTTGTGTGTGCACTTTAGATATTAAATATAGTTATTTCTGTTATTTCTTTGATCTTCTTAGTGTACCTCCATAGCATTAGAAATGAAAGTGAATGGTTTATATGTCCAGGAATAATACTAATAATGTCGTTATTATTCAATGGGGGCAGAGTCATAATAAAAAAATATTCGCTTATTTTATATAAGGTAACACATTAGTTGTATAAAAAAACAAATATGCCATTGAAAAAGACCTGACACTGGTATACACAAATTTTCTAACATTGTGATTCCGTCTATGCAAGAGCAGATCTAATAAACTTGACAGATAGCCTGTTTGTCCAGTAGAGGGCGTACAAATACATGACATTGTGTGCAACGAGCCTCTTGTAAATATTAAAATGGTATTATTATTCCTCTGTTTTGCAAAGTAGCATCAGGGTGTTTGCTCAAAACAGATACATTGTCTATAAACTTTGATTAAAAAGGGGCAAACCAATTGTTAAATAGCTCTTTTAAAGTAGCTTAAATTTTAACAAAAGTTTTTGTGGATTTATTTAGGATTAATTTTTAAAACAGCAGCTCATCCGCATTGGAAATGTCAGTGTTGTTAGAGTGTACATTCAAAAACAGGGTCATTCCTATGTGTGAGAGAGTGCACAGGCTCAGCCACATTAGAACAGAAATTATAGTAAATTTATAGTATAAATACATTTCTAATAATCTTAACAGCGATGAAAATTAGGTTTGTTCTGTCTAAATCGCTTTTTATTAATTGTAGAAAACTATACCCTCAGCACATTCCCATCCCCAGCTGTGCAGTGCCGGTCCCAGGCCCGGTAGAAATTGGGGAGAGTTGCGTCAGGAAGGGCATCCGGCGTAAAAAGTGTGCCAAATCAACATGCGGACAAACGATCCTCTGTGGCGACAGTGAAAAAACACTTTCCTACAATTGCAGGAGTTTGGAGATTATCAACACGCCTCGGGAATCCTTAATAGCGTTTTTTCTGCTACGTCACCTGACTATATCGTGTCCCGACGTCATCACCCCTCACGGAAGTCAGCTGCGCTGGTGATGATGGCGGCCTCGTCAGCCTAGCAGCAGGAAGAAGATGTTTGCTTCCAGTGAAAGAATATTATCGCCTTTGTAACAGATTTAACTACTGTATAGTTTTTTGCTTACACTCTTAGTATTTAGACGACCGTATTCTCTCTCCCGGAGACTTACAGCAGGGCGCTCCTGGATACGATGTCACTCTTCCAGTCGGCACTGGATTTCCTCGCCGGGCCCGGCTCGTCCGGAGCTGCCAGCCGGGACCAAAATGACTTCGTCGGACAACTCGTAGAGCTTGGTGACATGAAGCTGAGAATCAAGCGGGTGATCGCAGAAGGTGAGATGTTGTACCAAAACCAGAATTGTTGATTACGGTTTACTGGGTTAGGCATGCTAGTTAGCTGACCTGGCTAACTGGCTAGTTTCAGTGACACAACGCTAACTTACGTCTAACTATTGGTGATCAATACCAGCAGCGTTAGCAAGTGCAGAGCTATGAGTCACCCAGTTGTAAAACACCAGTTGATAATTCAAAATCAGGCTCCATATCGTGATATATTGTGTCTATGCATCAATAGTGATGCATATAGATTGGTAAGTAATGTTACACATTCTTGTTGGGGTGGAAACCACAGTGAGGTTAAGTTATGAATGTACTTATCGCCCAGCTGACGACTCATAGCTATACATAACTAAGACCTTATCATCTTCTTTGGCAGGAAGACGCATGTCACTCGTAATGGAGCAGTAGGCATGGCATAGTTGAATAAACGTACCTGTGATGACAACCGTTGTAACCAAACCTCCGAGTTTACAATTTACAGTTAATTTACAGTTAAAGCTTCTGTGTTTTAATGTTATTGACACTAACAGCTCTAGAAATGCTGGTTGAATGCTAGTGTTTCTTTCCTGTATGTATTCGGCTGAAGCTGGAAAAAGGAACAAACGAACATCAAAGTTAAAAATGTGCTGATGAAACCTGATTTTAAAATTTCTCATTTGGTCGTCTGAAGCTCGGCCTCCAGACAGTTGTTTAAATACATGACATAAAAAAAAATAATTCTTTTTTTTTTTTTAACAACCAGCCCGCATTCAACAATTTAGCAACTTTTGTTTATAATTTTTTTGGTAATAATATATACATGATTGAATCTGTAATAGCAGCATGAATTTGTATGTAGCAATTCTGGCTACAGGACATCGAATCATAGCTCAGGTTTCTTGTCTGTGACGAGACAGTCTTGCTTAACTTTTATATATGCTTGGTTACTGTCATAGTGACTGGTAAAGCAGACAGAAAATGTTTAATGTAGAGCTAAACTGCTGCATGAATCAGGTGTAAAAGCACTTGCTACGATATGAGTAAATTTATGTTTGGAAATAAGATTTTTAAGAATGATGTAACCAGATGGTTACTTTTTTAGAGCACATTTCTCTGCACATTGTATCAACCACATTGGGAGATAAGCCACATAATGTTGATTGAAAAATAAAAAATAAAAGCACACTCTTCTCTGTAAGGAAAATTGGTTATTCATCATGGTAGTAATAAGTCTCAGTTTCACAACCACAAACTCTGTCCTCAGGTTCAATAGGCAGATTGGTATCTTCACATAACAAAGCAGATTCTTAGGCACAGTGACGGGTATCACTAGCCTTTCTTTTGGCTTTTATGTCCCATTCTGAACTGGTGAAACAGTTCTTTATTCGGAGCTTAAGTGGATAAGTTATGCTTCATTTACTTTTTATTGAATTTATTTAATACAGGAACAAACAATGTACCCTGGCCAGATTTAATAATTTGGGGAATGATACAGAGGGATTTTTAGTCCCCTTTTCCATTTTTTTCTCGGAATGTCGTGGTAATTGGAGCAAAGGAAATGGAGCTTTTCAGGTTTTGGTCCCTCCCTTTGCCAGGAGAAAAACAGAGGAAGACATGTGATCTCCACAGGGATTGTTGTACATTATCAAAGCAACCTCAGCAGCATTGCACATAAATGTTGGCATAATGGACAATAAATGTTGTCCAGGTTTAATCGTCGGCTGGGATGCTTTGGATGTATATTTATGCATGGTAAGGTCTAGGCTTAAAAAGACAATAAAATGTTACAATAAAATGTGCTTCAGGTTAAAGACAAAAGTGTGTGTGTGTGTGACCACAGATTGTTTGAATCCTAGACAAGGGAGTAAAAACATCAGAACTAGCAAATAAGAGCCACCAAACACATCCAGGACCAGGCAGTTGCTGAATTAAGTAAAGCTTTAAAGACTAAAAAAGTGACAACTGTTGGCAGTTTATTCACTCATCACTATGGTAACCTTGCCCTTGTCTTCTTTGGATTATGTGTTGAGTACATTTACCTTTGAGCGCATGTAATAGAGGAAAAAGTTAAGCTATTCATCAGTGGAGTCACAAGTCGCTGTGGTTGATGGACAAGAAACTGTAGTGGCCTTTTCTGTGAAAGTCTGATTAATACAATGCAAAGGTGACGAAATATTTATTGGCTGATAAATACAGCAGCACTGGTCAAATAATAAGCAGTTCAGGTTTCAGCCACGCCTTAAGTGAAAAGGTGGATATTTAGTGGTGGCCTGAAAGTTAAAGAAGTATTTGTGTTCACTGTTCTTGAGCAAGTGGCAAAAAACTCCAGCTTCTGCTGTGGCTACCCAGTGGTGACAGATAAGACTATGACTGTACAGCATTTAGGTTTATGTGTTTTTGGATAAGCAGGTTGTTGCTGTTTTTTTTTAGGGGTGTCCTCAGCGGTCATAAGATATAATTAAATGCATTTAGAATGTACTACAGGACTCCACCCTGTTGCTGTCAGTGAACAGTGACACATAAAAAATGTCAGTTTTCTGTACTTAGTAGAACTCTACAACCACATAGCATTTTCTTCTTTGTCAGTTATAATTTTTAACTAACAAATTTTTTATTTACACAAAAGAAAACATTCATTCAACAAAGTAGCTACATTCAGTAATACAACTCATCCAACTCTGTGTAATACTGACACACTGAGTTACATTGAAGGTCTGAGATGAATGATTATGTCTTTTAGGAGCTTAAGAGTGCATTTAACGTACAATCTAAATTACATCCTTGTCTCTTTTTTTTCTCAGGTGGATTTGCTTTTGTGTATGAAGCCCAGGACATGAGCGGTGGTAAAGACTATGCCCTCAAGGTAATATAAAGGTTTACCTCTGGGTAAATTTTACATGTTGCCGCCGCTCTTGTACTTTTGCTGTACAACTCGACTTCTAAAATGTTAACCTACAGTATGTTGCTGTAAATGAGGTACAGTCTGCGTCAGGTGTGAGTTCTACAGCACAATGTTACTGCACATGACTTGGACTTTAACATCCACGTGGACAGGACCCTTCACAGCATAGGACAGAGAGAACGTTGCTATTTTTCTTATTAATACACTGCTATGCTTCCCTCACATTATGAAACCAAACGTTTGGAATGTAGAATTGTGCTACTTGTTTTGCTGTGCATTTATATGCAATATGCGCATCATATTGCCCAGCAATCATTCCTGGAGTGTGTTGTTTTTTTATCGTGACAGCACTGTTTTTATTATGTGGGAACCATTGACTCTATACTTTCTGTTTCTGTCATTGTTGTCTGCATTTGTCAACTAAGTTTAACACTGCTGACGCTGAGATTTGTAATTTTGGTTTTAGCATGGCAACCTTGGACAAATAGATTCAGTGATCTCCTCTATGTCACTTTGTATGTAGCGCACTGTATTTTATAGACTAAAAGTACAGCAATCAAGTGATTACACTTGATCACTGAAAAATGGACAAGTTAGAAAAAGGTGCTACACAATACTGTATATGCTAAGCTAATATTTAACAGGAAAAGTTAACATAATGATTTCTTATCCCGTTTGTCATACAGTCAAATCGTGATTATTATTTTAATTTTCAAAGTAAATGCCACCACATAGACTGTTTATTGATAAAATATGTTTGTTCAGTCGCTTTAGTTATGTCTCATAAAAAGATGTGTCATCTGAAGCCAGTGCTCTTTTTGTTTCAGAGGCTCCTGTCCAATGAAGAAGAGAAGAACAAGGAAATTATACAGGAAGTCTGTTTCATGGTATCCTTAACAATTTCCAGATGACAACGAGAACATGCTTGTTTTTTTTTCTTAGTTATTATTATCAAGTATTTTGGTTTTATCACACATAAGTAATTTATTTTGTAGAGCATAGCACACAAGATGCACTGTACAGCAAAAAAACCTATTTATAGTGTTAAACTTTATAATAGCAGTGATGTTCTACAAACACAGACTGCTATGTATTGTTCTCATTTGGTAATGTTTATTAAAGGGCCATGGTGGGATATAAAATGTCAAGCTATAGTGCTCAGTGCTTTATGGCTGTAAAACATATGCCTTAAAATTGATATGGGGTCCCAGTTCGAAACTGGCCAGCTGCAGAGTTTTCATGTTCTCCCTGTGTTTGCACAGGTACTCCAGTTTCCTCCTATAGATCAAAGAAACGCATGTTAGGTTAATTGCTGACTCTAATTTGCCCATAGGTGTGAATGGTTGTCTGTCTGTGTATGTCTCTCTGTGTTGGAGGCACAGCACTGGCTGTTGGTAAATTACGCACCATATTCCTGGATCCATTGCAACATTCTGCTTTAAGGGGTCAATTATTTGCATAACAGTTGATGATTTCACTGCTGATGAGGCAGAAAAATAAAGTTTAAACTCCCCTTCTATTCTAACAAACCAGTCATAATCTATTCAGGCTTTACCATTTGAGTAGCAAGCTGCAGAACAAAATTGCAGATCTGTAGCCACTATGACCACAAAACCCTTATGTTTGGCTGGTAGTTACAACAAACCACACATGAATGCGACCCACTCTGTCAGCCGAAACGACTGATCTGAGGCCAGGGTTGACACCATAGGCGTGTTAATACTGTATGCTCCTTGACCTGCTGGTTCCATAGAAAAAGCTGTCAGGACATCCCAACATGGTCCAGTTCTGCTCTGCTGCCTCTATCAGCAAGGAAGAATCAGACACCGGACAGGCCGAGTTCCTGATCCTCACTGAGCTTTGTAAAGGTAAACACACGGCACCCTTACAGTTGTGCTTCTATTGTGACATCTCTTTTGCTGTCGTCTTCCTCATTATTGAGTCAGTGCTTACTCATTTATTAAACGTAATGTGTAGTACAATGTCCGTCCCATTTTCCAAGTAACTTTTACTGAAAGGCCTTTGTGAAGAAACAGTTCCTGTTTGTGGTATTTCTACTTCTTGCTGCACTTCCTTTCTGCTCATTTACAACTGACTTGGTTTTCATTGAGTATTTTTCCAGCTTTAAAATGAAAGTTTTCTTTACTTTCCATTAAAATAGTGTATTAATACTATTCAAACAGTAATCTGATTTGTGTGAGGCAGCTAATAATTTCATCATTAAATTAAGTAATTTACTGCATCCTTGGCAGCAGCAGGTGTTTTAGGTGGTTTCGCGAAGATCATTTTTCATTTAACTGTTTTCTTTTGCCTTAGGTCAGCTGGTGGACTTTATAAAGCGGGTAGAGCAGAGGGCGCCTCTGTCATGTGACACAGTGCTGAAAATCTTCTACCAGGCGTGCCGCGCTGTGCAGCACATGCACAAACAGAAACCTCCCATCATACACAGAGACCTCAAGGTTGGTCTGCCAATTATAGCTGCTTGAGGGAATGATTAATCAAAGACCTTGTAAATGATGAAGTGAAAGGAATGAATTAAAGGAAATTACATTTGGTATTATAGGAAGAAGAAAAGGCAAAGTGTATGCACATTAAATAATTATTTTTATATGTAGGGGATAGTGATTGGTATTTGAAAAATGCAATTATTGACATTCTAACTCACTGTTTCCTTGATGTGCTGCAGATTGAGAACCTCTTGATTAGTAACCAGGGCACCATCAAGCTGTGTGACTTTGGCAGCTCCACCACAGTGTCACATTACCCCGACTACAGCTGGTCAGCTCAGAAGAGGTCCATGGTTGAGGATGAGGTACACACGCACTCACTCAAACACCCATCAAGTAAATCTCAACAGGGCTATCCTTAGACAATACATGAATTTGTATTCAAAATGTGTATGTTTAATAAAGACATAAAAGATCATGACTGATCAGCTTAGATATATTGGGTTTGTTGATATCATATCACATTTCATAACCAATTTATGCAGAAAACCAGGAAACTGCAACCACTACTAGACATGTCCCGATACCCCTTTTTAATAGATGCAGTACAAGAACAAGTACTTACATTAGTTTATTTGCCAATACACAGCACCTATACAAGCCCTAAACTGTTGTGGTTCTAGTATGAGTTGCTGGACAGTAGAGTCCTCATCAATCCATTGCATTTTGACAAATCCCGCAAGAACAGAAAGTCTTGTGCGTTCTTTTGCCCAAAAAAATATGGCGGCGACCAGTGTTTAATAAACAGAGCAACTTTTGCTGAAAAGAAAAGGAAAAAAGACAAACAAAGCACAGAATGAATGTGAGAGAAGTGCGGAGGTCCACAGAGGAATATGGGGGTAAAATAACAAAGGTAACATTCTAGTTACTATGTTTAACCCTTGTGTCACAAATATGAAAAGTTTTTACCTTTTATAACTACTTCTTAAGATTTTAGCACAGCAGAGCTTGGATTTGGCTTCACTTTTGTCGTCATCCATTATCAGCTCTAAACCACAGAAATGATTCCACCTCTGACTACCAGCTGAGGCTAACGGTGGCTAACGTTGGCTGCAGTATCGGAGAAGGGACATCCCCAGACGCAACCACTACTTTTTCTCGCTATTGTATGGTGAAACCCCTCAAACGAATTAGGCCACAAATAAGAGAAGACAGAGAGCCCATGTTATATTTGTTCATTTTTATTATGAGAGTCATTTGTTCTACGAGGAAGAAAAAACATTCAGAAGTCACAGTGGGTTAGTGGCATAGTGTTCGACAGGAACCAGAAACCTCAAATTGAGTTAAGCAGCTGGGTGTCCAGGAAGTTCTGATCAATCAGGTTAATTGTATTTATGCTATAACCACACAGACACACGCATACACAGGAGCTATGCCAGAGATGACCTCAGTATGCACCACCCCAGAGATTCTGGTTTCTAAATTAAATTACCCGTGTGTCTATTCAGCACCTGTTTTCAGGCCAGTAGCAAGAGATTCTTGCAGAAATTCTGAATTGGACGCTGTTCATTTAAAATTTGTTTGTTTCTTTGTTAAAGGCTTTCGTTTTTTTTTTTTTCAAGATTTACCGAGTTTTGGTAACTGAGACAATTTAACAGGTCACTCTTGCTGCTGCAGCGCCACACAGTGATATGATTGTTTGGTTAAAATATTTTCTGCTTGTTTTGTTTGGTGTTTGTCCTGTTTGAGTGCAGATCACAAGGAACACCACCCCAGCATACCGAACACCAGAGATGATCGATCTATACTCCAACTTCCCCATTAATGAGAAACAGGACATCTGGGTCAGATTTCTTATTATTCTTTTTTTTTTTTTTTTGTCACTGATGTCATCTACCATGAAGACAACTGAATTAATCCAGATCCAGTCATGTTAGAAACTTCTTATTATTTTTTTATGCTCATAGACAACAATGATGTCTATAAGAGTGTTTCTTTGTGAGATAATAAAGACAACACATTTGTGTAGGGGTGGTAAATTATTTCATTTGGCCTAAAAAAAATAAATTAAAAAGGACCCGAAGCAGAAAAGCAACAACACCTTGGGCTCAATCAATAACAGAAAATAGTTTATCTGGTCTGTGTGAACAATTGGGCAGAACAAGTTGACTTCTGATACCATATACACAGTGATAGTTGCACTCCTGTTGATAAAGAAAGACCGTTTAAGAGCTTCTATTGTCTTATTTGTCTTGTCCACTCTCCCATGCAGGCCCTTGGGTGTATCCTCTACCTGTTGTGTTTCAAGCAGCATCCATTTGAGGATGGTGCCAAACTGCAAATCGTGAATGGGAAATATTCCATTCCTCCAAATGATACCAAGTACACTGTGTATCACGACCTTATACGTATGTACTTTTCCGTCCATGTAGAGCATGTGTCTTCTTGTCACTCCATGCTTCAGCCCTTCCTTCCTCGAATCACTCACTACCTTCTTCTTCTCCTCTCCAGGTTCCATGTTGAAGGTGAACCCAGAGGAGCGTCTGTCTATTACAGAGTTAGTCAACCAGCTCCAGGAGATAGCAGCAGCACGCAACGTCAACCCCAAGTCTCCCATTACAGAGGTAGGAGTTCAGGGCTGTTGACACAGAATGGCTCCAGGTTTAAAGTTTAAAGAAGTAACTTTCAAAACTGCTATCTTGATTTCACAGTTATTTTGGCTGTCATTTAAAACATTTCTGCTTTGTTTATAACCTGTGAGTAAGTGACAACTTTCAGTGTGTTTTGGAGTAAACAAGTTGATCCAGTGGCTGTTGGGGGGGTTATTCTTCCCCTGTGTGTGTAAACGTGCATGCACACTTGTACAAATTGCCGATGTGGTTACACTTTCTAAGCCCCACACACACACGGTGGCAGGCACAAAGGAGTCTCTATTCTCTTTCCCAGGCTCGTCTCTTCCCAGCTGGCATGATCCTAATGAGCCCAAAGAGACAGGCAGACACAGAGGTGCACAATGGATGAACTAAAATTCCAAACAAACATGAAGTGATACCAAAATATTCTTCATAATCAGATTTAAGATTTTGACCAAGCCTTTAGAACAGAAAAGTAAGAAACAACTTAGCAGCTTCTTGTGATTCTTACTAGAAATCCTGATACTCATCACCAAATCCTCAGTCCCAGTTGGGATTTATATAAAGCGGATTTAGATGTCAGATTTTCAAGTTTACAGCAACTGTTCTTTATTTCAGCCCCATTCTTGTCTGTGCTGTGTACAGACAGAATGATTTTTTTTAATGTATCCTGAATTTAATTTCCATTACAGTTAAAAATAATATTTGTATTTTTTCTTTTTGCCCCGAAGCAAATTTTTTAATTAAGTCATACACTGTAGATTGTATCAACAATCCCACTAGCAAAGTTGCGTATTGCTATAACCAACTAGTTTCTTACTAAACCGAGTCCTGATAACCCTGTAAATGTGTTCAGAGTGAAGGCAGATTTGTCGACCGCTAATCCGATGAGAGTTAAGAAGGGGTTTCCCTGCTAACCATAAGGAGATTATAATTCTCCTACTTCTCCCACTTCTACTCCTCCTTGTTCTCCTCCTCTCTCGGCTGCTTCTCAGCACAGACATATGGAGAGGCAGACTGCGAGATGCAGCAGAGCGGGGCAGACCTGTCAAGCTGGGGAATAAAAATGGATGTGAAAATCTGAGGGGGAAATGCAGTAGACCTCCCAGAGAGGAAGAGAGATGCAGAGACTATCTGGCTGCCTTTAAACTTTCACCTCCATCAGGATATTATTTTATCTAGCACCTCTGAGACAAGCGTTTACAATGTGTGCAGTCTTCTCTTTGGAATGGTTTTGAGCTGATTTTGTTTTTAGGGACAGACGGAAAGCGCTATTTCCTAACACTGAAATTGATTGAAGCTATTTTTCTGATTGTCTATTTATGGACCTTGGGCCTTTTATTTCTTTAAATCAAGTCATAATTTTATTATTTGATGGAATGTAATTTGGATGTTTTTGTTTTTAAATTCTTTGTTATAACTTTTTTTAAGGTCAAACCCTTTGGCATTTCTAAGAAATACTACATTTTTTCTCTGTAAACCTACTTGCTGCTGTTGCTACAAATTATTTAAACCCCGAGCAAAATCTCAACTTCAGGTGTCTCTTAAAATTATTTTCACCTTATTTTTTATTTTTATTTTTTTGCCAAACCCGTTACAATGTTGAGTGCGTATTACTATTGGCGTCCAGTGTATGATGGCTATGAATGTCTGCAGCTTCTGGAGCAAAACGGAGGTTTTGGGAACAATGGAGCGCAGCCCATGCAGATCCACAATGTCCACAACAGTGCAGGTAAATGTTTGTTTGCCTCATAGTGTATGTTCCATGTGGGTTTGGAACAGTGTTTGCTTGAGAACACAGGTCTGTCTGTGTTTTTGCAGTGTTCCGTAATTTTAAGTGTTCAGACTTGAAGGTTTGAAACTTAATCGAATGTCAGAATAGCAGTAATGTTTTAAAAGTGACATTTAAAGATTGTGTTAGTTGCTAATTTGCTTAGCTCACCTGTGATTATCTGACTGCTGACAGACACAACACATATACAAAAAAAGCACAACCTTCCTTTGTATCACGGCACCATGGAAGCCCACCCTATAGATTGTCTGAAGCAGAATGCTGCAAAATGTGCTCTAGGTTTAATGGTAGCTTTCTTCACTCTTTAGGATATTTAATAGGCCATTAAAATAGGCTGATCATTTTCCTTTCAATATAGACAAACACATATACATGTGCAGGCTGCGTACTGTGCATTAAGAGGATTTCTGCACGGCCTGTCAACCATCTGTTGGAAGGCTGAATATGGTTGCTCTTTGTCTTGAGGAGTGACTCTAGTTGTCTTAGCAATTCACACTGACCTGGACAAAAAATTATGTAGAGTCAGTTGGAGTCATCTGTCTGTTATTGCATTTCATGCAGCCCTCAACTCAGCTGAAAAGCAATTGAGTATATGCTTTTACAAAGTAAAACAAACAAACCATATTTTAACTAACTGTCATCTATTTCTCCCCCTCTCCCACGATGCCTACAGGCATCTATGATCCTGATCAGTCAGGTAGCGGTCTCCTGGATATCTTACGGGGAGGGACAGAGCGCTTCCTGACCAACATAAAGGACACCTCCTCTAAAGTCATCCAGTCTGTAGCCAGGTAAGATGCTCCTTGTTGTAGTTATTCCTATTGCATTTGAACTTTTTCAGTTTATCTTTGTCATATTTATTCATAGAACTTTAGAGGTTTACGTCTTTCGACGTACATTGATCCCATAATTCAGAATATATTTATTTTTGAAGTATGTAGCCATTGTCCTGTAGTGCAAGGATCCACTAGTTCAATATTTCTGTAAGCCGTTCGTACATCATGGTTTCATTAACTTGAGTTATATGTAGATTATTATACATTTGCATATTGTATGTGTAACCGCTGCCTCTTGGCTGACTGAAATGTGGATCTCCACTCTAAGCTTTTGCAGTTGTCTTTGTAGCTGGGGAAGTTATCACTCTTTGCTGATATATGAATGTGTCAGGGGATGAGTAATCTAGTCTGCTACACTTTAAAACAGCAATTAGGGACACTGCGGAAGTCATTGACAAAGCTTGTAGTTGTTACAGACAGGTGGCCTCGCTATTATGTAAAAAATAAATTAAAATAAAAAAAGATTGAAAATATGCAAAGATTTTCTTTAATAGCCACGCTTTTCGTATCCATTAAAGTTTGATGTTTCATTTGACTATTCTGTCATCATTTTTTTCCCCGTTTGTTTGGTCATTTTGTTTATTTTGTTGTTGTATTTTTTTTTTCTCTGTCCCAAACCCTCATGATCCTACTGTGTCCATCACCTAGCAACCCAAGGTAAATACGGGTTGGTGAATCAACTCATGCATTGCTGTGTGTGTGCGCTCCACACTTTGTGTTTGATTTATACGAGAAAAGCCTACTAAGCATTTTCTGTAATCACAAATCCTAACAACACACGTTTAGTAATTCGTTTGAATGAATTTAGAGCGTGATGTGCATAGATGGGTGGATGAGGACCGTGTTGTAAGAGTGAAGTCAAGTAATTGAAAAATGACATCAGCAGCCAACAGAAAAAAGTAAAAACATATTCACTGTGCATAGTACAGGAATTGATTAGGTCAAATAGTAACACTGTGATTATGAATGAATAAGTGAAATTAGAGCTGGTTTGTTTTACAAAGATGTTATACGTATTAGACAGGTGCTAAAGTAAAATAGAACTACTTTCTGATTTGGCATGCATTTTTACGTCTGATTCCCTTCCTGCCACAACTCTCCCATTTTTATCCGGGCTCAGGATTGGCACCAAGGTGGCCCTCGGTGGCTGGATGGGGCCAGACTTGTTGTGGTGGTATTCAACCCCGTGGCGTTCTGCATCCAAAACCAATGCTGTACCACCTAATTTGAAATGGTGAAAAGAGTAAAACAAAGACTTTTGACTGATGACTTTTCTTTATAAGATCCAGTTCACATTGAGCTACTATGAATGTTCCTTCATCACAAATTAATTAAAGGCATTTTTTAATTAAAGGCAACTTTATATAATAAACTCCTTGACCATTCTTGTTTCTTCTAAAAATAAAACATTTGTAGAAGCTGAATGTGCCTAATTATTATGTTGAATCATGGTTAAATTGGTACCTATTTATTCAATACTTTATTTCCGTTACTATAAGCTGAACATGTGGCTTTTTACTGTCTTCTCATTTCAACATTATCTACTACTTTATACCTGTTGTATCTATATTGTATATCAGTTTTAGCAGTGTATGTCACGTAAATTTAACAGTTTATCAATACTTCTAAGAACCATTTTCTGTCACTTTGAATATACTTGTTTGCTCGCTAACTTCTCATACACAATATTTAGCTATTTCTATTTGTCTGAATTATAATTTCAGTTTTTTCCCTTTATTGGTTGAGCTAGATATTTTACACTTGCACTCAAGCAACTTTAGAATTTATAAAAGTTTGGATTTAGGAATCCTTGGCCTACAATGAATGAATGAATACATGAATGAATGGTAGTAAAATGTTTTTAGTATGGCTCTGTTGCTTAATAAGTCACCATTTCAGCAACATCTGTGTCTTACTAGCATGACCTGTGCATTCTAACGTAATTCACATAAAACTGTCATCAGCATAAATAGATGAATGTCTTTGCTTGGCCTATAGTTTGTCTGTGCTAAATGCTCTGTGTAATACATTTTGGAATTTACTAATATTGTAAATTTGTTTCTGCCTGTATGAGTCCAGATGATATCTGCTATCAATTGTTACCGTTAATGATAATTAATAACAGAGCTTTGGAAAGTAATGTATCTTTTGCATGTATGACAAGAGTATGACCAGATTCCTCAGCAAAGATAAACTTTTAAATTCACTTAGTTTACTGTGTATATTTTGTGGAGATAAACTTAATTAAAAGGGTGAAACTCTGTATTGTGTTGGTTGCACAGTTTTCTAGTCAGGCATCAGGGACCTCTTTGTCATTGTTTTGGGATTTGTGTTTTACCTTCCCTGCTGCGTTGTGTACTTACTAATTTTTATATGTGCACTTGTGATTTCTCTCACAGCTATGCTAAAGGGGACCTAGATATTTCATACATCACCTCCAGAATAGCAGGTAGGATAAAAAAAAATGAAAATAAAAAAACTGCATTAATCTAATTCAAACATGACCTAAGTGAAGTTATTGTTGAATATTTTTAAAAAGACAATCATTTGATGTAATAGTTAAACACTTCTCAGTATTTGTGTTTGTGTGTGTGTTTGTAGTCATGTCATTTCCTGCAGAAGGGGTGGAGTCAGCGATAAAAAACAACATTGAAGATGTCCGTCTGTTTTTGGACTCACGTCATGCTGGCCACTATGCTGTCTACAACCTTTCCAAACGATCATACAGGCCTTCTCGATTCCACAACCGGGTATGTGTGTTTGCATGTGAGCAGCTTTTGGGTGTCAGATAGGGGCATAACAAAACTCCTGATCTCCTGCGGAGATGATTTTAAAACAGTTGCAGTGTCTCTATTGGTATTACGTATTACTGCCACTGTAGCAATGATCAAAGTAGGGTTATATTATTAGGCTAAATGAGATTATTTTTATATTCAAATGTATCTTTCTGTAGGTTTCGGAGTGTAACTGGCAACTGCGCCGTGCCCCCAACCTCCGTAGCCTCTACAGCGTTTGTAAGAACATGCATCAATGGCTCAAACAAGACCAGAGGAACATTTGTATAGTACACTGTCTGGTAAGTAACCTCCTGCTCCCCCTCAATCCATCGTGCATGCTCAGATGTGAAGAGGGGGACAACGGAAATCGAGAATTGGAATGTACTTTTTTTAAATTACCTTTTCTATCTGTAGGATGGCAGGGCAGCATCGGCAGTGGCCGTGTGCTCTTTCCTATGTTTTTGTCGCCTTTTCACCACAGCTGAGGCTGCTGTTTACATGTTCTCAATGAAACGCTGCCCACCTGGCATAGCACCCTCACACAAGAGGTATGAACACACAAAAGTTAGGATACAGCAGTTTTAATTTGTATGTCAAATTTGTCATTTGACCTTTGAGCTGTGCAGTAGACCCTTGATATTTATTAATTTCCTTTTTCGAGCTGTTACTACATCCAACAGTGATACTACAGCAAAGTGTTTACAATTACAAAAAAACATGTATCTATTATGTGATTTCAATCTTGCTTTATATTGTCAGGTATATCGAGTATATGTGTGACATGATGGCAGAGGAGCCCATCATCCCACACAGCAAGCCCCTAATTATTCGTTCCATCGTCATGACACCTGTGCCACTGTTCAACAAGCAGCGTAATGGTTGCAGGCCATTCTGCGAAGTTTATGTTGGGGATGAGAGAGTCCTCACTACATCACAGGAGTATGACAAGATGAAGTAAGCTCTAAGCACAAAAAATGCCTCTCGCCTTTCCCTTACTTTTATTTTTTTTTACCATTCTCACTCACCATTTTGTTTTTTCTAGGGATTTTAAGATGGAAGATGGGAGAGCAGAGATTCCCCTCAATGTAACAGTCCAAGGAGACGTACTAGTGGTGATCTATCATGCAAGATCTACACTGGGAGGACGTCTACAGGCCAAGGTATACACATTCAGGTCAAGTCAAGTGGCTTTTATTCTCATTTCTACTATACACAGTGGTACACAGTGGAAACGAGATAGCGTTCCTCCAGAACCAAGGTGCTACAAAACAACACAAGCTATGTAAAGTGCATCGAGTGAAACCTAGTGCAAACAGTGCAGACGAAAAACAGTACAGACAGTGTAGACGGATAACACAGGACAGGACACAAAAACTGAGACAGTGCCGACCAGTAAACCTATTGTATACTTTGATTTTACAGTACAATACAGTCAAGTGGGCTAAAGGTGCAAAAAGCAGCATATAAACAGTATAGTGCAATTAAATTTCCAGCATGTATACAGTGCAATTGCAGTTGAATGGGCAAAAAACAGCAGGTAAACAGTGTAGTGCGATTAAGTGTAGAATAATAAATAAATAAATAAATAAATGATGGTGGAATGAATTGAGATGAGTGATGAGTGTGTGTTGAGTTCGGGTTGTAGTGTGTGTAAGTTCCATTTCAGTTCTGTGTATTGAGCAGCCTGATGGCTTGCGGGAAAAAACTGTTGCACAGTCTGGATGTGGCGGCCCGAATGCTTCGGAACCTCTTTCCTGATGGCAGGAGTGTGAAGAGTGTGTGTGACGGGTGTGTGGGGTCGTCCACAATGCTCTTAGCTTTGCAGATGTAGCGTGTGTAAATGTGCATTCAAGCCTGAGTGCATCTAGTCCTACAGAAATACCAGATCTCTTTGGACTTATTGCTAATGTGACGGTGCCTTCATCAAAACTGTGTGTAAGTTTGATTCTGTTCTGTTTCAGATGGCATCCATGAAAATGTTTCAGATACAGTTCCACACAGGCTTTGTGCCCAGAAATGCCACCACAGTCAAGTTTGCCAAGTATGTGACCTTGAACTATGAATAGTTTTAAATGAATTTTCTATTTGCTGATGCACAGTTCAGAATTTCTGTGAGCTTCAGCTCTTCTAATCTAAAACACTGACAACCTCCTCTTCTCCCAGAGGCCTTAAATTGTTCCACAATCTTGTCAGTAGTTAGAAGTACTTTAATCTAGTACTTATAGTATGTATAGCACTTTATAGAACGTAATACTTAATTTTAGCACTTAATTTTAGTCAGAACTTTTGTATCGTATTGGTTTCTTTATAACTTTATAACCACCTTTCTGTTCTTCTGTCAGGTATGACTTGGATGCCTGTGACATCCAAGAGAAGTACCCTGACCTGTTCCAGGTAAACTTGAACATTGAGGTGGAACCAAGGGATAGACCCACCGCCAAGACCCCCCCATGGGAGGGCTTCCAAACTAAGGGTCTTAACCCCAAAATTCTTTTCTCCTCTCGTGATGAGCAGCAAGAGATCCTTAGCAAATTTGGTAGGTGGCTTTACTTTAAAAATGCTGTTCTCATCCCTTGTTAAAGCATATTTAGTTTAGTTCATATACATAGGAACTGCATATTAAAATAAATATTAAAAAATATTAACCATTGCATCGCTTGCATCGCTACAGGTAAGCCTGAGTTGCCTCGTCAACCAGGTTCCTCGGCTTTCTATGACTCAGAGTCGTCCCAGCCGGCTCAGGCCTCAGAAAGCCCCAACGTAACTGAACCAGAATCTCCTGTGACCACTGATACTAACTCCAACAACTTCTTCCAGACATTAGACTGGGAAGGTAACTTTTCCAAAGAGAATTTAAAATTCTCAAACAGTCTCTCTAACTTTTTCATTTACCTGCTCAGCCCATCCTCACTGACCAATTGCCTCAAAGTGCCTCAGAATTCCTATTGACAACCTTTTTGTATTTGTAGACGTGGGCAGCCCTCAGGATGCTTCAGACAGTCAGGGAGGGGGATCTATGAATGACCATGAGGACTTGAGTGACCAATCAGAGGGAGAGTCCGTCTCTTATTCTGCCCCCAGTGGAGAGCCACTGTCACGTGACCCCAGTGAACCACTGTTTGATGCTGATTTCCAGGTGAGGAAAATCTCAGATGGCTGATTATTTAATGCTCTGCCATGTACACAGTGTGACTTCTTTATCATGACTTTTACAAACTCAGCTGAAATACTGTATTTATTCATGTTTTCTTCTGGGCTCTGTATCTCTTATCCCCAGACCTATCCTCCTGCAACTCAGGAACCTCCTCCTAATGACACAGCTGATCTTTTGGGGTTGAACTCTGATCCTGAACCTCCATCTATGAACACAACCTCCTCTGCTCATCAAGGAGTCCAGGGAGGACTTAAAGCTGCATCCAGCAATAGCGACCTCCTCAATGACCTGTTTGCACCCCCTGCTGGTCAAACAGGAGAAGTTCAGGATGACTTGTTCTTCAGTGCACCTACCACTGGCACCACCACTGGTACCACACCAGATTCAAAGCGTAAGTTTTAAAGCTTGTTGTGCACTGACTGCATAATCATGCAAATAATTCTGCA
Source organism: Channa argus (assembly GCF_033026475.1). NCBI lineage: Eukaryota > Metazoa > Chordata > Actinopteri > Anabantiformes > Channidae > Channa > Channa argus. The sequence continues at coordinate 7,431,700 of NC_090207.1, forward strand.
TAACCCCAATTTTTTTTTTTTTCAACCTATTTCTGTCTGTGCAGCCATGGGTGATTTATTTGATCCCTTTGGGATGGGGTCTGGCTCCGGTGTTGGCTCCAGTGTAGGTTCATCTCGGCAGGCCTCTGGACCAGATCTTTTTGGAGACTTGTTAGGTTCTGATAGTTCAGCGACCAGCGGCTTCAGTTCAGCTCACAGTAATGCCACTCCTGCTTCAAACACCAGCCTCTTCAACCTCAGTAAGAAAAAACATTTTTTCTAACGATATGATTTGCCTAAATTGGGTTTTGCTGTAAGTTAATAATAGTGCTTAATGACACTGTCGGTTTTTGACATAACAGATAAGCTAGTGAATGATGCCCCTAAGATGACCTCATCAGCCAGCCAACCTGATTTGCTTGGTGGGTGGGACAGCTGGGCAACTAGCTCCACTGCTGGCATGAATGCCACCAGCAGCAAACCCAGCTACACTAACACAGGTAAAGGGAGGATCATTATTTAAGGGTTTGTGTCTGACTGATTTTCAGTTTTTCAAATTTCTGAGACCCATGACAACCTTGAACCTTGTAACTCTAAAAAGCCACTTGAATGTCGCTGTGTCTGTAGCTTCTGGTGTTTCATCAATGTCAAAGGCCAAGTCCCAGACCTTTGATCCTTTTGCTGACCTAGGAAACCTTGGCTCCAATTTACCAGGTAAGAGGTGCTACTGTGCTGATGGTGAGCAGTGATGCCTTTTGGAAGAAATAAAACGTGGCTTAGAAATGTCACTTGTAACTAAATAACTAACTGAATAATTATTTAATTTTTTTGCAGGTTCATCCAGCAGTAATTCGTCTGGGCCTTCTTTTAGCACAAAGGCTCTTTCCTCCTCTGCTAAGCCTCAAGCCCAGCCATGGCAGTCTGGAAGACCCACTTCAGCCAAGAGCAAATCTTGGATGCCTGCATCAGGATCTGGGTCCACTCCCAAAGCATCCTCAGCATCTCAACCTGCAGGTGCACAGCCCACTAAACCCAACTACAACCTCAACTTTACAAGTGTCATTGGCGGAAGAGAAGAGAGAGGAGTTCGAGGGCCTGGATTTGGTAAGAGACACTGGAGATATGGAAAAGGATTTGTTACCAATTTGGAGATAACTGTTCATTTGTAGTTTCCACAATAAGCACTCTAAAGTAACTCAGCTCACACAAATATACAAATCCATATCTGAACTTAATTTGGGTGTGTTGTATTGTAACACAGGTCCCAAGCCCAAGGTAAAGGAGGATGATTTTGAGGACCTGCTGTCAACTCAGGGTTTTGCCTCAAGGCTTGATAAGAAGGGACCAAGGACCATAGCTGAAATGAGAAGACAGGAGATCACAAAGGATATTGATCCACTTAAGTTACAGGTAACAAACTATACACATATAGAAAGTGTATGTCTAACAGTAAAAAAAAACATCATTATAATTTCTAAACAAATGAAAGCCTAGGATGGCAGGAGAACTGCCATCTGTCAGAGAAGAGTGAAAGATCTGTTTGTTATTGTCACATTATGAACTTTGTGTTCAGAAAATTAGCTTGTTCACAGGTTTGTCAAGGCATTAGACAATGTTAATACACACAATAGATCAGCATGTCTTGTAGTTTAGTCCTTCTCAATCTAGAAGATGCCATCTTAGATTGGGGTAGTATGGGGAAGACACAATGATTTGGTATCTTCTGACTGAAAACAGTTGATCAGAATTTATTATGAAATTGCATATTGTAACTTCGGGGTGCTAATGAGTGTGTATGCCAGTAAAGGTTTGTGTTCTTGCTGCAGATCTTGGACTGGATCGAGGGGAAGGAGCGAAACATCAGAGCCCTGATGTCAACTCTGCACACTGTGTTGTGGGAAGGTGAAACCCGCTGGAAGCCGGTGGGCATGGCTGACCTGGTGACACCTGAACAGGTGAAGAAGTATTACAGGAAGGCTGTGCTTGTTGTCCATCCAGATAAGGTACGGTATAACATGCTGCTGGTGCATATAATAAGCAAATGCATAACAAGACAAAATGTGATGCTGTTTATCCTGAAAGCCATTTTTAACAAGATTTACAAATATTACAACTCCGCTAACTGATCTTTATGCTGAAATGTATTCTTCCTCTCCCTGCAGGCGACAGGCCAGCCCTATGAACAGTATGCTAAGATGATCTTTATGGAACTGAATGATGCCTGGTCAGAGTTCGAGAACCAGGGATCCAAAGCACTCTTCTGAAAACCTAGTTTGGATCCCAGCTGCACCCGAACAGGCAAGACCATACTGGACTGGCTTTAGCCTAACTAAACAAGGGTTGGAATGATCCAGACGGGACAGGACTGAGCCCACATTGGGCCTTAGGGAGCACAGAGCCTCTGAGAGGTGTCTTCTCTATCATTCCCTTCACTCCCATCTTCCTACTTCTTTTTTCTGTTTCTACAGTCATGGAAAAAATACTTTTTGCCTCATGTCCGGCTGTGGTAAAAAACCTCCTCAAGGTTAATGAGTAGCCAGTTCAAAAAAAAATCATGATCATTCTTAAACTCACTGCCTACCTGTACGACTGCCTGAGTGGTGCTGCAACCATGAAGAGGAAACAACGGGTGACAATCACATGACAAAGTCAAAGTGGGGGGAAGCAAATCAAATGATAAAAGGCCTTGAAATTACCAAGATGATTAACAGGACAATGGTATTTAGATGAAAAGATTCAACAACCCTACACTAATAAAATTGCTGGTAAATTCAGGTTATGGTTGGTAGATTTGTTCATTGAGCCTGACACCTGTCATTTAGCTAACTGGTTAAAAAAAACTCAAAAAGGCTGTACATTCTCAGCATGCCAGCTAACAAGGAAGTTTCTAAAGCTTACACATCTCAAAAAATAGCAAAGAACGTCCATGAATCTTGAGATTTGGAAACAAACTGCTGGTAATGCCTCTAAATACGTTGTAGTGCTGCTGCTGCACCTTTTGCAGTCAACACTTGGTTGGGTTTCTTCTTGAGCCGTTTCCTCTCCAGAAAGACTATTGCCTATTGAACACTACTTGTGCTGCTTCTTCCATCACAATTACTGCTACATGTACTACAGCGTGATGTTAAAACCTGCACCCCGCTCTTCTGACTTCGGACAATGAAGCTGAACTTGTTTTGGAGGCTCATATAATCCTGAATGGGCAGTCTGGTGTTCTTGAAGTGCTCTTTGAATTCCACCCACTTAGGCTACAGTGTGTAGCTAACTGCATGTTCACCCACATCAGACCTCTATGGAACAGGAGGTAAGGTGTGTTTGATGTAAAACCAGGGTAGTCCAAAGGGGCAGCAACTCTTTTATTGAAGTGCTCTTTTTTTTGTAGCAGAAACGAAAAGTGTACCTTCCTGACGATGCTGACGGTATTTGCTCTTACCAGTGCTCATTGATGTTGAGCATCTCTACAACCACTGTCATTATTAACCCTCCTCTTTGTCTCTGTGAGCCCCCCTCCCACCCTACAGCGTATAGTTCAGTGGATATTTTATTTGTTAGTGCACAGGAGGACAGGAAGAAGTAAAGAAATAAAAAGACAATATGATTTAGTTTAGCTGTATAGGTTTTATCCTTGTTGGGTTTTTTTTTTTTTCGGGGGGGGGGTCTGTTTGTTTTAAACATTTTGTCTGCTAATCATCACTTAGATGTAAATATAAAAATATCATTAAGTTGCTTCGTTGAACTTCATGTTAAAACGAGGTGAATGATTGTGTGATGGAGCACATGCAAGTCTGTGTGTGTGTGTGTGTGAGTGAGTGACTGAGAGTGTGGGTTTTCTTTATTAGTTATAGTCACAATGTTTTCTTTATTAGTTTAATATTTTCCGCCTTTCCCACACTTTTAATTTTGTAGCTCTTTTCAAAAATCATTCCAACATTATTTTTTTTCACGTTTTACCTCATGGACCAATCAAATCACGCTTTTCTTATTTATTGTGTTTTTTTGGAGTGTTCCAATGACATATTCCAATGACATGTATGGATACAAGTAAAATATTCAGATAATATATTAGAGGAATGTGTGGAATGCAAGGGGGGCAGATGATCCTTTATTGTTGCTGTTTTCATTCCAAAGCTATTATTAATACGAATGTGCTTTTACAATTATATCCTCTATGTTGTTATGTGGTGTTTATTGTTTGACTTTTCAGTTTTTTTAAAATGCATTTTTGTTTTCTTTTTTTCTCTTCAGCCCTAACTGAAGTTGTTTCTCTTTTTGCTTTCAACATGTTTTTTTTTTTTTTTTTCTACAATTCCAACACCCGGGGCCAGTCAACATAGGGAAGAAAAATCATACAAATGCTTGAAATTAAGTGGAAAATAATCACAGTATGAGGGAGGATTGCAAAACCACATATTAGCAGTGTTAACTGTACCAAATGACATCATACTAATATGAATGTAGATTTCAATGCAAAAACAAATTAAAAAATTCAGTCCGAGGCAAATATGTTTGTTTCATTGTCTTCATTTTGAAGATTCTCTCTCTCATGTGAGCACACTTTTTTTTTAACAGTGGTTTAAAAAGTAGGGGAGTTTTAGCACTGAGTATTTAATGTGTCATTTCACTTTTTTCATCATAATGAAACAGTTTTTGAATAAATCATTATTTAGCAACTAAAAAAAAAAAAAAATTAAGTTGTACCTAAAGAGTATTTAAGCTACTTCACTTACTCCATAGCAGTAGGTTATGAGGTTTTGAGTAACTGTCCAATTCTATGCACTTGTTACTTGAGTAGTAATATAAAAGTTTGCCTGACAATGCTTACACCTGACTCAAGCTTCATTACTATGTGATCTTCTGCATTTTTTTTATCCTCTACATGTTCCCTCAGATAAAATTTAAAACATTATGCAGTTTATTCCTTGGGCAGCCTGTTGGGTCAGTGGTAGAGCACTGGATTAGGATGCAGAAGGCCACAGGCTCTAATCCCACCCCACCAGGTGTGGCCCCACCCAGTCAGCAAAGGTCGTCCGGTGCCAGTCCTGAGGCCGAAGAAAATGGAAGGGTTGCGGCAGGAAGGGCATCCGGCATAAAAACTCATGTCAACTGCTGTGGCGACCCCTGAAGGGACAAGCTGAAAGCTGTAGATTTGACTTTATTCCTTTATTGTCTAGATTAGATTAAACAATTTTGAAGTTCAGTTATTACACATTTGGAATTTGGGGGTTTCATTCCAGGGGGGCAGTGGCTCAGTTGGTAGAGTGGCCGCCTACCGACCCTAGGGTCAGAGATTCGCCCCTCTTCCGAACCACGTCGAAGTGTCCCTGGACAAGATACGTAACCCCCAACAGCCCATGATCATCCCCATCCCCAGCCGTGTAGCGTCATTCCAAAGCCCGGCAGAAAATGGGGAGGGTTCCGTCAGGAAGGCCACCCGGTGTAAAAACTGTCCAAAATATGCAGATACTGAACTTACAGGTTAAGCCGAAAGGACAAAAAAGAAAACAAATTAATATTAGTCATAATAACACGTATAAGATGCCTTCACTTTCACAACCTGAAATAAATAAAAAGATAATTTTTCTCTTTCCAGTGGTTTTGAAAGCAACCAAAATGTTTTATTACTGCCACAACAGAACTGACATGGAAGATGAAGCCAAATATACATATTGAACTTTACATTTAAACTGTGGCATAAGTGATTTTCTGTTTTTATCTGTTGTTTTGAAAGTGTATCAAAAGTAAGACACACATGCCAGAATTACAATGAGTTACAGCTTTATTTCAAAATTGGATTAGGTCACATGGCCAAACAGCCCACTGATGATCCTTATTATCAGATCATCACATGTCCCCGATAGAATGCAGACTTTGAACAAAGACTGTAGCACATCATATGGTCTATAAAATAAGAACTTTAAAAAGGCGAATGTGAAAAAAAAAAGACTTCTCAGTTTAATCCCCTAAAAATCTCCCATCTCTCCAGTGGCCACTTGTGCACTAAAACCTACAAGTCTGTTTTTTGCGGTGTATCTTAGCATCAGACTAATGTGAGCACTGGCACTTAGTGGAGGCAAAGATGAGAACAGGAGGAAAGACACTGTACAAGGACATAAACAGAGGAGAGAATGAAGTATGAAAGATCTGACTCTTAAGAGTATTTTTTTAGATATGAATTTAAAAATATAACAGAAAAACCTTGTAACTCCAGTGTTGTGCTTGAACATACCACCAAGTACAAACTATAGCCACACTTGTTGATGCTACAGAATTCACATACGTATAGTGAATGTACACAGTGTGGAGGAAGATGTAACAAATACCAGGCACTGCTTTTTATCTACTTCTAGGAATCTCCATCTCTCCATATCATCTTCTTCCACCGCTAAAACAAATTTACTGTACATGCTTTCAGGGTTGAAATACAAATTAAAAGGAGCCACTATCTGTTTTCTGTTTAAATTCGGTACACTGACATGACAACAGTCCATCCTGCTGCCATGATGGCAGCAGATATGAAGATTTTTGGCATCTTCATATCTGGTGTAGTGTTTCGACAGGAACCAGGGCAGGAAAGGCACTTCTAAGTGTGGATGTCCCTTCAATTTCCTGGCGAGTCTGTCATAAGCCCTACAAAAAAATCAAAAACAGTCAGCTGGTTGACTCCATGCAAAGTTTTGAGTCCGTCAAATGACCAAAGGGGTATCTGAAAGACACACAGAAGAAGACATATCGGTTAGTGGCATTTGGGTGTAGTGTAAAGTTATTTAAATATTAGGTGTAAGGTCAAAGGGTCAAACAGCGACTAAAAGATTCCCAGTGTATGTAATAAAGTATTTGATATGAGATATGAGAAACTTACAAAAAAAGAAGTTCTTCCTGTGTTGTGTGTCTCTAACCCTCAATGGAGACCTCTGGAACAACGTGTCCATTCAGTGCTGTCTCCAGTGCAGTCTCCTGAAACACGAACAATACGTTAGATCAAATGTGGGCATGGTAAATCAGAACTTTTAAGAATATACAACTTGATTAATTTGACACAAAAATATTTTCAGCATCAAATCGACAAACCCCTCCAGTCATTACTTGGCATCTCTAAGGCACCAGGACAGAAAAGCCAAAAAGGAAATACAAAGTGTGTTTGTAATATACTCCGCTAAACCCTGGCTATGCCTCTAAGCGATCCCTCTTGTCTTAAATTAAATTCCTTTACCGCTGAGCTGAGCTGAGGAGACTCCACAATGAGCTGTGTCTGACATGGCATATCGCACATTTCTGGCTTGAGCTCCTCTGACAGCACATCCAGGCATGTCTGCTCAGTGTCCTGGAAAGGAAAAGAGAGGCAGTAAGGAGACAGAGGGCAGCTGGTCTGCAGAACCACAGTAAAGAAAATGAAAGATCCATGGACTCTTTACGTAAGCAGAAATAACACAGAAAGGCTCATTTAATCTTTTATGTGGTTGTTGAAATGATGTGCTGTAGACCTGTACCATACAAAGATAGCATATACAGTACGAGTGATACGACAGCGACTTACAATGAGCATTTCCTCTGCAGCTGCAGCAAGCTGAGGCTCAGCATGGCTCTTATCCACTGATTCTGTTTGGGTGTCATTTGTGGCCACGGTTTCCTAAATGCAGCAGTGGGAGAAATTGGGAAAGTCGGGCTGAGAACGATGAATGAGATTTGACACAATGACAAAGGAAAAACATGCCACCTGGTGGCCACAGCTCCTGCTGTAACAGCTCATGTTTGCTTTCAGCCGGGAATGGTTTTAATAACAGAAGCACAGAGCTGATTAAATATTAGTTTCTGTGAAAAAGACGTAACTTGTCAGATGTGACCTAGCAATTGTAAAGTAAGAAATTCCTGAATGGGTAGTTCTGATGCTGTAGGTGAACCACAACAGGCTCAACAGTAGCTACATTAGCTGCTGAGATCGATTCTGTGTCAACAAAGTCGTCATCTGGTGTGTCAACAACATCCTGGATGGCATGAGTCTGCAGAGGACATGATAAGATAGTAAAGCTGATTTTAAATCAGGTGAACCACTGAGAGCATAAGAGTAACTAGTGAAGGGACTTTCACAAACGACTTGGTTCTTTTGAACGATGAATGGGTGGAAACGATGCGATGCAAGTCCTACATGAGAGCCGTTCTTTTGGATGCTGTGGCCGAATTTCACTGCCTGCATCCTCCCCACTTATGTAAACAGTGAGAACCAGCCATTTAAAAAGTTGTTAAATTAGTTTGTTCAAAGGCCATACGATTTGTCCACTGCTGTACCTAAACGCACCATTCAGTTGCTTCGGCCTCCCTGGTTCAGCATAGGAGAGTGAGAGTAGCAGTGATCAGTTGACGTAGTGATTGAATGACGAGAGGAGCGAGACGAGTGCATCAGAGAAATAAAACCTTACAGTACTTTCTGATTGTTTCACAGAAGTTACACAAACAAACACAGTCGTACTAAGGAGTTTGTGTGAATGTAACATTTCTCCTGTCTGCTTTGCTCTTTGCTCTGTAGGTGTGTGTGTATAGTCCACGTTCAGAGACACACAGACCTGAAACTGGATGCATGTGATGTGTACAATGCAGAGCAGTGACATTAGGTTTGGCAACATGAGTAATTTAGTGCTTTTAAACAACCATTTGCAGAAATAAATTGTACTGATGGAACGTTTAAGTTTGAATCTGATATAAATCTTAATCTAACATTAATTGTCTTAGTGATTATTTAGATAAACACATCTCGGCCCTCTTATAAAAACAACTAAAAAAGTCCCACCTCTTATAGTACAGGTCTCAATTCTAGATGAACTATTTGACTATAAAAGTACACCCATCAAATTTTCACAGAAACTTCAGGTTGTACCTCTTTGACTTCAGTTAGGAGGGTTTCAGTCTTTTCCACTGGAGTCTCAGCGACAGTGTCTGCTACCTGGTGAGATGGCATTGGCACAATGTAATTTTAATTGGGGAAAATAATTAACCACATTATGTATTTTAATGGGGGAAAATAAATACACAACTCACCGCTGGGATTTCCACAGATTGGGCAGGAACATCCTGGTTTAAAAACAGAAATAAAAGTTCACAATGTGTCTTTATCCTACTCTGTTAAATCAAATTATGAAATGAATTATGTAAATAGCAAAACAGATATAGCCACTTAGAAATGTCAGCTTCTGATCTACTCATGTCAAAGGTTTCCACAGTAACTAAGCTGTTAGTTAGGAAGTTCAATAATGCATTGAAGACAAAAATGGACTGTATCACTTTGTATTTTTGGAAAATGAAAAAACATAGAAATTCCATAACAGGCACCTTTGCAATTGTAACTGGTTCAGTCGAAGCTTCAGATACATCAGCCAACACATCTACTTCAGTTTCATGCTTCTTGTCATCAGCTGGAGCTGCTGCACTGACAACTGCTTCTGTCACAACGTCAGGCTCAGGGATCTCTGTCACCACTGATTCAACAACCCTTTCTGTATCCGCCATGTCTGCAGCAGGTTCTGCTTCAGCAGAAACGTGGTCAGTATTAGGCACTTCTACCACCGGTTCCTCTGTGGCTTCAGTTGTAACCTGCAACACGGAGGTATCTTCAGGGACTGACACTTCCACTTCCACCTCAGGAAATCGGTCTTCCTCTGCTGAGGCCTCTGCTTCCACCCCAGTCTCTGCTTTGCAGACCTGAAGCATCGGCACATGCTAAATCAACATGACATATTAAAATGCCAAATATGCAAAAAATGGTTGAACTGTAGGTCAAACTACAACCCTTCTGTTCACACAGTCATAATGTCAAGACAAGCTGTCATTACAAAAGATCAGTCTTACTGTACCTGTTCAGTCTCTGTGGCTGTGATTGTAGAGTCAACTGTCTGAACCTGAAGGGTGAGAAATACAGAAATGCAGAAATGTTTATGACAGAATGGCTTAACTGCCGCCATTTATGTCACATTAAATATGATTTTCTGTCATTTTATTCGATTATGTTATTTTGGTCTGATATTTTTCTGCAATTGAAAAACAATGTTCTTCTTCAGGGTTTTCCTTAAAAAAAGTATTTCCCTGCATGTTGGGAGTAGGTGTGGTGAGTACTCAAAATCTGATCTGGTATGAAAAAGGAGACTTGAAGCCAAGTCTAGCTGTTATTCATAAGATGTGGAAACTTATGTCGCAAAAACCTTAAATACTTTTCCACTGAAAGTGTTTTGTCTTACCAAGTTACTGCTGCTATAAAATTATAAAACAAATGGAAACTCGGAATCACTCTAGTCTTAAAATATGTTGTCACTTGTAGGTGTGACATATGAGAGCAAAGCCACCACATGCATGCACCAATAAATTCAGTCTAATGAGCTTTATTAGAGGGAAAATGTAAAAGCAACTAATTCAAGGGATAAATGATTACTGTTTGTATATATTTATGAGTCTAATGGAGCAGACAAAGATTCTGTTTCACTTCACGGGTAAAATCTCCAAGATTCAACAGCCAACATTTGCCCATTGCTTCTTCCTGATGCCTGAAACCATATTGTTTTTATCCACACAGAACCCATGTTCTGTGTAGAACTCCATGCATTAAGTTGTCACTGCTATTCAGAATCAAATTGGGCCTCAATTGAAAAATGTCACGTTGATTTATTTCCACTCATTCACACCTGTGTAAAGTGCTTCTGGCCTATACCACTAGGATATTCTGCCTGAGAAAGTTTGTGTGGATATGCAGGTTTGTTTTACCTCAGTCTCAGCAGGAGCCACTAGTGGAGCCTCAGCTGTGGGTTTCATCTATGCAGGAAAGAGTGGGTGAATTTTTATTCAGGCGTTGGCAGAACAATCATAAAAGGTGATTAAAAACATTTGGTTCGTGTTATACTTCTGGCATTATTATCTTTTCTTACTTTTGAAAGGTTTAGCATTGGGAGGGGCACAAACACACGCACATGCATGCACACACACAAACACACACACACACACACACACACACACACACACACACACACACACAAAGCAGTCTGAAAACAATGTGCCTGGAGCAAACAATCTTCTACACAGCCAAACTTTCCCGTGATGCCTTGAGGTATCTAACTGTAAAAACCCTGTTAGGGTCTTAACAGGTTCCAAATGTAGCTAAAATTAGTTTTCAGAGTATGAGTATGCTGTGTGTGAGAGAGCGGCTGTAGCTGGGGAGAAGGGGAGGGCCATTATACATCCTACAGGAAAATTACAACCAATTATATAATGGGAAGCTCTTACGCCCTCTTCTCTCCTCCTTTACCATCTCAGGTTCGGAAAACTGGAGCTGAAACGTCCTTAAGTAAGACATGCCTATCAGAACATGAAGCAATGTGCTGTACTTTACACTTACAGTTTTGACTGTTCAGATAAAAATATTAGTTTTACTGAAGCAATTGATATTGTTTAAATACATATTCCCTAACGTTTTGCATTTAGCAGGTTTGCCATCCATTTGCTGAAACATTTAAAAGCAGCCTAAATAGCCACTGGCAGCGATGACACTCAGTGTGTTCAGTAATGGCATTCACATGGAGCAACTCATAAATATTGTATCATCATAGTCCAACAGTAAATTATTTAGACTGTCGCGTACCAGCTCTTCCTAAAAGTAGGACAAGAGTGTGCAGGATGCTACAGCTAGTCAGAATTGATCCAATCATCCATTAGTCAATCACATTTTTCTACAGTAGTTTGAACAGAGCAACTCTTTCACAGAAGCTTAGATTCTGAAGAGAAGGAATCCAGTCCTTTGGGAAAACCCATGTGGGTGAAGATGCACATATTTAGTGAGTTTACATTGGTTAAAAAAAAATCTAACTATGGCAGTGATGGCATGGAAAGGCGGAAAGGAAGTTCATCCTCTGTCTGACAGTCAAACACACACAAAGAGCTACATAATGCACACTAATGATCTACGCAAAGATCCCACCCAGCCAGTCCTCCTATAAAGACTTGAAACGGAATATTTACCTCACAAAGAAGAACACAGTGTACTTAACTGCAATCAACTCTGCGCCCCAACTAACTTTACGCTCACAAACAGAACAATTCCTGATCAGCTTATATCAGGATTGCTGACACCTAATTCACAGTTCAGTTCCTCCAAGAACAAATCTGTGCTTATTTCCTTATTTTTCCTTAAATAAAAATCCAAAAAATAAGGGGACATTTTTTTTCCTGGTCATGATCGTGCTGACACAAGACAAACCAATAAAAAGTGAAATGTGGGGAGGGCTGCTTATGTGTGTGTACATGTTTGTGGAGGGGGGCCAATCAGTAGAAGGAGGAAGATGGTTTGGGGGTCCTCACGTATTTTGCCACAAGGTGATAATTTTTCCACCCAGGTCTGAAATTTGCACATCTTGTGCGACATTTTATCTTTCTGGCTAATTTCAAATATGATAAAAGAAAAAATGCTCAGCAATTTGCAAGAATGCTTTCATTTGCCTTTTTTTTTGGGCCCATACTGAAAGCATGAAGTGTCTCTTCACTGCCACAGACTTTTAAAGCATTGTGACAGCCACAAATACCAAAGGCTAAACTACATAGATATGCAGACACGCACATCAACTGGCAGACTGGTCCCTCACGTCCCAAAATAGAACTCAATATACCATTTCACCAAGTGATGTCTCCTCCAAGCACACGTACAATGCACAGAACCATTAAATAAAGAAGGACACACAGATTAGCCTGTGCGTGTGCTGATTAGTCAACTTAATCATGTGTGGCCATAGGAGAGGAAAGGGAAAGGATGAGGGACAGAGACATAAAGCAACAATTAGTGGGAGGGACAGAAGAGTCACAAGCTACTGCAAGTTTACACAGGAAAAGGTGGTGAGAGATGGAATGGTGGCAGATTCGGGGGGCTGCAGAGAAAGCAAGCTGGGACATGTACAGTGCCAGCAGGAGCTGCACCCACTGAAAAATTAAACCTATCCAGCCTGGTTTGTAGATTGGGTGATGGATGGTGATGGACACGAGGATACGCACAAATACAAATAAAAGTTTAGCATATACAAACTACTACTGTATGTGTTTGCAGTTGCAGTCACACTAACTAAGTTTCACTTCTTGTGTATTTGTGCATATGAGCTGAAATTGGCACATCTGTAATGAAGGATCAGAGAAAAAGTAAGGGAAGATGAGAAGAAAAAAGAGAAAGGTGGTGTCATGAGAGGGAGGAAAACAAGAGATAAAAGGACAGAGAGGGCGAATATCGACGGTTTAGTTTATCTCCTGCAAGAAAGTCTTTGTTGGTCCTTTATACAGTAGATCAGTGGGTAAATCGTCACAGACTGAGGCCGGGCAACACTGTGCACAGACATGAGCACATATGTGTGCACCATACACTGTATGCGATATAGTTATTGAAAGATAATGAATAGTGCTCGTACACGTGTGTGTTCATTTAAAGGCGCACTGATTCCAGGCAAACAGATGTGGCCATATGTGCAGTGTGCAGCCCGTGTGCGTTTCTCCTCATAGCCTCCAGTCTACTGGCTCAAAGAAAATATTCTCTTCCTAAAGTGTGTACGTGGCTCCATGAAACAACAAAGACCATGTGGCCATATAGATTTAGGCAACGGAGTCAGCCTGAGGAAACATTGCTGATTTATCATTTACAATAAGCGTCTGCTGACGCGAAACGTGGCTGACATGAGATGTGTCAGGACACAGTTTGACAAACTGAAGATGAAGATCAGAGCATATTTTATGCTCCAAAACTTACGTCATTATATACTGACCCAGTCTCTCACGTCTATAGCCTATAATGTCTTTCCACTTTCCACGCCTTGGCTTAATGCAACATGTTTCCCCTCCATCCCTCCACAGGTTCCAACTCTCTTCTCCCACAAAGACCCAAACAGTACGTAATATTTGACCAAATAGCACCTAATGCTGTCTCCAAAAAACCAACCACTCTAAATCAGTGGACCCCTTTCATTTGAAACCTCATTCAACCTTTATTTGGATTTTGCTCCAACGATGGAATTGTTATTGCTCAGATTGTAGAAATACTATACTTACCTCAGTTACTGGAATGATAGCTTCAACCTCCTGTACTACAGCAGCTTCAGCTACAGAAGGTGCCACTGGTGTCATCTCGATGACTGGTGCTTCTTCAGTGACCAGTGCTGGGACTTGAGCCTCAGCTTCTGCCGGAGTCGGTTCCAACAGCACAGGCTCAAGCTCTAGTGCCTTAACTGGAACTGGCTCTGCAACAGATTCTTTCACAACTGGTTTTGATTCTACAGTTGGGGCAGCAATGGGAACAGCCTCTGGGAACTTAGCTGGAGCTGGTGCTGGAGTTTTTAACACTTTCTTTGGGGCTGCTGCAGGAGGAGTACTTACTGCAATCCCAGGGCTCGCTTTGACCGGTGGATGGGTCGCGTGCTGCTCCTCAAGAGCTCTCCTCTGGGCCTGCTGCAAAGGGGGACGGAAAAACATCTGCGTTAATGTTTTTGTTTTAGCGTTAAATAGAAGAGACCACTATTCTCATGTTGTTTCATTCATTTATTCTGAAGGAAAGGGCTTTTTGACATGATGATTATCACAACTAAGTCTGTTGAGGCTGACTTGAGTTGATATTTCCTCTCAAACAACTTAACAGCACATGCACATGTTAACCCATGTGCCCTTCACTCAGCAATCACGTTTGAATGGCAAAAAGACAATTCACACGGTTCCTCTTGATTACACATGGCTCACATAAACCTAAGGGTTACTTACAGTGACTTCAAATATGTGTTGAGTATGTAAAGCATACTTCTAATGGATGAAGATGAAATACAACCAAACAGAGGCAGAGCTTTATTTGTCCAATGCTTAAGTAGCCATCATGTTCAGATACCAGCGCTGTCATTCTGCAGTTCATTCTAGCATATTTCTGTCTGCAGGAATACCACGCATGCCATCCCCGCCAGGTCCAACATGTTTTTTAGCTCTGGACAAAAAAAATCCCTCAGGCTTTAAAGGAGATTTTGGGAGGGCACACCACTGGAGGGAGGGGCTGTAACTGGGAGTGGGCCCAGTAAAGCTAGTTAGATAATGGGAGCTAATTAGCTGAAACAGAACGGTCCTGACAGGTCTGGTGAAGCGGGAATGAAAACCGTGTGAGTCAGCATCACTGGTGGATGCCCCAGAGGCCAGACAGTGGGCCTAATCACATCATAATCGGGTTATAATCAGGTTACAATCACTCCCCCAAAACGCCTTTGTTAGGCTGACAGCCAGTTCGACGTTCACAGTGACAGACTGATGCTGTAAGCTAACACAGCATGTGTGTGATTTCGTACGTCTCCGCCTGTCCAGCTTGCCACTGGCCAAACAACCCCTCCCTTTTCTTTTCCCACCAATAGGTTCCTGCCTAAAAAAAAAACCTACATACATGTAGTAGTATGTAAATTTCAGTTAAACAAAGGTTTAAACTATGTTGTGGCTCTATTAAGGAGGCACAGCCACCACTTGTAAGGTGGCACTCAGAGCACACAGACTGATGTCTTTAAGTGTCCAGTAGCTCCTTTCCTTCCTTTGCTCTGATATCTCTGAGGGAAATGGTGATAACACTGAGCTGTGAGTGACTTCAGGGGCCATTTTTATCCGAGTGTCAGTGACGGACTGAGAGAATCGGGGAGATTGTGCAGACTCCAATCTGGCAAAACTAATGCAAGACATTCCTCCAGTCAACACACTACCAAATACAGCTGTGTGATGCCGGGAGTCACAGACTGAGTGGCCAGCCAGAGGCTTAAGGGGGGGGGGGGGCGGGAGCTAAGGAAGAATGCCAAAAGCACCATACTAAGAAGTTTTACCAAACCTGGAGGACTGGGGTTCAAGTGAGTGAGTAGTGGTGACGCAAGTGGTCGGATTTAGGTTCAAATGAGATAATAGAGCATTGTTTCGATTGGAAAAGAAGAGATAGAGAACAGTGTTCAGTGATGGGAGTAATGGCACCTCAGCGTTACTTTCTCATTCATTATACAAGCCTCCCCTCTGTGCCACACCCACTGCTTCTCTGTGGGCACTAAATGTAAAACAATTTCCCTGTTACCTAAGAGAAGTGGGAAGGGGCCAGGAATCACAGATCATGTCAATTATCATGTCAGTGGTGCTGCTGACTCGGCACAGTGAATAATAATAAAAGTGGGAAAACAGTGGGTGCTGTGTTGCAATTGCATGTGCACAAGTTTTCTTCTGCTTTACTTGCGAGCAGAAAAATGAATTGTAATATACTTTTGAATGAATCCGCACCTGGTGCTCGAAAGGTGCCAAGTAGCGAACAATTTTAATGAGTCTTGTACAACAGAGACGACATCATCTCGGGTGTCGCGCTACTATAAATATCACAACACATTTAAAATGTCGACATTATCACTTTGCGGGATTTGACGTTTCACGCACGAAGCTGCTGTGCAACAAGAAGCATGAATGCGTGCAGTCAGACCCATTAACTGGATTAACAAATTCTAATATCGCAGCCAAATAAAAAACGAACACACAAACAACTCGTTCCTTTCAGCACACACACATTTCGCAGCAAACATCTTCGCATAATTGGACGCAGTATTTGTTTTACCGCGAGTCAAGTGAAGACAAAGGTTTGCGGTGGAAACACGCGCTCAAAACTACAAACATCACAAAGTGTCAAAAAAGGTTATTTCGTCAGCAATAACGACGGGGGAGCGCCACCACACTTCGGATGTGCCCGTGAAAAGAAGAAGTAGAAGAAGAAGAACCTTGCGGGGAAAAGTGCGCCTGTCGCCACTTACCACCCTCCGCATGCGACGCTTGTTCTTCTTTCTCTTGCTGGGCATTTTGGTGCGTACTGCTGAAAGCAATATAGAAATGAAGAGAAATGAAACGAGTAGGCAGAGTGAACAAAGTGGAGGTTTATAACCCCCCACCCCTGTTTCTGTTACCTTGACACCGAACCTATGGTAGGACTGGGATAAAAGATGAGGGGCGTGGAGAGAGAGAGAGAGAGAGAGAGAAAGAGAGAGAGAGAGAGAGAGAGAGACCCATCCAGACCCAACTGGATGGTGGATTATGTTATGTAACCATCCCATCAAAGCAAAGACAAAGAGAGAGAGAGAGAGGGGTCTGAATGCA
This sequence comes from Channa argus, assembly GCF_033026475.1. NCBI lineage: Eukaryota > Metazoa > Chordata > Actinopteri > Anabantiformes > Channidae > Channa > Channa argus. Next base: position 7,448,812 of record NC_090207.1, read on the forward strand.
ATACCCCATTTTCTGTACCAATTAGGACTCCATCACATGGCAACAATCCCATAACTGCTATTAAACTGTTTTCTTTTATGTCATTGTGTCTCATTGCTCAGACACAGAGACTCACCTATGTGCATTGTACTGCAGACTCAGCAGGTAATTTAACTTGTACTAGACTGTGAGAGGAAACCCACAGGGGCAGCAGAAGATTATGTAAACTCCAACACAAAAGTCCACAGTGCCCAGAGCCTATTTGCTGTGAACCCCACCACTGTACACACACAACCATAACACTGGCAAGAGGAAAGCACACACAACCACTATACAAAAGAGTGCGTGGCTGTCAACTTTTTGTGGAGTTCGTTAAAATCATGAAACAAGAGAATAGTTTTCATTGTTTGTATGTCTCATCCAGAGAATAAAGAGAGAGAAAGCATGTACATGTGTCTACGCCCACCGCCCCCCTACACTGCACCACTTGTGAGCATCCATTGTCTCCAATTTCTTGTATACAGCTGCACCCCTGCATAATTAGATAAAAGAAGAAATATATGCTTTGTCGTCATTTGTTGTGGAACACATTTTAGTCAAGCCTGTTTTCAAATGGTTTCATTAAGCTAAGGCTCAAACTATTTTGTGGAATAGTAAAAGAATTGAAATATAGAGGAAATTCTGAAGCTGCTGTGCTCAGCTCGGATCAAGCTCTGATTCATTTATTGGCAGATTTTTCTTTACTTCAACTAAGCGAAGAACTTGCTAGTGCGGAGTTAGTCAAGCAGGTTTGCCAGGTCATGCACTTTGGATCACACTGAAGGTGTCACTATTTAAGGAGTCCAAGAAAGATTTAAGCCACATGACAAGCAACTGTGGCTTTACCACTATATATATGTATATATATATAAAGCCAAGTGCTGTCCCTCCAGGCCTAAGTGCAACTGAGCTCATTGTGTTTAAATATGTGTTACACATGTATCAGAGTTAAATACAACCAACACTCACGTTTTATCTTTGGGTTGATGACGGAAGCACAGTCCAGTGGACAAACGTCCCACCGGGAAGCGCTGCAACAGTTTGGCTATCAGCTGCTTAGAGGAGAATGAATGTCTTTAAATAGATGCAGTGTGATGCCTACCTGTGCTAAACTGGCTTCACACACACACACACACATGCACAGAGATCTTTTCAGCACACACTAGAATGTTGCAACAACAGTGTGTGTCTGTCCAAATAATGGACAGACACACACTTCCTAAATTCCTACTTTTAGGTGTGAGGGTTTTGACACTTCCACTTGTAGGCAGACCACACCACAATACTGAAATATTTACTGTATTGATATTGATATTTTTAGAAATAGAATTTCGCTTCAAGCTGCACATTTATCTAACTACACAGTTTTAAAACAGAGCTTTTTGTATTTACAGCACACACTGAAGAAAAGGGGGTCTAATGTGGACTGATGGTCACTTTGATTTGGTTTTCTTGCTAAATAAAAAAAAAGTCAATTTTATTGGTAAATGGTGATTTTCTTTGTGGCCTGTTGTTGGGTATTTTAGGTAATGATAAAAATAGCATTCTGAAGATGCGATGAGATAATTTTTTAGGTTGTAGCCAACTTAGCTGTGTGGTGAACAAGTTTTTCCAGCTATATACATAATAACTTGACCAGCATGACACTACCTTCATCTTAAGAGCAATACAAGCTAACAGCAACTGCCAACCTGAGCAACCTGGCTCAAAAGTTTGCTGCTTCCTAAAAATATTATGACACAATTTGCACTTAAATAATAAATAAATCTTTTAAAGTCCTTTTTTGAAGACAGCGTCTCTCATCTTATGCACAAAAATGTCAAATCACCAGATTCCGTTAACATATTGTAAAAGAAAAAGTTAAAACAACTGCACAGCAAAAGAATATGGCAGCGTACACAAAATGATCAAAAACGAAAACAGATCTTTAGCATACGAGCTAATAATCTGAGATTTCTATTAGGAAGCTGCTAAATGAAGACATTTATTCAAGATGTGCATTAAACAAATGATAGTCACACACACCCAAACACACACACACACTTGAAGCAGTGTATCATAAAGAGCCGCAACACCCATGATGACTAGACAAAGAAAGCAGCACAGGGAAGACTCATGGAGAATGTCATTCCAAAGTTTAATGCCAGGGACTCTCCAGTGTGGATTCATATTACAGAGCAGCAGGGGGGGAAAGTAAGATAAAGAGAATGGAAGGAAAGAGAGAGGTGGGTCATCCTGGTAATAAAAGCAGCTGTGCTCAACCATCACTCAACAAAGGACAGATTTACACACACGCAGATCCTTTCTCTTCCCCTGTTTTTGACCGACATGCCATCATACATGTCCAACCTATTCCTTTTAATATTATCTCCTGTCCTCTGCTTCTGACAGCCTCGGCAGGGTGAGGGGGTCTTCAGCTCAGTCTAGTCCAGGACCCCCTTGTTTAATAATCTCAATGCAGTTAATTAACTTTCAGGCATGATCTGCTTGAATGTTCTCTGTGTGTGTTTATGCTGCTGGCTTGTCTGTCTGCAAGCAGGATTTCTTAAACAGTAATGAGCAGATGTCTTTGTAGTTTAATGGGCAGACTGACCCATTAAACTGTCCACATGTGGGTTGTTAATACAAAGGCACGTAGAGAGGCCAGAAACAAACCCACAATGTTTTAAATCATTGTCCAGTCAAAGATTCTGACCTTGGGATTCACAGCTATATTACAGAGGAGAAAGTAAAAAAAAAAAACCTACACCCTGTTTACCTCAAACAGAATGTGGTTAAAAGGAGCCACATGGAGAAAAAAGCATTTCCAGGTAGAGTTTTAGGGAATTTTGTATTATCAGCCGTTTTATAAAATCCAAAGGGACAGGATAGCAATTTGGCTTCTTAAAAAACACTTTATTACAATAACACATTTAAGAGAATTGTCTCCTTCAGCAAGGTGCACAAAGATAAGCCTTAACTCACAACCAGATCCAACTGTTTTACCCATAAATGTCTAGGGAGTTGAAACTATTGCTTCTTTATGCACTGCACCCATGTAGATATGCACAGGTCTGTGTGTGCTCTGTGGAATTGCTAATATAAAGCAATAGAAATGATGGAGTGTGCCGACATATAAAAGGAAAATGTGTGCGTTACATGCATAAATGGTGGCCTGTGGGTTCAGTACAGGGCCTGGGCTGGGATGCAGATATCTCAAAGCCCATGTACCAGGTGTGTCCTTGGGCGAATAAATCAGCACTACCTCCCCCCCTTTTCAATTTTCTAATGCTAAAAAACCTCAACAGCATGCAATACACAAATGCCACTCTACATGCACTTCACTGCAAACATACATGGAAGAACCAGTGCTGCCAACAAAGTACAAGTACAAACACAAGAGAAGCACATACCTTTGAAGGGGGACAGGGAGGAGAAAGGATGGGCATGTAAAGAGTGGGTAAAAAAATAAGGAAAAGCTTTACAGTGTGTAAATGTAAGAGAGTAGAATTGAACAGAAGTGAGGAGTAGAGTTTACATACCGTCATCTTTGAACTTTGCTGAGGCAAAAAAAAAAAAAGATAGAACAACAGATTTTAATAAACCTCAAGCCCAAGAATTTGTTTCACAGAATTTAACTTTATTTACATTTTTTTGTAATCAAAATGTTCAAATTAACTGATTTAGTGGCAGCAAAATCTGCCATCTTTTTCCTCAGAACTGCACTGAGCTCCTTGGACTTTCCCGTTGCACTATGTGTTGCTCAATCCAATCAGTGCTGTCAAACAAACCCACTGTATGTTGGCACAGAGAAGCCACCAGCTGTAGCTGTAATCATCACTAACAGGAAGTGAAGAGCCTCAAACTGAGAGGACTTATGGTGTAAAATTTGACCCTGTTGCTCCCCCCCAATAAAAAAAAGTAGTTTTCTTATTTCTTTTATTAGTTTGAGACAGGAATTAATTTATTGTATCATTTGTATTTTTTTTATATCCCCACAATGACTCAACAAAAGGTACACACTTGATATTTTTGTCTATATGTTTTCTTTGGTGCGTACTGTGAATGTACTGTGAATGTATTCAGGACAATGGCTAAAAAACAGTCGTAAGTTATTCAGCACATTTTAGAAAAGGGTTTCGCCAACAGGTGAAAGATTAGCAGGTCTTCTTCCTCTGCCTTGAACGTTGAACTTCCTCCAGGTAATTAAGCCTTGATGACTAACTTTTGCAATCAACTTTTCCGATTCATAGGTTTCCAATGGCATCCACTGATTGCATCTTACAAGATCAATACGCAAGTGATTCAAATCTCCATACAAGGTTTGTTGACCTGCGCATGTGCTAAATTACGGAAACCACTAAGCTTTTGCGTTGCAGCAGTAAAATCAACACAATTGGAAATTATATCTCTGCAATGTAAAAAAAGCTGGAGGAGGAATAACAAAAACCTTCAGCACATCTAATGACAATAATATCAGTGGTTAAGATCCCGGACATGAGTGTCTTTACACTCTATTTACATGTTGTAAAACAGCACCACCACATGTTCCACATTCCAACCACTATTCACGCAGCCATTTCTCTCCATGAGCAAAATTGACACAGTGTGTGTCTGCAGCACAAGTTTTCCATTTATGGTGTTACTGAAGCTGCCAAAGCCACACGTTGCCTCTGACTAAACTAATATGTTTGTGTTGTACTCAGTGACTTGCAGAAAACACTCTGAACAGACTCTGGAGGCCTGAAAAAAAAAAAAAAAATCAAATATAGAGAACAGAATCTTTCTGTGTAGGAGTAACAATTCTTACACTGGCAGCATTTGAATGCAAAACAACTGCAATCATAAAGCCATTACTGGTGATTTCTGGTGAAATACTAAACTAGGAAGTCACAGGATAAGGACGTGATCAGATATCAACACTGCATTTTGCAAAACAGAACTTTTATTCCAGTCCTGGTAAAATACATTATAAATTATAAATCATAATCAATTATAAAATACATGTTTTTTAAATGTAATTTTTAATTCATATACAGAACAGAAAGTTCAATTACAATTTGTTGTTTGCTGAAAAATGCATACAATATGCGCATGTACTATGGACATATTAAATTTACATAGAGATATGCTATACAATTATATAAATAGACCAAAAGGTAGATTTGTATATTTAGTTTATATCTTTTAATAGATAGCTATATTATTTATGGGCTCAACATTTGATGACATTATAGTGGTATTGTTGGAGTGGGGGCCTGGTGGCTTAGTGGTAGAGCATTGAGTTGGGATGCAGGGATGCAAATCCCACTCAACCAGGTGTGGTGCCACCCTGGTGCCGGTCTGAGCCTGGACAAAAATGGGAAGGTTGCGACAGGCACCCGGCATAAGAATACATGCCAAATTCAACGTGCGGAACATGTTCCCCTGTGGCGCCCCCTATGGGAAAAGCCGAAAGCCGTTCTATAGATCTATACTGTAGTGAATCTTATATTTAGACCAGCTACTATCTACAGTATACTGAGATTTAAAGCTATGTTTTAAGCTATTTGCTCACTTCTGTGTGTGTTTACACTCATACACAGTTCAGTTACTGTTTTATTAAAGTTTTAAATCAAGTCTTCAGAAATCTTCCATAATTTAGCAGTGGGTTGGTCCAGAGCCAAGATAATAGAAACCACCAAAAGAAAAAAAATATATATTCCAGTTACCTGAGAACACATGAAAAACTTGTAGTCAAAGTTGTTCCTAAATAATTTCAACATTAATGCAACAGTAATTAACATTTTTTTAAAACAAAACACATGTTTTTTACACATAATTTGTGTCTCTGACTCATTTCAGTGCTGGTAAGTTCAGATCTAGCTTTACAACAAAACACACACTTTTCCAAGGCTGAACCGTCCTCCAAATTTGTGTTTTGATATATTTTTAAATTCACCAGCATATGTATAAAAATCTGCAAACAAACAAAACAAAACTCATTTCTGGAAAAGGTCTATATCCTGGGTTTTGAACCCTTGCGCCAAATATCAAGACAACCAGACTCACGAACACTGAGCTATATTTGGGCCATCAGTTTGGATTCAACTGCACAACGTTTTTAATTCATTGTTTTTAGTCAAAGCCATTTCGTCATATTAAGTCACGATTTGAGGTACTTTCATATGTACCAGGAAAAATTGGAAAGTTTAAGGATTCAGAGACATAAGAAGTTTTGACATGTACAGCGACAGTGGGAAACATGGAAGAGTCAAGTAAAAGTGAAGTGAAATTGGTGTATTACACTTTCTTTGTATCCAATCATAGCTAGACTGCATTATTGGGCGGAACAAACGTAATCACAATATCAGAAGACATTGTTTATTGAGAGACAGAAATGCCATTTCATCATTTCCCAAATAAAGGATGTACAAGCCTAAATATTAGTGGTGTCAAGAGGGTAAAAAGATTAATTCATAACTTCTCAAACTTTCTGAGTATTTCCTCTCCTATGTAAAAATATCACACTGTGTAAAAAAAAACTTATGTGGTCTCAGCCCTTTGGACCCCTCTCATAATATACACTCACTGGTCACTTTGTTAGGTACACCTGTACAATCTAATGCAATCTAATTTTACAAGGTTATAATTCCTCAGTTTTTAAGTTGAGTCTGTTGGAAAGGTGGGTAATTCTACTTTCTGTTTCTTATTGAGGTTGAGGTGGTTAGTGGAGTCGTTACAAGCATTATAAGAATTATAATTTTAAATAGGGTGACCAAAACATCTCTTCTTATAATGCACACCAGTATGACTCCACTACTTACTTTGACCTCAATAATAAACGCATAGTAGAATTATCACCTTTCCAACAGTTTTAACTTAAAACTGAGAAATTCTAACCTTGTAAAAGTAGAATTAATGGCAGAACTGCTGTATTGGATTGCATTAGATTGTACAGATGTACCTAATAAAGTGGCCAGTGAGTGTATAATGTACCAGATTGGCTCCCACTCCTCATGATTCAGGGGATATGAGCCAAAACAAAGTGCTTTATAAATGGCCACATGGTGGCACCACTGCAATTTGATCTACACCTGAATTTGATCTTATTTTCATTCAGTGTTGGTTTTCAGATATTTAGTTGATGAAAAAAAGAATTAAAAAAAAGACAACAGACCCAAAACCACCCCCTAACTGGTAACAACACCAGTTAGCTGAATATTGCACACAGATTTCCTCAACAAACATTGCACATAGGGGATAGTGTCTATTTTTGCCTTAGAGAATCTGCTGTACACCAGTGGTGCAGTTTTTGACTTGATGGGTTCTCTAAAGCATTCGTCCTCTCCGTGCCATCATCACATTCATCAGCACTATAAAAAAAAAAAAACGAGCTCACAATAAAAAGAATCGTGAGAGCATAATAAAACGCAGTCATCAGTTCATTCACATCCACCAGGCAGTGCAATAATCAGGTCGGTCCATAACTGCAGCACAGGCACAGTGTAAAGGTCCTGGTTTAAGGCTGTGACTGTGCTTGAGCCTATACCATGTCTGGGTGGGGTGGGGGTGCAATGTTGTGTTCTGTGTAGGGAGGGGGGAGGTCATCGGGCTTAAATTCCAGCTGAAATACACAGAAAGAGACACAAAGTGAACTTCAACTACTGGCAAATACACATCGAGGTAAACCATACTTGCAGTGGATTTGCAGTTTGGGAGACAGGCAGAACTGAAGGCAAAATAGAACTATGACACAATCTGATGGACCCTGGCCTAGCTAGTAAAGGCATCATTTTGTATCTGTGACTGAGTGGTTTGGTTGAAGAATCACCTCATTGTATGGAGGTGGAGGCCCACAGTAGACATCAGTGCTGTATCGTGGGGGTGTGCGGCGCTCCTGGCCGGATTGTGTTACCCGAAGGTGGTCTTCACCATCCTGCTGTGACATGCCTCGTGGGAAAGGGATGACAAATATCGAAGGTGGGCGGCCGTCCTGCTCTCTGCGGTTCCACATCTCCCTTTCCATCTGCTGCTCCCGAAACCGACTGCATGCCCTGCAGATGTGGGTGCAGAACATGATCGAGAGCCCAAAGCCCAGGACGCCCAGGAATATCCTTTGAGAGGAGGATGAGATGGTTGAAGATGGGTTCAAAACAGAGGAAAACAGAGAGATGGTGTGGGAAATGGTTTGAGGGTGAGAGTTAGGGAAGGGTTGTGGAGAAATGAAGAGGCGATGAAGGTGATTACTAAGCTGTTGGGTCTGTTAGAATGCAAAGTGAGGGAGGAATGTACATGGCTTTTCTTACTCTAGAAGAGGAAGGTCAAATTGCATTCTCAGAGCTCTGTGGATTTCCTCTGGAGGCACCAAACTGCATGTGGAGTCAGGAAACGCAGCAGAAACCTGAATGGGAAAAAAAATCACAGCACAGCATATAGATTTTTTCATTAATGCTTTATATGTCTATAAACAAGCCTGGTTCTCTTTGTTTCTCCCAGAAACAGCAAATACACTTTGAAGTCAAGACCCATAAATGTTTTTTTTTTCCAGCCCTGGTGTCCAAGGATATTTTATTTTCTCTCTCTACATGCTGCTAGCAAGATAAAATACCAAGTTATGTAATATACTTATATAAATAAATGATAGTCATTTTAATTAGTTTTTATTTTTTAAAAACTGTTGAATAGATTAATCATTAAGATTTACTTTTACAAAAAAGCATCAAGAAGGTATTGGGAAATGAAAGCATTCCTTTTCTTTTTGCTAAGATTTTGTCAATATTCATCAGCTTATTACTTCCCAGTGAAGGTCATATACTGAGCCTGTAATTGTTAAAATTCTTACTCATAACCCACTCGAAACCTAGATGGGTAATTCGAAAGAGCCATTGCCACAAAGCTTAGAAAAAAGGGAGATGGGTCACAGGACAGCAACATTCTCATATTGATCAGGTTTGTAATCAGCGACAGACACTATACTGCACTTCCACTATGTTGTCAAATGCTATTAGTCGGCAGATTGTAGCATAAAAACATCCTTGAATCACAACCAAGTCTGTTGATGTAATTTGGATCAAATCCTCAGACTGACACATGTTCCAGGAGTGTTTGTTTCTGTGGTCAGAGTTCATAACAAGCTTGATCAGTTATATTTGCAGCCTAGATAAATGTGGATCAAGCCCCAATCATAATGTTAAATCTGTGGAAACAAATCCTTTTGAATTTCTAAGCTACGCAAACAAAACCACAAAATAAACACACAGAGAGGTCAAATTTCACTACACACAACACGCTCACTGACCACATGGAGCAGGGGCCAAGTCTATAAATACCGACTAAACAAAAAAACACGTCTCAATTTAATTCTAGCTACTGATTGAGATTGGATTTGCTCAGTTTTTAGCAACTAAACATTAGGTTATTTTAGACATAAAGCGGAAAAAACAACTTCAGACACTTACCTACAATCCAGAAACAGCTCTCCTGAGGTTTACTGTAGGACTGGGAGGGCAAACTGACTGGAGCAGAGTACAGTTTTAATTGTGGGCATGCTGATAAAAGGGTGGTGATGTGTATGTGAGTGTGTACGTGTAAAGCCCAGAAATTATATATTAGGTGCACTGCCAACAAATTTGGAGACTGAAGTATACTTTGATGTATAAGCAATGTTTAGGCTTGTGCTTAGCTTACAGTATATACAGTATGCGTTTTGTGTTCAGTATGATTTTATGCTTCCATGTACATATGATTGTATGCTTGTGTATTATCAGTTGGACTGTATTTTATTAGTTTGTGCTTAAGGTCATCAGATGATTTTTATTGCAGCATTTGAAGTTTTAAAGTGACAGCTGCCTGTCTCCAGCGGAAACTGTTTTACTTTTAGGTCAAGATAAATAAAATCGGATGTAACTTCAACTTCTTGTGTGGTTGGAGTTGATTCCCACGCTCCAGAGTCAAAGCAACAGGTGACAACAGTAACCTTCCATCTTGTGTGTTCTCCTCAAATTATGTGGAGGTAACAGATATTAAAAGTGGTGGAAGTGCTGAAGCAAAAGCTTTGATTAGTCCACAGTATGAGTTAAACACCAGATTTCCCTTCATATACCTTTATCGCAGTCCTCTTTACCTTTCAAACTTCACACCCAGTCACATAAAACACAGGCTTTCTGTTAAATATTTGCAGTCTTTATATGCAAGCTGAGATCCCCTGATGACACACCTATGACATGTTTCCACAGATTTGACAAATCCCTTTCTGAGCCCCAGAAAAATTATGCAACAGGTCAAGTAGTTCTCTCCTTATCAGTATAGTGACTATTGTGTATAAAAGTTTCCATGCAAACGCAATTACCCCTCATGTACTTTAGCCAGTTGCTCAAGTTGAGTTTTACACTAAAGTGTGTAAAATAAAAAGAACTTTTACAAACCTGGAAATGTAACAGTTACTACTTACACTAAAACAATACGACCTACTGATCAGGGAAGTGAGTAGGGGACAAAGGTTAAGTCTACTTAACACCCAGGACAAAAGTTAAGTGTAACACCTCTTATTAGAAAAAAAATAGAATACATTGTAACAATAGAACTGAAGAGAATAGAAAATAAGGAAATATTCCTTTATTAGTTTATTATTGAATTTCATCAGTGAAAAATACAGCTGCTACGAATCTCAAAAGAGAGACGTCACAGTAGCATGAACATACCACATACATTCCAGTGCATACTGTGTTAAATTGATAAAGGATTTTAATGAAAAGCTCTTACTGTGCATTTTAAAACGATCCCTGCTCACAAAACCCCAACAGTTCAAAATCCATATCTAATTTTACAGCAGTGTGAGGATTTTATTCTAAACATACTCACTTATTATTTACAGTTTAACACCACTTGAAAACTACAAATCAATAACAAGTGACAAGATATTTCTTGAGTTTCAAAATGCATTTAATTTCTGCCACTGAAGACACATTCTACATTATGAATCATTTGCTTGTGTTTTTAATGTCTCCAGGCCGAATATCAAATCTTTTTTTGAACTGTTTTTCATATTAGATGAGGAGTGGTAGTACACAGGTATTTATAGTATGTAGCAGAAATACACCAAATTGGCTGTACATTATTTTATGTCATGTCCTATTTGCACAACACTGAATAATAATCTTGAAGCAATTGATTCACACACACACACACACACACACACACACACACACACACACGCCAAACACCATATACAAACATACACAGACACCTCTCAGCACACATTTCAAGTGCTTACCCCTTGGAAAACTACACTCAAATAAAATCTTTTAAAAAACGTTACCATTTGTTTGTATGATAACTATGAGGAAGAACGCTTTCTTCACAGTATTATGGTGCCATCTCTAATATATTGTGGAGGTTTTAGCAGTTACCTGATCAAACCTCATATTAGGGTTCTTTCCATTTCCTAATGATAAATTTACTGTACGGCAAGAGATATTCCGTGACTAGGAAATGTTTTTGTCTCGACCCCTTAGATTCTGTCATCAAATTTGTGACTTAAAAATGCTTTAGGTCAACACTAGAGGTTTCTGCGTTTGACAACGTAACAACATTAAACTACTTTGACCTCCAGAGCTATAAATCCTCACGCACCACACTGCGGTTGCGTTTGTCCAGCCAGGCCTGCAGCAGAGGAATGTTGGTGTCCATCCAGCGGATGTTGTCCTCAATGGTTTCATAGGACTGCTGGATACACCTCATCTCTGAGCCTGTTTCTTCGGTCAGGGAGCTGAAGAAGCTCCTTACCTGAGCACAAAAAGAGGACAATGCACATATTAGTCTAGACACAAGTTCCAAAAATACATATTCATCCTCCAAACAAGCATGAAAGAAAACAATTGAGCACTACAAATTAAACGATGGTATTGAGGCCGTCAGCAGATTATAACTGATTACAGATTTTACAGAAAGCAACAGAAGCCAATGCCGTGTAGTGGACAGAGCCTTGCTCACTTCATCTAGCATCTCCCTGGTAGAATACTGGTTGGTCACTCCAGTCACCATGTATGATATAGAGTGGGACCCAAGGTCAAACCTGTGGAAAACCAGACAGAATTTAATTACTGTTCAATATAATAGCACAAATATGACGCTCTCATTCCCTGAATAAAAACACTGCACATTAAGTATAAACTATTGTCTATAATTATTTAAACCAGGGGTCACCAACGTGGTGCCTGTGGGCACCAGGTAGCCCGCAAGGACCACATGAGTAGCCCGCGGGCCTGTTCTAAAAATAGCTCACCATAGCGTCACTTACCCATGAGTTGCATTTAATTTTTTTGTTGCTATTCTTTTTTAAATCACATTTGAAAGTTATTGTAAGAAATCATTAACCGTGATTGATTAACCGTCATTGATCCGTGTCTTCACATAGATGAATATCATTAATTTAATTAATTATTAATAATAACATATAATTAACGGTAAATTGAGCAAACTTGTTATTTCAAAAGTGCTTATTAAACTCGTAGCCCTTCGCATTAATCGGTACCCAAGAAGTAGCTCTCAGTTTCAAAAAGGTTGGTGACCCCTGATTTAAACCATTTCATGCTTTAGGCTGATAAGAGTTTATGGATCCAAAGAGAAATGACGCATCCCTTAAAGAAATGAGAGAGAAGGGAACGAGATATGGCCTGACTCACTTCTTGATCAGGGTGTGCCAGTTAGCTCGGAGGAAGTCCCAGCCCAATTTGTAGCCACGGGGGTTCTTGCTGATAGTGACGACCACATCCGGGAGGTCCTGAGTCTTCATCACCTCACCATGGAGGCTCTGCTCCATCATCCTGCAGACAAGACAGATCAAGCTGTATGGAGGGCAATGGAAAATGAATTTACCACTGAGTACAACTTTACATGGTGTACACACCACTTGAGCTTATCCTGCATCGGGCTGATGGCCATAGCAGACTTCAAGCGGCTCCTGAGAGACATTTGCATGGAACTGCGGTACTTCTCAAACAAAAAGTCCCACCCCTCCGGCGTTCGGGCTCCAATCATAAACACAGCCATTGTGACATCGACCGGGGGGCTAAAAATAGAGAAACCATACAGTCTAGAAATCACTATTTAGACATTTGATTTTTACTTACAAGCTCTTGTAAATATAACTCCAGGTAAAAGTTGGTGAATTGCTCGTCAGCATTTCAAGACTATGACACTCAACCTCATCTTGCCATCAGAGTCCTTCCACTCTTTAAAGAGTTGTGTGGCTTTGGTCACACAGGGAGCATAGTTTCTGAAGCAGGCGAACAGCACCAGGTAACTCCTTAGCACACGCTCAGACACTGATCCAGAGTCAGACCACTCCTGCCGATCAATCAGCCCCCGGAACAGGTTGACAATATAATCCTGAAAAACACAGAAAGCCATTGTTTCAAAAAGATTATGAATAATAATTCCAATCACAGAAAAAAATCCCATTGTTTTTAAGTAATTAATTGTTTAATCTTTGTACTGTATAAACAACAACAAATAATATAAAAATTTGAACAGTAATTATATTATAAAATGAATTCAGTCAATTAATCAAATACAAGACGAAATAAAATCTGTACTGATATACTGTAAATTGTCCTTTTCTGTGCACAAATAGAAATTGTGAATATAAACTTTAGTCAAAACATCATCAGTTAGCAAAACAATTGGTAAAGTATTTCAATTAATGAGTAAAGAAAATTTAAAAAAAGAAAGTCATCAAATGAGAGACTGAGAATAATGTTTCAATCAATCTCCACTGTTTGTTCTTGTTTTGCTAAGATTCTGTGTGTGACAGCAACTCTTTTTGAAGAGCTACAGGTTCCAAGGAACATGTTAATGCAGAGACACATTGCTGATTATGCCATCAACTTGGATTTTTATTCATTTTTAGTGAGTGTACATAGGATGCAGTCTGTTTCGTGATAATCAGTGTTCACTAACCTTCATCTGGTTCTCCAGTACAGCCATGTCTCTCTTCTCCATTAGTTTATACAGAGGTACAAGCTCTCCAAGGCCCTGAGTCACGGGCATAATCTCGGTTTCTTTGGACAAATATAGAGACAGCTCCATAGCTGTGTCCAGCCTCACTTTCCCTACGCTGCAAAACACAAGCTTAAAATCAACATCATGTTGCAGCTTCTGGCCATTTTGACCATCATTTTTTTTTTTTTAGGGGCCTCACTGCATTTTAAAATTCACAAGCTTCACTCAGCAAGAAACTCCACTTTTAGCATAAAGTTAGTGTTTGACAGAAAGTACTTTAGGGGAGCTGTCAAGTGTGATTAAACTTACCTTAGATATAATCGGAGGCAACGAAATTTCTAACTTACAGATCAAGTCATAACAGTTTTATTGGGAAAAAGCTATTATAGATGCAAATATCCTTAGTCAATGTTCTCCTCATAAATTAATTTCGGCTAAATGCAGGTTCCTGTCCTTAGAACAGAGCAGCTACTACAAACATTGTAGGTAAATTGTCATGCAACTTAACTGAGGTGTAAAAATTAAATATTTGGCTGCTTCTAAAATACAGTTTCCAAAAGATGAGAAATTAAAATTTTAAATAAATGTTTATAACATATGTTGGATTGAATATTTCCTAAGCTGAGATCAGACAGGATGAAGTAGGATAAGATAGAACTCTTCCATAATACCAAATTGGGAAAAATCTGATCTTACACACGTCCTATCTTAGGACTTAGATGAGAAGTTTCTGTAATACAGCCCCTGGTTGCCTCACTAGATATTGTGTGATGCAGGATGAACAGCAGGTTGAGTTGAAATGATTCGATGTTTACACAGACCTGACCAGCTGGAAGACATTATGGATGAGGCTGGCGCGATCGTTGCTGCTCAGAGCTGTGTGGTTGTGTTGCAGCACTTTGATAATGGAGTTCCACCCCTCGCCTGCGTAGTGGACCATGTAGTAGCCACTCATGTCCACGTTGAACTTCACCCAGTCCACCTCCTTTGGCAAATACAGGACGTCTGCATGAAGAAGGAGCAAGGAAGGTTTTGAACTGAAGAAACCATATATTGAAATTGTGACGTAGATAAAGGATAAATATTTTAAACTAAATATCAGACTCATCACACAGAGTAAAACACTTACCACTCTTTGTCTTAAGCAGGAATCGGTGGATAGTGGTGGAGGTGCTGGTCATGTAGGTCAGTGGAATTTGCCAGAGGAATCTGTTCACACATGATTTGAAAAATAAGCCACGGAATACCTCAAATACCGCAACACTTCTTCAAAATAATCATCCTCAAATGAAGTGTCAGAGAAAGCAGCTGGTTTGCTTTTAAAGAAATAAGAAGTTGCGATAAATGAATGCATTTTTCCACTGAGGGGAAGAAAAAAATTCTGCAATAACTGACACTTTAAATCTGACATTTTACCCTTCAGTGAGGGAGGGGTCATCTGTCTTCAGGTATCGCTCCTGACTGAGTTTGACCTCCCGACCTCTGATCTCCACGGTGACCAGTGGGAATCCCTCCTGCAGGGTCCACGTGTCCATGATGGCCTTGACATCCAGCTCATCACCTGAGTACCATTTCTGTGTAGGCACGCAGACATCACATTTACATACAGAATAGAGGATTTAACGTTATCAACAGTGATAGACTGCGACAGCTATATTGTGCCATGGACATAGAATAAAATATTTGGGAAATGCAGAAATACTGTATTGGGGAATTTCTGCTGGGAAACAATTTAACATGCACAAAATTAACAGTGCTTGCTGAGCTTAATGTAATTCTGATTACTTGAGTCTTTTTGCTCAGACAGAGTGCTTTGTCCAACCACAAACACTTACAGAGGCTGCAGGTGGGAGGTTACGTTTGGAACAGAATTCTCGGTGTTCCATTCGCCCTTCATCCAGATCATCAGAGCTGCAGATCTGAGGGGGAAAAAAACAAACAGAATATATCTTAAATACTCAAAATCACTTTGTCCCAAATTATGTATTTATAATGGCACTACTGATACTCCAAAGTCACACAAGGAGGGAAATGAACTATAGCAAATTTCTCCACACAAAAGCTTTTATGGCAAACTAGAAGACAGGCAGCCACACTAATGAAATGATGACATAAAATAAGAACAGACCAAAGTAGAACACATCAAATATTGACAACAGACAATGGCTAAAAATCAACATCAACATCAATCAAAGTAATCGATTATCCACAGTTCAGCCATTCACATTCAATTTCTGGTCATTCAAGACTGTCTATACAGGTATGTTTTAAGACGTTTTTAAAAAATATCCACTTAAGCAGGAGTCTTTAACTCTTGTTAAAGAGCATTCCACAATCTTGGTGCAACAGTAGCAAAAGCCTGGTCACCCTTGGTTTGAAGCACAGACAACAGATTCTGGTTGGCAGACCTGGGTGCTCTGCAAGGAGCATGGGCATGAAGCAAGTCAGAAAGGTACTCAGGTGCCTGACTGTGAAGGAATCTATATGTATATATAATAACCAGAACCCTAAAGTTAATTCTAAAACTAAAATGGGGGTAATGTAATGTTTGTGGGATTTTTGTCAGCAGCCTGGCAGCAGCGTTCTGCACCAGCTATAGATGCTCTATTTACACATGTGATATGGACATGATTGGACATACACCTTTAAACTTGCTGATGATTTCTCCCAGGTGGTTTTATATAAAGTGCAAACAAAGTAGGTCCTTAACTGACCCCTGAGGCACCCCACAAGATATGGGGGCAAATGTTGACATGGAAAAAACAATATCTACAGAAAAGGATCTACCTGTGAGGAATGAAGGGAACCAGTCAAGGTCACTACCTGAGATGCCTACATGGCTGCTAAGCCAAAGGGCAGTCAAGGCTGCGCTAAGGTCAATCAGGACCAGAATAGACCATTTTACACTGTCAGAAGCCATCAGGATGTCACTGGATACTCTGAGGAGAGCAGTTTCAGTCGAGTATTTCTGACGGTAAGCTGATTGAAATTTATCAAAATTATTATATCGAAAATAATATCTCTTTAAAACAGGGACGAGTTGAGTTGCTCCATCTTTTTCAAAAATGTTTTAAATAAAAGGAAGCTTTGAAATAGGTCTAAAATTGTTTTGAACAGACGGGTCCAGATTAAAGCCTCTGTGACCACAACAGATTTATATTAAACACTAAATAAACTCTAATGTCAATGTGACTAAGAAGGTGTTTCTTCATACACACACACTCACATTACTCAGGCTCTCCCACAGGTGGCTGTTGACAGTGTTTTGGTAGCTGTAGCGTTTGAGGTATCGGATGATGCCGATCTCAAAGGCCTCTGGAGTCAGGAAGTCCCTCAGCATGTTCAAAATACACGCTCCCTGAAAGAAAAAGAAAAAAATTCTTTCTGTTGTGTGATTACTTAAAATTTTAAATTACTTGCACAATGCTCGATTAGTCTACTTTTAACATACTGCTCAGATAATTGCTCAGGGCCGGCATCAAAGTTAGGCAGAAAGAGGCTGACCTTGTCATATGAAACATCGTCAAACATCTCCTGGATCTGGGTGGGGTTTTCCACAGGGGTGGAAACTGGGTGGGAGGAACTGAGGGAGTCTACCTCCATGGCCTCAAAACATTTTCCCAAGAAGAAGTCATCCTGGGAAAAAGAAATCAGAGGGAGAAGATGTGAAAGAGGGAGATATGTTATGCCAAAAATCTTTTCCGAATTTAACAAAGAGACAGACACACGGAAGAGAATATGAAGAAGGAAAATGTAAGCTGTACTGTACGGAAATTACAGAATCACAATACCATTTGTTCACATGCTAAAATACTAAGTAAAGTACTAGTCTGTTCCCTGCAGTCAGTTCTCACCACGTGCAGCTCAGGGTAGGTGATATCAAGGGAAATAAACTCCATGAACTTGGCGAAACCCTCATTGAGCCACAGGTCGTTCCACCACTCCATCGTCACCAGGTTCCCAAACCACTGAACAAGCAGGAGAACACGTAATAATTCACAATTAACAAATGCTCCTGCAGATTTGAACAGGATACTTTTTTTTTAAATGTTATAACAACTTCATAATTTCATAACAGTGGCAACATTGTACAGAATTGAGAAATGTGGCAACACACTGCACTATTAGTTCTCTACTGCTGTAAATAAAACACATGCAGGCAGCCTACCTGGTGTGCAAGCTCATGGGCAATGACCTTGGTGATACCCAGTTTGTCTGAAGCCGAGGACTTCTCAGGGTCAAAAAGGAGGCCTGTCTCTCTGTAGGTGGTCAGCCCCCAGTTCTCCATTGCACCGGACTGGAAGTCAGGGATGGCAGCTAGGTCTTCAAGGAGAAACATAAATACAGCGATACGTGACACGTTTAAATCACCTTCTGTAACAACTATTGTGTATATCACACAAAATGCAGTTAACATGCTATTTATATTTTAAACTGGCTGTTTAAAACGCAGCAAGTTTCCTCTGAGTTTGATTCCAAGGTTACTTAAATAGGTTTACTTTAAATTTGAAGAAACCTTTGGTCACAGATCACAAACATACACATGTAGTGCAACACAAATCTCTTAGTACTTCAGAACAGCTTGAAAGACCCTCCCAATGTACAAAAGGAATACTGCATCTATAGATATTTAGGCAGAATGACATGGTAACAATATTTCTTTCTACTGACCCTGTTTAGGCAGTGGGTAAGGAATATCAAAGTAGTCATCATAGAAGTCCAACAGCTTGACAGCAGCTTCCAGCGCAAAGGCCGTCTGGTCAATCTTTTCAGGCACAGCATAGATGGAAATCTGAAGCAAACCACAATAACAAAAGCTTAATATTACGGAAATTCGTAGTCAGCAATGCCTTTTCTAACAGCTTCTGACAAAGACAACTAAATGATGGCATGGCAGCATCACCTTCACACCGTGCTGGCTGGTCTTGCTCACAGACAGGAAGTCAGATACAATGTAGGCCACCAGGTAAGTGCTCATTTTCAAAGTGGTGTCAAAGTGATCCTCAAGCAAACCGCCTGGCAACTCCACTGTTTTAATCTAAGAAACAAAAGTGCGTGGTGAAAGAAAAAGGGAAAGAAGATGGTAACAATTTATTTTTTATTGTAAATTTCAACCAGTGCTTAATTTTACTAACCCCCCATTTAACACCCAAAGTTTAAAACAGTGCAGTGTGATATTTCTGTATTCGTGTGTACCTTAGGCATGTTGGATATGGCTATGTGGCGCGGCTCTCGAATAATCCGTATGGTGAAGTTAGCTTTAAAGGCGGGTTCATCAAAGCAGGGGAAGGCTCCTCGAGCAAAGGTCGCTTCAAATTGTGTGGACGCCAGGACCCTAATGATGTAAATAAATATTAGTGAGGTACAATCATGTTCAACATAGCATGATGTAGGATGACTCAATAATTCTGGATGCTACTCTATTTGCCATTTTAAACAATGAAGCCACAGCCCACAGCTGTCCCACGTTCGACTCATTTAAATTTTTCCTACTTTGGGAGTTTTGTTTTTTATTGATTCTTTTCAAATTGATTGTTTTCAATATGTGTTTATCTGGAACAGCATCACCAGATTAAATGGATTCTCTAATACCCATTTAATGTATCTATTTGCTACATATGCCCCCTAAAAATTTACTAATGGCTTCATGGTCTTACCGGACCTCCCCACTGCTGGTGCGGTAGCTGCTCTTGTAGAAACCATGGAAGCTGTCAGACAAATTGGCAGCAAACTCCAGCTGAACTTCATACTTCCTCCCTTTGGTCAGCACAGACTCTGACAGCAGCGCAAGCTGATGGAAGCGAGGATACTCATACACCTGAAGAGGCTTCACACCTTCAGGTGCCAGGAGCACGACGTTGGAAACCTGCATATTCTTGGCATGGAGAATGATGGTGCTGGTGTCTTCGTGCACATCCAGCTGAATACGAACAACGCCAGTGAAGTCGAGGGAGGTCAGATTGGGGTGGATGGTCAGGTCATAGTGGAGGGGGGAAATGGTTTTGGGAAGTCGCATGCGGTCCCAGGGGAAGGGCTGCCCATTGGTGGCTCTGTGGAGGTTGTCTTGATTAGGTAACTGTGCTGCTGATGTTAAAGGGAAAGCAGCAGACAGCAGCAGCAGGACAGGAACTAACATGGCGCCAGTGGAAGCAGGAATGTAATACACCTGTAATACAAATACCACACATAGGCACGGTTATGTTGCACGGTTATGTTCAGTGTAGAGGGCATATTCAAAACGTCAAATCTTTGTTAGACATGTATTGCCAGCTTCATATTCACAACAGCAGTGCAGCTAAAACAACAACCGCACAAAATGAGAGGTGAGCTGGGAACTTATACTTTCGATCTCAGTTACATTAGCATTCAGTCATGGCTTTTAAGTCTTATAGAAAACTTGTAAGGCGCCAAAACTCAGACGTTATGTTGCTTTTTATTTCTCAACATCAGCCATTACATTATTTCGTCACATTTTGAACTTACCGTGTTGTCTAGTGCACGAAAGTTGCGTTCAAATTATTCAACAATGAAAGTGAAACAGCAGCAGGAGGAGGAAGTGCATGCTGGGAAAAAACGGAGGAAAACACCATGTGTTTTACTGTGACTCAGACTGAAGATCGCTTCATTTCAGGACGTGTCTGCAGCCAGACAGACAAGGAAGTACAAGTACTTTTATTTTTGAACAAAAAAACAGTGACCAGTAACATTGCCGCATCCATCGCTCCATCATGATTACAAAGAGGTGGCAGCAGCAAAAATGAGCTACTGTATCAAACTAACAACATCCACAGCAAACAGGAAGTGTCGTGCTGTTATGAGCTGCAATTATATATTTAACCACTAGAGGCAGTCATTGCTGTAACTCACAGAAAGAGCTGTTTGGCTCCTTTCTAGTTTTATGGATGCTCTTATGTGATCATGGAAAGTTCCACTTTTTTTTTAAATTGTTGGCTTGTTATATTTAAATGAATACATTATTGTAAGTAACTACTCCTTGGAAACAGTATTTTTCTGAGATACATTTAATATTGTAAAACACCAAGATAACCAAATATCTCATATGATGATTTGGTCTAAAGTTTTTCTTTTACTGCTAATGGAGTGAATGATTTCATCCTTACTACAAAAGCTTTGCTCAACACGTGGCTTTGGGATTTTATTTATTTTTTTAATCAATCTGCTAATCTGATCTGGTCCAGGTAAACAGAGAGGTTTACTGTCTAACTGCATGGATTATTATCTTCGTCCTCAGACATAACAGCAATAATGTGATCAACAGAATAATCAACAGAAATAATGTGATGCTGAAGACAGAGACAAGAGGAGTGGACAGACAGGAGGCCAGTTATGTGAGACCTGATTCTGATACTGTTACTGCCCAGTGACTTTTAAAGCTATTTGCTCCCAAACATCTTGGAAAGTACATATGTAAATCAGAGAAATCAAATTCTCTTTCCACAACCACATATTTTGGACCTTCCTATTTCTAAAACATTTTGTACAGCAATGCTGTGGAAGCTACTTTGGCCATTGCTTTGCAACCTTTAGGGGGTTTTGAGGGCCTGTTGGGGGTTTCAAGGAATGTGCACTTTAGATTTGTACACAGCGTTCATTAGTCAGACATCTGCTATCGAGAAACAATGCATGATTACAGTCAAATCCGACTTCCTGAAATACATCAAATAAATATTTCAAAAAACATGTTTTGTTTTATGGCTCAAAAAAAAGAGTTAAATAAATAATAAATGTAAATCTCTTATAAATGTAATTCAAAATATTTTCAAATAAAATAAGTCCATCTTAATGGCAAAATGTTGCTTTTTAGTTTTCAATTAAGTTTGTTTATATCCAGTAGTGGCACATGAGTGTTTGGTACAACATGTTATTATCCTGCTCTTCACGCTTTCTATAGGTCCTTATTTGCATAAAGCCTCCTTTTTTTAAATCGCTTTCAAATTTATACTGTCACATTAGAAATGACTGGTCTCTTCCTTGTCTATTGAAGTTTAAACAAAATACATGAGGCTTCACCGATATCCAAAAAGACATTAAAATAAATGGGTTTTACAGCCCCTGTTACATAAACAGGGCTAAAGTCTATCCCATCTACAAACATTAATGAGTAAACTTTACAATGAGCGTGTATTTATCTTAAGGGAGGTCACTTTAGCAGCTGTAGTGAGAACAGGACCACAAGGACGGCAAACTATTTTACCAAGTGGCTCATCTGAGGCAAGAGGATGATAAAACAGGTGTTAGTTGGTGTTATATGTGGTGCTGCTGTACTCACTGTTGGTATCCTAATTGGCCACTTTGGTATCACTAAGACCGGCAGCTCGGCTCCATCCTGGGTGACAGATGTGACGAAAGATGTGGACGAAAGCCTCATTGACAAGTTCCTGTCCGAGGTGGACAACATCCAGATTCAAGAAAACCTAAGGTGAGTTAACCAGTAAGAAATCAACACAAAATGCTGTCAAACGTTTAATCACAATATGTCTTCCTATGAGGTCCAATGAGAAAAAATGTGTCAGTGTCAGTGAAGTTTCAGAATGTTTTACAATCTTTCTGTGGTGTCTTCATAGAACAGTACCATAGCTGAACCATAAGGTAATCAAACTTTTCCTTGGCCTCATCCGCAGGGAGTTGACTAAAGTGCCCCATATGGCCACCACAGCTGGAGATGAGCAGACAGTGCAGTTTATGTTGAAAAGATGGCAGGACCCTGAAACTGGTCTCGATAAGGCCTGGAGGGAGGAGTACTTGGTCTACCTATCGTTCCCTGATCCTACGAACCCCAATAAGGTCACTGTAGGTGAGTCCACAGCTTGTTGTATTGGATTAGGAACGAGGAAGGGAAACCATTCTAGGTATTCAGCATGTTAGGCTGCAAAACCTGCAGTAAAACAGGTCAAACGGGCGGTAAGACGTTCGTCCACGTTATTACAGTTCTTCTTTTATGTTTCTTCAAATGCATCAAGTTTAGCGGAGGATGCTTACTTTGTTTGCTTGTCTGTGAAACAACATTGCATTTTATACCAACTTGCTAAAATTTCAGTGAGCCCATCTGACACTGTGTTGCACCAAGTCCGAGAAAAAGAGAAGAATTACACTTCAGACCAAAACGATCCCGAGGTGGTTCAGCCGTATGCTGCATACTCCCCTGCTGGACACCCAAAGGTAAAGAGCTCCAACCCTATGTAGATTACTAAATTAAATTGAATACTATTTTAAGTCTAATTTGGGACATTTACAGAAAGCATATGATCAAGTATAAACTGTAAAAATTCCCCCCACTATGTCTAAAACAGCTGCATTAATAACCAGGTTCCGCTTAACAGAAAGGGGAGCTGTGCACAGCACCACTGAAAGAAAAAAGTAGAATTCACTTTCAAATACGCCACAGAATATCTACAATGACGTATTCTAACGCCAGATTGTAAAAGAGATGAAGCCCTAAATATGGGACTTTAAACCTACATGTCCAGATGTGAACCGCATTTCTTCCCCGGTGTATGAAGTTTTACACCAAATACTGATTTCCACTCTTTTTTTAAGTAAAGTATTATTTTAAAAAGGTAATGAATTTGCATCTAATACGTTACAGTCTTTTTGTATGTATGCACCATATATGCACAGATTTGTGACATAAAGCTGTAGGTTCTGTTTATGGAGCTTTCTGGTTAAAAGAATGAATTTATGAGCAGCAATTTACTGTAACTATAGAAATCATTAAGACACATTTGTGGCACATACCCATCTGTCATAAACATAAACTTTGAGGCTTTAACACACAGAGATCATCAAATGGCACCTTTGGTAAACAGAGTTTATTTTTGGTGCAACATAAAAATCTGAACAGTGAATGGAAGGAAACAATAATTTGGGTTAAAATACAGTATATGTATTTTTTAATACTCACATACTCATTACCTTTTTGGTCAAAGCCAGATAGATACACCTAGTGTGTTTCATAACCATTTGAAGGTCTTAGATAAAATTATCTGCAAGTTATGAAGTAGACAGTTAATAAACCAACAAGTCCATCAAGACTATCTGATATGTGATATTGTTATCTGTGACCATCTCTTTCAAGGAAGGAGGGGAGATGATAAGAGTAGCAGTGAAAGAGGAGGCTGTGGTCACAAGTAAAGATGCACTTTTTTTATCTGCATTATGTGTGTGTGAACTGACAGAAAAGCACATTGGTCTATTCTGAGATGTGTGATGATTTTGGAAGGAAGTGTTAGAGGTCCCTAAAAATCCACTAAAGCGCCTTTTTTATTCTCATTCATAAAGTTTAGTAAAAGTGTTAAAAAGGGCAGCTGTGTTTGAGGCCATTATGTCCTGATTGTATGTGAATATCTGTCTGCTGTTAACATTATGTTGACTTTTCTGATGGTTTTAGGGGAAACTGGTTTACGCCAACCAGGGGAAACCAAGTGACTATCATTTACTGAACCAGACAGTGGATCTCAGGGGAACTATTGCCATTACCAGATATGGTGGAGCAGGAAGAGGAGCTAAAGTGAGTTGCACACTGCATTAATTAGTGACTGACCTCTCCACTATAATAAAACTGCTGTGCCAAAAGCCTCAGTTGTTAGTGTTCTGGCAATTGTTATTACAAGACTTGTATTATTATTGAGACAGCAAATGATCTGAAGGACTAACAACGTAACAGATGTAACAATCTCATGAGTTTACAGTCAAATAAGCATCTAGATCACACAGCTACCAGGGTGGAAATAACTGTAACACTCTAACACAAATTTGACAAATATAATTGTTAACAAATGACCTGTGTGTCTCACCCAGGCTATCAATGCAGCACCCTACGGTGTGATTGGTGTGCTTGTCTACACAGACCCTTTGGACATCAATGATGGTCTCATGTCAGACACCAGTGAGACATATCCTCACTCTTGGTATCTGCCACCCTCAGGTGTGGAGAGAGGTTCCTTTAACGGTCAATATGGAGACATGCTCACGCCCTACCTGGCTGCGAAAGGTAACTTATGTGAAATGAGTACACAAGGTAGCCATACAGTAAGACTTTTTTAATTGCATGTTTAGTACGTTGCTGCACTTTGGCCCCAGTACTGTCACAAAGGGAAGTTTTACAGCTGCTACAAAAATTTACACAAAGAAAAAAGGTAATTATACTAGGATGTTTATCTTTTCTAGAAAATCCTCAGACACAGAAACAATTTTACTAATTTACTAATGTTTCAATGTTTTGCAGAGGGCACCTACAGAATCCCAGTGGAGAACATTACAGGGATTCCTCCCATTCCCATTCAACCAATTGGATTTGAAGATGCTTATATATTAATCTGGTCTGTAATTAGATAAATTTGCTTATGGAATAAACAAAGCCCCAAATAGTCAGTGATGAACTACTTCTGAC
Organism: Channa argus; assembly: GCF_033026475.1. Lineage (NCBI taxonomy): Eukaryota > Metazoa > Chordata > Actinopteri > Anabantiformes > Channidae > Channa > Channa argus. Next base: position 7,474,202 of record NC_090207.1, read on the forward strand.
ATTTTTTTCCTTTGGTCATATCAGTGCACTGGGTGGAGAAGCAGCTCCTGCTTCTTGGCAGGGAGCATTCAACTGCACATACAACTTTGGTGGTCCAGGGTTCAAATCTACATCTGCTTTCAATGACAGGTAGTCAACTGCCAGGCAAATTCCTGCATAAGCTACACTGAATTAAATACACAGAATTAAGAGCATTTATTTTATCAAATGAACCGGGTTCACAACAGAGAGAGGAGGAGCACCAATCTCTTCCACATTAGATGATAACATGGATTCAAACTACCGGATAGGTACCAGGAAGTCCCAAAACAACAAGCATACTCTGTGTGGAGGGAGAACGGGACCAGTGAACCATTTGCATTTCAGTCCTACTATCAAAACATTTGCTTTACATTTTATTTACTTTTTGTTAGATGTTAGTAGGCTTGTTTCACACTTCAGAATCACTGCTTTTTTCAGATAAAAAAAAAAAATTAATAAATTATAGAGTGAGTTTCAAAGTAGGGTCTATACTAAGCCATTGTGTATCTCTTCCTGGTTGCTTCATACTTATGTGGAATATCTGTTCCAGTGATGTGAAAATGGACATCTTCAACCAGGAAAAGATTAAGAACTCCTCCAATGTGATGGGAGTTATCCGAGGAAGTGTCGAGCCAGGTGAGACTGATTCCCAAAGTCAAACCAAAGGATCAGCTGATGGGATGTGAATAATCTGTGGCAACGCTGTGTTCATGCTGTGTGTGTGTGCACAGATAGGTATGTGATCTATGGGAACCACAGGGACAGTTGGGTTCACGGTGCCATCGACCCGAGCAGTGGGACAGCCGTCATGTTGGAACTGACCAGGGTGCTGGGACGGATGGTCAAGCAGGGTGAGGAGAGTCATGGCTAACAGACTCTGTGACTATGTAGCTAGTTGGAAAATGTAATAAAATATCTTTTCACTTAAGTTAAAATGTATCTCAAAGTCTTAAGAATGCAAGAATGTAACTTTATGTTGTTATTTGCATATCTGTACAAAGATTAGTTTCCAGAGGGCTGGCATCATGAAGTAAAAAATATTATTTTGGCACTTATAATAATCACTATGATGTGAGTGGATGCCACATGGAAGCATGCAGTTGCTATTTACAATTGCATCATGCTATTTACTGCATAGGCTGGATAAAAGTTATTCTGTTCATCTTTGTGGCAGGCAAATGGAGGCCTCGCAGGTCGATTGTTTTTGGGAGCTGGGGAGCAGAGGAATTTGGCCTAATAGGATCCGCAGAATACACAGAGGTGATTTTATTTAATCCAGACACATTAGATATAACACCAAGCAAATTATTTCAGAATTGTCACTACATTTGCCGCGGATTTAAGTGTCACTTGTTTACTTAAAGTAACAAATGTGACCTTGATCTTGTATTTTTTGCAGCAATACTTTGCCAAGCTCAGCGAACGCACTGTTGCATACATCAATGTGGATATAGCTGTTTTTGGTAAGAAGCTCCACCTGCCAGAGTGAATGTGTATTATATGCTATAATTTCAGTTCTTTAGCTCCACCGAGACAGATGCAGCCTTTATACAAATAATCTCAGAAATTCCTACATGGTTAAAGTCTTGTAGATCTTGGATATTAACAAGCTTAAAAATCATCTTGTATCTTTCAGCCAATGCCACCCTCAGAGCTTCTGGGATGCCATCAGTACAGAACGTCATCTTCACAGCTGCAAAACAGGTGATGTCATGTTCAGGTGTTCTAATGCACCATTTTAAGTTCAACAAAACTGTTACGAGGAACCTTTCACATAAAAGTGTTTATTGTTAAGGTTGCTGCACCTGGACTGGACTCCACATCTGTGTATGACAACTGGATACGATACTCCAACAGGACAAGCCCGAATCATGGAACCATTCCCAGGTAATCAGCGACTGTTACACCTCTCCCAGGTCTCCCACATCATCCAACATCATTACGTCTGAGGAGAAGATTTATCATGAGCTATCAGTTTCTGTCTATTTGCAGAAAGTTGGCTAAATGTATTGCTGCTCTTGACCAAAAAGCTGTGATCAACATTCTGAATTAGATTTTGTTTCTGATTGAACATTTGTAACACACGGGTTAGGTGTTCAACTGTCCTGGAGTGAATGAGACAGCCAATGCAGGCAAAGTCACTAAGAATTGTGAACCCACCTTAACCTTAACTGATAAAATGCTTGTTGGTAGAAAGACTAATCAGAGGATCCTGATTGGACAACAAAGGAAGAATTAAACTGAATGGCTGCAAATGGGTAGATGTACCGTTTACTTTGTGTATCTGTGTGCAGATGAAAACATACCGTACACTCATTCTTAGTTAAAATAGTGAAGATGGCAAAGTTAGTTGATAGGCATTTTTCACAGCAGACATTTTGACATCTCATTATGAGAAAAGCATAGATGAATGAAATTTCAGCAATGATGCCTTAGTTTCATCATGTGTACACAATATCAGCAACTTGAGTTGATTATTCCTGTGGCTTTCCTGCTATGAAATGTCAAAATGTGTGCTGCGGAATAAGTCTATCATGTTACAGGTTAAAGCCAGACACAAAAGGATTTCTGAGATAGGATGTACGACATCTGTCCATTTTTGTTTTTTAGAATATGTCTATAATGATTTGCCTTTATTTAAGCAGTGCTTAAAGTAGCTGGAAAACATCGAAACATCATATTAAAAGAGGCAGGAGGTGGGTTTTAGGAATGCACCAGTCAAGTTGAGTGTGTAACAGTGTGAAAGTGTAGCAGTTTATTATCAGTGCCTCATTGTTGGTTCATTATTAGTTTATATTTCTCTTTATCTCTTGACAGGATGGGATTTCTGACAGGGGCTGGGAGTGATTACGCTGCCTTTGTACATTACCTGGGAATCACTTCCATGGATATTTCCTACACATATGACAGGGTATGAATGACTGTCTCCTTGAACTAACTATGTGACATGCAGGGAGTCATCTGAAAAAAACAAATCTTGCAGTTTTGCATACTATAAAACATACTGCACCCAAATATTCAGGCCACTAAAGACAGGAGCACGGGTTAATCTTAAATTTCTATGTCACCTTACTGCACTGTTTTAAATTAATCATATGAATACATTTCCTCAAACAGAGCAAAACAAATGCTAGGATTTATCCTGCATACCACACAGCGTATGATACCTTTAACTACGCCTCGGAGTTCATTGATCCCGGTGAGCAATGCTGTCTCTCCTGTTATCACACACAGGATCTGATATCAAATCTGACAGTTGAAGACACAGTTGTGGATAACATCTCATTCTGCATCCTCCATCTCTCAGGGTTCTTAAGTCACCAGGCCATTGCCAGGACAGCAGGAAATGTCCTGATCCGACTGGCTGACAGCCTGGTGTTGCCCTTAAACTGCAGTGACTATTCTGAGAGCCTGGATGATTACCTCAACACAGCAGTATCTCTGTATGAACATAAACTGAAGGCTTGGAAAATATCCATGGGTAAGACCATGGTTAAACATGTTGAGATGATAATTGTAGGGACTAAAATTAACAATGTGTCTGGATTTTGCATTAACCAAAATGCTTTTTAGAGCAGAAACCAAAACATACTAAAAGTGATAATAAAGCATCTTTTGGATCCCATCTTTTGACAGCACTAGCAGTCACAGGGGTTAGAGAACTTGAGGTCTTTGCTGAGAGACTACAATGATCTGTGTCCCATTTCAGAACCACTAAAACATGCAGTGGCCAGCTTTCGCAGTGCAGCTGCCCATTTGGACCATGTCATCCGTACTTCAGATTTGGCAAAGGAAACGTAAGTGCACACACATACTTGCATATTATCCCTTTTACCATCCATTTACGAATCGACTTTAGTCAACCCCCCCGTACACATTATGTCTTCTCTTAGGCCCCTGAAGGTCAGAAAGATCAATGACCAGCTCATGCTACTGGACCGAGCATTCTTGGACCCTCTGGCCTTCCCGGATAAATATGCATACAGGTAAACCTTTTTTGGCCCATGTCTGTATCTTACATGCAAAATTCAACCTCGTACCTGTAGTTTGTTGTATATTTGACAGCCAAAGGTAAATGCTTGTCTCTAAGCCCACTGCCTAATTTTTGTGCCTACAGTTTTTTTCCCAAATATTTAAAAACTGTTGAATGGATTACATTCACAGTGCTTAGATGTATCTTTCTTCCCATCTCTCCAAATAAATGGGCTTATTTGGCACTGGAAAACTTAAAAAGAAGGGATGTTCTCAGAAGCAGCTCAGCAGGCTGGAGTATGTGTAAAAAAGGTGGTATTTATGAACAAAATATAAAAAAGCGAAAACAAACTCCCACCTTCTTTCTCCTCCACACAACCACCAAGCATTTTGGTCTTCTTACCCGTACAGGTAACCATAGGGTGAGGTTACTCACAAATAAGAGGCAAAATATAAAGGCTAGATATTTTATCTACAGCAAACATCACAAAGTGACTATGAGTGTGTGTACACGTCTCTAAATACACTCTCTTTATTAGAATATAATTGTCTTCAGCTTCATGCTACGGATCCTTCTTAAACTTGGTAGCACCCAGCCTCACAGTGCTGAGCACACCTGTCTCCACTCTCCTTCATTAAACTGCTGATCCTACTCTACCTTCACTTTGTGGAGAAACAACACCCAAAAAAAATTACCTTTAGCCCTGTATGCAAACATATAAGTTATTATATTATACAAAACTAGTATCTCAACAATTATATTAATATTGTTTGTAATTTTTTTTTTCTTGTCCTTTTGGCTTATCTCGTGAGTTCAGATTCGCCACAGCGGATCATTGTCCGCATGTTAATTTGGCACAGTTTTAACATCAGGCGCCCTTCATGACAGAATCCTCCCCAATTTCTACCAGGCTTGGACTGGCACTGCACAGCTGGGTGATCAAGAGTGTGATCTTGTCACAGTATCTAGCTCACATTGGTGTCACCATGGGGTTGCTTTTGGATGATGACTTTTGAATCAAAATGAGAAAGATTTTTCTTTCTGGCAATTATAATCTTGTTTTATCGTCAGAAATGTATTTTTGTTTTTGTCTCATTTCCTATTATAACATCATTTGTCTCTTCCCCTGACTTTCTTTCACACTCATCTTCTCATTGTTCGTGGGTCACATTGTAGCAAACTGTATCTTTATTAACTACTCGGCTGCCCACAGTTAAATCACTCTTTATTTCCCTGCAGACATGTTATCTGGGCCTCAAGTAGCGCCGGCAAGCCAACCTTTCCAGGTCTGGCAGATGCCTTCGCCAGTGCCGAGTCATCGGGTCATTCCCGCGACTGGGATAAAGTCCACTTTCACCTGTCAGTCCTGAGCCAGGCCATCGAAGGGGCTGCCCAGACACTTTTAGATGTCATATAGATAAAAAGAAGAGGAAGGAAGCAGTGAGAGCGGTACATGCTCACCATGATGCAACTATTTATTGTTAAATTAAATAAGGGATCACCAAAGCTCACAACTAAACAGTGATACGATTGATGTCTTCTATCTTTGTCGCAATTCATTAAAGATGAATCAACAGTGGGTGTTGAAGTTATGACTACAGTTGCAGACTGTAAGACTTTATCTTTTCTTGGTATGTAGGTAAAAAAGACAAAGCTGTCTGTTTTCTTTAGAACATCAATATCCAGCTCTTTGATTGTGGTTATGTTAAACTTCATTGAGATAATATCTTATCAGCAGTATGAACCTCCTCACTAAAACAGATGGGAGTGCGCACATCTCATCAATTTCATTAACATTTTGGGTTTGTATTTTTTTTTTGTACTTGAGAAACAATGACAGAGGCTTCTATTTAAGACATAACTAGATGTTTCTTAGTGTGTGCTAAATAAGCAGTGGTACCGTAAAGCCACTCGTATGAGTGAGGAAAGCACAGTGACTGCAGAGACGCCAAGATCTTTAGTTGAAAGCATTTGCCAACCACTAAATATGCATCAATTGCAAGCAGGGGGTTTGCAAACTGATGCAAGAGAAGATGGATGTCCTGCTGCTCCTTAGGATTTGGAGCTGCAGTACTAGCACATGTCACCAGGGGTCAGAAAGTGTTTTCAAACAAGCCTATAAAGAAAAGCAAAGCAGCACTGGGGATTAGAAAAGCTGCTGTCCTGAAAGTGGAGTGACAACAGAGCCCCACAATCCAGTCAAATCAGCCATCTGTAAAGGTAATTCCACAGATCTATCTTAGGACAATGCCAGCAATAATATTCTTGACCCTGGATAAAAGTAATTTAATTGGTAGGAATGATTTTTAAAAGCTAAGGGGAGAGGTGGGAAGGAAAGAAGCATGAAAACCGGTCCTCTCTGGAACCATGGGTTCTACTCCATAACTTTCTTTGTTACTCAGGCTCTTCTGTAAACACAGCCCTCTTGGGTACTGCTGGATTTATCCAGCCCCTTCCCCTCTAGTTACATTTTAGAGCGTTAGTCACACCCATCTGAGCCCTTGGAGCCACTGTAGAAACCCAACTTAGAAGTAGCACTAGTGTGAAAATAAATAACTGTGTGTTTGTATGGGTTGGTGGATGAGAGAGTTGGGTAGGTTCATTTATTTTTATCTGTTATTATTAACCATTAATGTTAACTAAAATGGAGGCTCCTTAGGATTTGAATTATACATGGAATTAAACATGGAGTGAGCAGCGCTTGTTGAGTTAAAAGTATATTGAACGCAACACAAGACACCAAACAGACGTCTAAAAAAGGCAGACTGCAGGTGTACGTCAGAAAAAACTGCAAGATTTATATTTATCATGTCATTCATTAACACTTAGAGATGGAATAAAACAGCATATGACCTACACATATCTGGCAGCGGTATCATTGTCACCCACAGTGGCTATACAGTATGTATCACTATATATCTATCTATATATAGATATCAGGGTATCAGTTGACAATATAAATCCCCCGCAAACAATATTTGTGTTAGTATTTGCTCTATGTTACATAAGCTGTACAATAATGTCATTAGAAGATAGATTACATATTAGCATCAAGTAATAGTCCAAATTTATGTATTGCAGGACTGACTAACAGTTTATTTTGACAGTTTTGTGGGTGAGATATTCTGTAGTTGCGTGCAGAAATCTTCCTCAGTATTTTTAGCTAGTGTATATTTACAGCGCATGCATTATCTTTTCAGCAACACCCTACTTGAGATTCACAAAAGTTTCTGAACTGCCAGTCTGTTCTTAGCCATTGAGCAGTCTCAGTGGTGCACAAGACCCCACTGGTAGAAGCACCTTATAGCTCAAAAGGCCCAGGCTTCATTTGATTTGTGTCCATAGTACAACAAAGGAAAATATTTGAATCTAATTTCTCACAGTTCTTTTTGTGAATGTTAGTCAGCCTCTGTTTTATCATGTTCTATTTCAGATGGTCTCTTTCCAGTGTGACATTTTGCATCAAATATGTATTTTTGAAATATGATGCACTCTCAACTAGAAAACCTGACAAAAGCAATGAATGTAAGGTGTGTGGGTTATTGGAAAATTATATGTGAACTGATCTTGTTACTGATGTTCTTTCATTCATTTCAGATAAATCCCACGCTACATAATGGAATTTTCCATTTTATAAGATGCTAAACATTAGTCTTGAAGGGAGGCTATTCACTCTGCAACACTGAATAGCATCTTGCTCCAGAGATGCTTTGACAAGTTGGAAATTGCTTCCATTTCAAAGGGCTTCCTCAATGACAAATGACAATGCTGACATAAAAGTGACTGAAATGCAACCTTAATCCTGATCGGAACAGGAAAGATGAAACTCAAATTCAGACTGCTCTAATTTAATGATGGCGTTTTACAAAAGTAGCTATGTAACACACTTTACCAAAATTGCACTTCAACGAACAACACACAATGAAAACTTGGACTTATACAATCAGAAACAACAAATGCAGATGCCAATCGCAGAGTTTATTCTTTTAATTATACATAGACTTTTTCCCCATATTAAATACCCCACCACCCCTCCCTCCCCCCTCCCACTTTCCCCTCACTCTCAGTTCTCTGCTTTCACTGTACCCCCTCCAAAGAGAAAGCTCGTCTGGCAGAAAAACACACTCTACTTTGTGCAGCATATTGCTTATTAAGACATTTGCGAAAACTTAAATTAAAAAATACTACATCTTTGTCTTTTTTTCACTTTCTGCTCCAACATCACAATGTTCTGAACAGAATCTAGGAAAAATATATATATATAAAAAAAAAAAAAAAGAAAGATAACACCAGTGTCCCTCAGCCTGGCTACATACAATGAACTGGATTCCCCTGTTTTTGTTTGACATGGTATGCTCTATGGTCTGTACCATTTTAAGTGAAGGGGTAAGAATTTGTTCTTCAAAAGATGTCCTGAGTTTGGTCAAATCACATTAATATGTGTTAAATGAGAGGGCATCCAATCAACAAGACTGATTCTGTTTTAACCTTCTCTTTCACTGGTGTTTGTGTCTTTGCTCATGATTGTGTGAAGCATCAGGAGGATAATTATTTATCGATCTGCTCCAAAATCAGACATGTGCTTACGGTTTCTAGTTTTTTTTTTGTCAAATCCAAAGTTGGTTGAATGTGGTAGGTGGAGCTGCAGGCAGAGTGAAGGACAGTGTGATACGGCACTAGAGGAAAATTCAGGTGTTTAAGTCACAAGGCATGCATGTTAACACTGAACTCAAATTTGCCAGGAGAAGTGTTGGAGCTGTGACGTGTGTCCTGTGTGTGTCGACTTTGTCTGTTTTGGTGTATGTCGGCGTTCGTGTGCATATCTTGCTTTGTACAGATGAAGGTGTTGGATAAAGCCCTGCTTTTAATTTCATGCATGCTAGACTGCTACTACACAAATATTTAGTTTATATTTAATATCTTCACTTCATGGGAGATACAAGGAATGCCATCTTAGCCTGAATTTTTAATGGACTAATGCATAAAAAAAAAGGGAGACTTTTCCAACGACCACCACTGTATCATGTGTGCAACTGTGTCGTGTGCATGTGGCGTGTCTCATCAAGTTTTGTGTTCATCATTCAAGCAGTCTGTTTGCTTTCCTCCCTCCTCCTTAGGAAGCACAGGAGGGGCTGCGCTGGGTAGGGTCATAGGGTCAAGCTGGGGTCACACGCGGGGGGAGTATTTAGGGTTTCTTGGCACCTCGGTGAAAGATTTCAGCTCATAAGGGATCCCTGTGTCCACTTCGATGGATTTGCGGGAGAATAGCAGCCGGATATCGTTGTGCAAGTAGATCTTCCCAGATTTGGAGCTCTGGAATCTGAGAGGGCAAGAACCAAAAACACTGTTAGCAAAACACAAGGCTTTCAACAACAAAAGTTAAGCTATGAAGGAATTGAGTTAGGAATATTCTCTTGTGTCCCTGTTCCCTTGTCTCATTCTTCTGTGTTCAAAACATTAGCATATGACATAATTTGTCATCCTGTGTGCCCAAATGTAAATCTACTATGTTGCTTTTCTCAGTACACATACCATCTATTGAATGACTGTTAATCTAGAGAAAGGCAACCCTTCTGTTGTTTTTCCTGAGGTTTCTTCCATTATTTTTAAGGTTTGTTTGAGGAGTTTAGGGGCTAACTACATGGGATTTGTACGTTATACAAACCGTAAAGGCCTTGGGCAAATTTGTGATATCTGATATTGGAAATTTGGCAGGGGAAAAAAAAAGACTTGACTGAACTCTTTACAGTCATCAAGCCAGGCTAAACGTACTGACTACTGGCGGTACTTTTGTGTATACTGTACACATACATACACATCACTCTTCTCATCAGAGGTTTGGCACATTTTCCCAAATACTGACTTATTTCCATAACTGTGGAAAATTACTGTCAATGTACATACTGTGTATAGCTTCTTAGAATTTACTTAAAATCTCATCATATATATTTGAAATGGTGTGGAACTACATACTTTGAATAAAATATCCTTTTGTACAGACTTTATGTACTTGTGTTTTGTTTCCTTTATTTCTTAGCCAAGATTATGTTGCTTATGTCATATGTTAATAAAATATGTGGTGTGACAAACAATGCAGATAGCTGAAACCTCAGCTGTACCTAAGATGTATCAGGTAACAGAGAATCTTCTTCCTGTCTAGCACTCCACTCCCTGGAGATGCCTCGCCTTTCCCTTCGACCCCCTCCTCCACAGGCACCAGGAAGATACGGTGGCGCAGAAATGTTATGTGATTGACGGGCATGTCGCCAAAGTTGTAGGTCGCCAAGAACATCTTCACCACAGTTTTGTTGGGATTAAATAAGGTCTGGGGAGATATGTCAGACTAAAGTCAGCACTGCAATTTTACCTGACTGGATTCACCTAATATTTGCACTTTTACAAATTCTAATTACAAATACTTTAACATAAAATGTTAAACATTTTCATTATTTAAATGTTGTGCAACACATTGAGATATAGTGTTGAAAGTTTTTATTTTTACAGGCAAACGTACTCTGCAAAGAGTTAACTCACCACTTGAATGGTCCCTGCTTTGGGTATGCTGTATCCTTTCTTTCCAAGAGGCTCAAGGGATATCACACCCTATAAAGAAGAGAAACAGTCATGTCAGCAAACATCCTCTATTAATCCTATGAAGAAATAAATCCTGTTTTGTTTTTTTTATATACACATTTCAACAGATGTGTACAGCGGAATAACAGTCATTTATTTTTCTGGTTTGATCCATTGCTGAGATAAATCACCCTGAAGTTAGAAAGACTCTAGCACAAACAAAAAATTACACTGGGAGTCGTGTTAGGTGTGATTAATCGTTTAAAGAATTGAATCGAAAAAAAAAAAAGACACTCACCACTATTACACACGATTCAACATGAGGCATGAAGCTAAAATTTAAAAACAACTGCTTTTCTAAACATTCCAGTGCAACAGCAGAAACAACTTTCTGTAAGTCGTACTAAATATATTCACACATGAATGCTGGGACCCTATTGAAAACTTGGCGAACTTTTATATGAGGTTATATGATCATATAAGTGAGAAATGTATAGTATTCCGATGTGTCAGTTTGATTACTAGTGTGTGGCTGAGCACAAAACTACACACACACACACACACACACACACACACACACACACACAGAGACTGACCAGGAAGGGCGAGGGTGCACTGTGCTCTGAGATGTCATAGTATGTAACCTGCACAGGCAGGGTAACGTGCTGTGGGCAATAGGAGCCGCTGGCACCAATCTCAGCTGTGAAGCCTTCGATCTGGCCAGACGGGGAGAATCGCCCCTTCAGTATGGATTCCTGAAACACGCAAGACGAAGACAAGAGCAGATATACTGATTTCAGGAGTTTTTAACATCCATTTAATCTGCTTAAGTTATTAAAACTTCAGAAATGTGGAATACTGCTGCACTTTAGACTCGAATTAAGCCACAGAGTCAGAGAAACTATGTGAATTCTGTAATTCATGTAGTTATTTTTATTAAAACCAAAGCAGCACAGAACACATCACTAAAGTATCATCCTCTTGCTGACAAGGCAAGAGGATTTGAAAGCTTTGTTACTTGCTGCACCTCATTTCATGTGAATCATCTTTGAATTAGCTAGACAATAAAATAAAATGTAAATAATATTTTAGACTTTGCATTTAGACTTTGCAAATTGATTTTAGACTTTGCAAATTACTTTCCATTATTATTTGAATGTAGTTTCATGATATCACCATGCAGATAAATGTACACTTGGTCATTTGGCAAACACTTTTATACAAAGCAACTTACAAGTGAGGGACACAAACAGGAGCAAAAGAATCAGAAAAATTCAGAATCAGAAAATTGGACATCCACAAAAAAGTGGTATAGGCACAACACTGAGCACTGTAACCATCCCAGAAATGTCACAATAACAAGCCTGAATCAAAGATTTACATTTCACAAAAACCTAAAATTGGTCCTTATGAAATACATCTCCAGACCAACACCAATGATGTCAGGATTTACACTGCTCAAGGTTTGGTTGAAAATCCTGTTGAGATGGTTGGAGTGCTTTAACTTTTTCATGATGACTTTTTGTGTTTCTTTTGATCGAGTTTGGTTTAGAAGTTTGGGGGGTCCGTTGTTTAAGCCTCCAGCTTATCGAACTTCCCACAAACCTTTGTTCTGCATCTTTGGGCTTTTTTTGTTTTTTGTTTTTCACTTTTAGGAGTAAATTGATATCCTAATCACATACTGGTATATAGTGAACTTATAGACACAGGCAAAGACAAAGTGGGTCTGGTTAAGGAAGCCAATCTAAAAAAAGATAGCAGAACAGAACATTTATACAGTTAATTAAGATTTGGACAAAGAGAGTGATGAAATCTAAAAATACCTATGCCCAGACAACACTTGATTATCACCACACGATCTATATCAGTGTTATCAATGAGGTGTATTTTCTCTCTCTGTTGGCTTCTACATCTTTTTACCTCTGTCTCTCACAGTTTTTACCTCAAAGTTGCCGAGCAGCGATCTGCTGATGGAAGATGTGGAGCAGCCGGATCGGGTAGAGCGGCCAGCGTCTGCGTGTTTGCTGCTACGCAGCTGCCGACTGAGAACAAGCCTGTGGTTAGTGGTTATGATTACACTACTTTTGTCTTTCCCAATATGTCACATGCCTCTGAATGTATCTGAACCAGGAGTCCAGACGCAAGACCCTTTAATTTGGAATAACATACAACCTACCCTAATTACCCACCTCCTTTCCCTCTGTTTACGTTGCGTCAGTAAATCTGACATTACACTGATCTCATGCACTGAGACTTGCTTAGATTTACCTAATGAATCTGCTGAAGTTCTTCTCTTAATACCTTTTCGTAGTGTTGCCTTTAGTATTTGTATGTATATGTATTATTTACATAACATAAACACGACTCACCTTTTTAATCTCAGTCCACTTTTTAGTCTTCTCCCTGATCTTGTGCAATCTGTGGATGTCTGAACAAATAGTGAACAAAAGGAAAATGATGAAGTTCAAAACTGCTTGAACTGTTGCTCGCTTGAACAAACCAAAACAAAGAGAAACAAATACATTCAAATAAACACTGTGTGGGTTTGTTGTGTCTCTGTGTACCATTGAGAGAATGTCGTATGCGTAACTGTCCATTTCCTCTTACTTACTGAGCATGCACGAATATTCCCCATTTCCAGGCTGCCGTTCATCGTATAGACCACCCAACTGTCAGAAGTCTTGTCACTAGCCAACCCTAAGCTACCTGCCAGCCATTTGCTAACAGCAAACGTTTCACTCATAGTTACGTTATTTATATTAGCTCTACCTGCTCTCTTAGTCAGCTTGTCACCTCATTATCACACTTGATCAGAACCACACATGGCTTTCTTCTGGCTCTTTGCTGTTTCTTCTCCTGCCGTCTTCCAATTTGAGTCCTTCAGTCTTACATCTATCCTCTTCTGCCTGTACTAGTCTGACACATGCACTCAACACCACTGGTAACAATGACCCCACTACTGTATGAAGCTGTTACCAACTAGTGAACTGTATTGTCTCCATTAGCAAACTGCCCATGCCACAAACCCTCACACACAAAGCTCTTTCTGGGCTCCCAATGTTCCAAAGTACCAAATTCAGTTCCAGAAACATTTTAAAGCATGATATATGTATGTGTGTGTGCATGTGTGTATGTGTGTGGTTATGTGTGTACTTGTGTGTGAGAGACACAGCATACTCGTGTTGGGAACAAAGGACCCTCCCTCAATGGGCTTTATTCTGGAGCTACTCAGCCTGTTCCAGCGTAGTGGAACTCTAACACTTTTACTCTTCTCTTACTTTCTCTTTTTTTGTTTTTTAGGCTTCGGCCTCTTTTCCAGGCTCGCCAAGGTTAACAGCTGTCCTGCCACACAGGACTGACTTTCAACAGCTATTCCTTTTTCAGTATCTGAGGTTTTTGATATGGAGGTTCAAGTGTTTTTGGGGTCTGAAACCAATGTACCAACCAATTCAAGCAAATGTCCAAATGCTGTTATTGTGTTCTGCAATACAATCACCTGCAGTTTCTTTCTATTTGGAACTAAACAGGTTTAGAAAATGTCCTACTTAAAAAGGAAACATGTGCTTCTTTGCGTAATATGAGTAATATTTGAATTCTCTTGTGCTTTTTCAGTGCAAACAACTGCATTTCTATTACAGACTGTACTGAGTATAGTTATTCTGTATTCTACATATCACACTAGATGTTAATCTAACTTGTAAGGCAGCCACCTGTGCACTATGGGTGACTTGTTAGGATGCTGCAGTCGTTATGTTCAAAGTGCGCGTGTATGCATGTGAAAGAGCTGACCTTAGGCTGATCCCATGCTGGGGGCAGCAGGTGGTTCCAGTAAGGGGCAGCTTTAGCGTCAGTGCTGCGACAAGAGGCTGGACCAAGTCCTGGAGCCAGTACTGACAGCCTGCTCCTCTTTGATGTGGAGGGTCCCTCATCTTCTGAACACGACTCCCCTGTGTCACCTGGGGACAGCAGCCTTTTTTTGGCTTTATTGGATAGACGATGACCATTGGTGCTAGGGGTTTTCTCCCAGGAAGCCAGGCCATTAGAGGAGGAGGCCGCCTGGGTGGCACTTCGCTCTGGTGGGGAGGATTCCAGTCCAACTTCCCATTCTGTTGCCTCCCCTGGTTCCTGCAACTCTGTGTGGTGTGGAGGTGAGAAAGGTCCTGGTGGGCTTGTCGGGCTGGCAGGGTTCGGTATCTCATACATGGGCATTTCATATAACTGCAGAATGGGCTGCCCACCAGATGAACCATTACTACAGCTTTCATGTCCAGGGCTACTTAATGAATAAGTTGGTGTACGACCCCCATTAGGTGTTTCACTTCTGGCTGAACTTCCAAGGGAGTGGCCCTGGTCAGAGATTGGGGGAGATTTGGGTGACAGTGGAGCAAATACATCAGGAACGGGCCTATCGTGATTGTGCTGTGCTGGACGTCGAGAGGGGTTGTGGCTTGGGGAGAGGGGTGGAGACCTGGGTGACACTCCCCCCTCAGAGTCTCTGTGCTCCATCTGTGTGCAAGAGTATACAGCACCAGGCCCACCCTCCAATGCCTCCCTGTCTGAGGTGTCCCCCAGGTGAGGGCACTTATGAGTCATTTGGGGCTCCTCCAGCCCTCTTTTTACACCTCTGTTAGGCCTCTGCTGGGCATCAGTGTGGGATTCTGTGGAGGTAGAATATTCCCCCAACTGGGAGAAAATTGACAGCTGGTAAATCTTTTGGAGCCGTAACTCCTCCTGGCCAAAGTGTCTGGGTGCCCCTGGTCTGACCACAGGGTCTATGCCCTGTGTTGGAGCTGTAGGTGGAGGCAGGTCCCCCTCCTGGGCTGGAAGCTCTAATGGGGTCTTTTTGTGGGCTAACTCCACGTGAATGTGCCGCATGGTTTCTAAGTTGCAGGATAAGAGTCTTGACTAACTTTTGTGCAACAGGGTCCAGTAGGTCCACACAAGTGCCTGCAGGCAGAGCAAGATGTCCCACAGGATTAGGAAGTCCTATAGTTCCTGCTGTAATGTCAAACGTGAAACAGGAAGCTGCGCTGCACAGCACCTGAGAGGAACAAAATGCAGCATTACTATTTTAATGGAGCAATAATGATGATTGCATGAGTGATGGAAAACAATGAATAGCTTGAAAAACATTAATTGACAAGCAGGTGTTGAGCCTTTCTAAGCTGTTCTAAGCGTGTCTTCTCTAAGAACAATGTTGTCATAATATGTATTGGTATGTGTAATGTGTAGGGTCTTTGGCTTCTAAAGCAGTGACTTGAGCATGCAGGTATTCCTGTCTTGTACAGATATCCACACAGCAAAGTACGAACTGGCGACCAAAGACAAACAACATGTATCACACAAAGCTGTAAATCATATCATATCATATCCCTACTGAAATGCACAATATGATAAAGAAGATCCACAGGATTTTTCAAGGTGGTCTTATTAGTAAAAATACTCTTAAAAGTGCTGTAACTTTGAAGAATTCAGAATGGATGCAGCATAGGTGTCTCAGGTAAACTCTGAATTGCAATTTTAAATGGAAAAAGGGCTGTAAATTCTGGCCCTCATTTCATACAGTGTAGTTGTGTTCCAGGTGAAAACGTTCATAGACGCTGTCGAAAGCAGAAAAACTTTTAACCACCAACAGCCTGTTTCATATACATAAATTGCACACAGGTTTCTATGAAGACCAGCTTGAAAGATCCCGAACTAGTCCTTTAAAGCTGGTTCACCAAATTCATTTGCTGCTTTGTTTACTGTGACAGCGAGGGAATGGTATGCCTCTTGCTGTTGGTTTTGACACACTGCCTTGACACTAAATAAAGGACTATGATTCCATGGCTTTACTACGTTGTGGTGTTGTCGTAACAACATGAAGGTAGTAAACCCTTCTGCCATAACAAATGCAGATACATATTTATAGATAAAGTTTGACTGAGCATAAAATCTTAACACATACTGGTTTTAAAACACTATGGATATACAGCTTTTTAATCTCATTAATGGGACGATATACTATAATTTTTTTTGTCCTTTCAGCTTATCCTGTGAGTTCAGGGTCGCCACAGCAGATCATTTGTCCGCATGTTGATTTGGCAGTTTTTTATGCCTGATGCCCTTCCTGATGCAACCCTCCCCAATTTATACCAGGCTTGGGACTGGCACTGTGCGGCTGGGGATGGGAATGGGCTATTGGGGGTTCAGTGTCTTGCCCAGGGACATGTGGTTGGGGAGAGCGGGGCGTGAACCTCTGACCCTATGATTGGTAGGTGGCCACGCCCCTAATGGAACAATATACAATGATATATAATAAAATGTAGGTAAGGCATGAACCTGATTTGTGTCATGATTAATTGAGAAACACATTGAAGACAATGTACAAAATCAACGTCTCACCTCTGTGGCAGTCCTTGTCTAAACCTCAGCGTGTGGACAAGCTGCATCTGGCACAGCATTTGGAAGTTGCGTCTAAAATGGACTGCTAAAGGAACCTGTCTATCTCCATGGCAGCTGCCACAAAATGCTGACAACATCCCAAGACAGATAATCAGAAAAGAGTAAAGACTCCAGAGGAAGCAGGGGCTATGACCTGTGGAGAAATAACAGGATGGTGGTATTGTAAGTGTATGCTTATTGAACATGGATATACTTTTAGGAACAAGAATAAAAAAGGATTTGTTTTAACCATCAGATGTTATAGGCAACGTGGTCACATTACCTGCATTATGTTTATTTGTCCCTTAAGACAATTAATATATATTATTTTTTTCTATAAGTGACTTGTATTCAATTATCCTTGAGGCTGAAAAACTTACTTTTGAGGGGTGGGATGTCAGTATTGCAGGAGGCCCTTGAGTGGAAATGTCTCTGAACAAGAATTGTAATTAACTCTACTGGGACTCCCTCTGTGATTGGCTGATAGCCAGACACGTCCTCTTTGGTTTTCTAGTCGTGGGGTGTGGCACAGTAGTGGCATCATGACAGGATCATTCCTTCCAGAGTCCCTGAAGAGACAGAAACACATGCCAGTCAGTTGTTTGAAACTAATAATCATTAGGATATGACTATTTATCCTAAAAACACACAAACACGTACAGATTATGACATAATATATACTGATATTTGTACAATGAAAATTACCCTAATCCAAAAAGCCAGAGAAACGCACATGCGTCCAAACACCTGTCAATATTTGAACAGACATACAGCACGCTGCAGACAAAGACATGAAAACATGACAAGTCAGGAAGTCAATATTTAAGCTTACAGGACTTAGAAGGGAAAAAAAAACCCACAAACGGTATATCGATTGAAATATTTAAATTCGCATTATTTACTCAACATGTCAACAGCTGGTGAAATATTACCCTAATTTGCCTTTTCGTTAATGAAATACCCAATTTTGGTCAAATATGCATGGAGCATAAAATTTTTATTTTATTTCTAACGGTAACTTGGCATTAAATGGTGCTAGGCGAAGAGAAGCGGGCTGCTTCCTGACATACTTGGACCAGAACTTGGCAATTTGGGCTGGGGGGGGGGTTGTGGGGCCTTGAGTCATAGTGAGTGGTCGCTATGGTGACCAGTAGCCCAAGGATAACGGCTCTTTTGTGCTTGGCCACAAAGGGATAGGAGGGGGTGGTGGAGGGGGAGGGAAGGGTGGATGGTGCTCAGGGGGGGGGAGCAGGGGGAGACTGGCTAAGATAATCCTCCAAGAAAATAACTACAGAATGGTTGCCCATCATGAAGTGTGTACAACCAGCTATACATTTCAACACACTGTGCTAAAGGGCATGTGCCCTGTTAAACAGGAAGCTAATCTGGCTACCATGGTGATGTCACAAATACAAAAGCAGTATATAGGAAAACAGAGTTGGTTCCGTACATTACGACAACTGGTTACTTCACTTCCCTCTGAATCATCACACTGAAACACTGATGACACATGAAAGGCTTCATTACAGAATTGATGACACAGCCCAGAGGATCAAGCAAGATATTAGACAAAAACAAAAACAAAACAAAATGAACTAGAAAAATAATTTCCAAAAAGAAAATGCACTGTGAATGCTTTGGCACTTAAAGGATTTTCCAAAGAAAAGAGCTGAACTGTTTTTGCTATGATAGCTGAAATAGCTTAAATGAAATGTTGCTTCCTCATATACTAGTTAGGCAAATTTCAAAGCCTTCAAAGGCTATTATGTGACGTCATTACCAACATTATCATGACATCACCGACTGTTTAAAATTATAAAAATCCTAAAACGTATGAAAGATATTTAAAACACAGTATATAAGAAATAATGTCCTTTAAAAGCTGAACATTTTGAAGTTTGAACAGTGTTTCCAGCTGAAAGTATCTCAAAGTAGTTAGGCGCAAAAAAAAAAAAAAAGTACTACTACTACTACTACTACTACTACTACTACTACTACTACTACTTAAAATATCATTATTCTGAATGCTCCAGCATTTGTGGGTATTTTCCACTCAACTGAAACATAGCTGGAAATCTATCCACTGGCGAAACTGTAAGGAAAGTTGAATGAATCTCCAAATCGAAGATCACATTTCCTACTTGGTAAAATTACTCGACAGATGTGTTCACATGAGATTGTGTTGCAAGTTGCATGTGGGCAAACGTCCTTCACTTAACAAATCACAGTCTTCCACTTCAAGAAAAAGGAGGTATGGTCTATCAGAGATGACACATGAGTGCTCCAAACAAAGGGACAATAAAGAGGAAATACAGACAGCCTGATTATATACAATTGCAGTATGACGGTACATCATCAGGTATTTACATTTTCCTAACACTGCCCACAAACAATCACATTCAGATGATGTCTGAAGTAAAGCGTTAGTCACTTTTAAAAATCCACATATCAAATGGTCCAAATGCATTTGCATAACTTCACAATCAGGTAGGTTTATAGATTTTTTAATTAATTTTACACTACAAAGTAAACACAAACAAAACAGTTTCAACATTAAAATTCACATAACAACTGCTACCAAGCCTCAACAAGACTTGTTGTTGGTTTATCAATGTTCCCCAATGTGGGGAACAACTTTCAAACAAACCTGTACCCTCCCAGTCAAACAGGGATATCTGGTTAATTTCATTACCAAGTCAAATGACAATTGTCATGCAGCAAGACTTACATACAGTAGGTGAGTTAAATCAACACAACCCCTAGAATTCGCTCTTGTTTTTTTTCCTCCCCTGGGGACAGGTAGGGTCTCAACAGCAAGTACCCAGAGGCAGACACAGGGAGTGGGGGATGGGTGAAGAATGGAAGAGGAGTCAGCAATGTATATTTATAGTCTTTCCCTGTGTCAGATCTCACTGGGAGCACCTAAAGGCACTGGGCTAGGTCCCACTGGATTTCTGACCTTATTTTGAACTAGTTAGGCAGGAGATTTGCAGAGAGTGCCCAACCCTTTTCAGGCTAGATCCAGAGCCTGAGCCAGCAGAGGAGGGGAACACTCGGGCTTCACCGCAAGAAAGGTTTCAGGTTGCTGGGTGTGTGTGTGCCAGCTCAGACTTGAGAACTCAATAAATGCACTGCTGCATGTTGTAGTGGTTTTAATTTACTCAGTCACCCCTGCTATCATATTTCCCACATTCACCTCAAATCTACATGTCAAATCTGATGTATGTTAGATATGCATGACATGTGTACACTTACTGTACACTGTTCACACAGTCATGGATGTGAAAAAACTGCCCCAGTATTGGAAAATGTAATCCTATCTACATAAATGATTGCATTTTTTCATTGAAATGCTCTTATTAATACTTATCACTATTTATTGAAATTCAGTACACATTTCCTTAACTGACTGCTTCAGACATGAAGCATGAGGACTTTCCACATCATTGGCAGACCAGGTGCAATGTAACATCTGCAACATATCTGGAAGTGAACCAACAAGTAGTGATTCAGAAAGAAACAGACCGAGAGTAGAAATGGTGAAATAACAGACAGAGGAAAGAGAAACACCTGACAAGAATGAAAGAGGCAGAAAGACACAGAAAGATGGATTCTGAGACATGATAACCCATAGCATAAGGTGGTCTGGTGACTCAGTGGTAGAGCATTGGGTTGGGATGCAGAAGGTAGCAGGTTTGAATCCCACCCCACCAGGCGTGGCCCTGCCTAACCTGACAAGCCTGGGTAAAACAAAATGAGAGGGTTGTGACAGGAAGGGCATCCGGCATAAAAATACATGCCAAATCATTGTGTGGAACACGTTCGGCTGCGTTGACCCCTGAAGGAACTATCCAAAAGCCATTGATCTTTGTAGCTCATAGCCCAAAATTGAAAATAATCTACATTGGTGAGAAGCTCAAACATTTAGTTCATAAGCTGTGTCCTAGCCATATTTCTTTATTGGGGACATTTAGCTGCTGAGGTTATGTTATAATAATGCACACAAGTCAGCACATATGCACTGTTGGGTGTCAGCATGAATGTGTGAGCAGCCTTAAAGCCAAGGAAGCCTGTGGTCATGAGGTTAAAAGCCAACAATCTCAGATCAGATGACTTATAGCACATCAGGAGGCCCAGAGGCATTTCATTTCATCAACATGGCAGAGACAAAAAAGGATCTATAAATGTAGCAAAGAACTTACACTGGGTTAGTTCCACTGAGCTTCCTATGGATGTTTAAGTTAAGTGAGTTTGTATCAATATATGAACATAAGTCCACGTTCTTTTGCTTATTTTGCAGATGTTTTTTGGGTTAAGGTCATTTGTCTTTTTGCAATCTTTGAATAACTCCAAATGGATAAAAAAAAAAAAAAAAACAAACACTGAGAAACACACATTTTATAGAATGCATATATTTAGTCTCTATTATATAACTAATTTACATATCTTGTTGTTTTTTTCCATTAAATGTCCTCCTCCTCCTTTGCCATGACTGCTCTCTCACAAGACAGACGCAGAAAGTTTCAGCCAGTGACACAAGCTATCATCTTGAATGGGCCTATTGTAAAGCTTTCATCTGTAGCTGCTCAGCTGCACATCCTTGATTCTTCAGTCCGCTATTTACACTCAGCCTATAACAGAGTGTGATACCATCAGCAGAAAGTAATCAGCCTTCCAAATGCCTTGATTGTCCCATCAACTTTTAGCAGAACCCCACCCAAGCTACTCCCCTGGCCTGTACTGAGCCTGGAGACTGATAAACTCTCACAGTCAGACTCAATGTATACATTCTCAAACACAAGGAGCCACTAAACCCTTGGCAAACAATCACCTGTTGATTAGATTACAGTAACCATCTACAGTTTGGAAAACTGATGTCACTGCACACAAGGGGTTTTAATGACAGCCAACCACACCTGGCTGCAAGTGTGTTTCAGTGTTAGGCAAAAACAGAAGACAGGAAGCGGCAAAGACAGACAGAAAGTGACAGAAGGAGAGAGGCAAGACAATGTTGCATAGTGTTTCACCACACACACACACACACACACACACACACATATAGTCCTCACACAGGGGAGTCATGGCAGTAGAAACTAAGCTGGCTCAGTGACATAGTTGCTGAGAAGGCTGTTTGACATGGGGTCCCGTTCTGTCTGTGCGTCCCTCTGTCTGTATGTCTATCTAAATATCTGTCTGTCTGCCATTCATACAGCCATTTTAGGAAACATTGAGTCACCCAAGTACAGCTGACAATATGACAGCAATCATCAGAAGCAACAAGACTGAACTTGACAGCAATGACAACTTGTGACACTTACCCTTTTAAAAAGATGTAGTTTAGTCTCTCTCCTTCCTTCCTCTATTTCATCTGGTGGCTGGATGGGTGACTCTCTCTTCTTCTCTTCTGTGTGTCTATTTGCACTTGGTCTGGCTGCTCTCTCTCTCTCTGTCTCTGTGTCTCTCTGCTTCCTTCCTCCTGAATAGGTTGTGTTGTGAAAAACAGACCAGTCAAACTGTTCTGCCTCCCACCTTATTTAGTGAGGATTCCCAATAACCTGGATAATATCTTTGTCCGTCTCTCCCTATATTTTGTTTTCTTAGAGCATACCTCTCTATAATCTCATTCAAACACAATACACAAATCAAAAACTCATCTGCAACTCCTGCCTCTCTTCCGTCTCGGTCTTTGCCTGCCTCTCCTTTTATTTTTCAAGCCCCCCTCGTCCTTTTTCTTCCTTTCTCTCATTCACGCCTCTCCAGACAGTCTTGAGTACAAAAGCCTCTTCATACACTAGCATGTCCCCTATCCTCTCCTCTCAAACCTCATCTTCTTTACCTCTCCACTCTTCCTCATACTACTCTCAGGCCCCTCCTTTCAACGCTTTCTTGCTCTTCAACCCTCTCTGTCTCTCTTTTCGTATGTTTGTGTTTTCTTTCTGTCGTTTCCTCTCAGCTGAGCAAGGTGTGCTTTGCTCACTCAGCAGTGAAGGCATACAGGGGAACTGGGGGGTGGGGGGTGGGGTGTTGCCAGCTGATTGGCTAGAGAAAAGGGGGGTCAGCTATGAGTTCCTGATTGGTTAGGGGGAGGGAGAAATAGGAGGAAACCACACCCACCTGCTCCTGCTTGGCCTGTTCTGCAGAAGTAAAGAAGGAGTCCAAAGAGCACTTTCACCAAATAGTGTATGTGCATGTGTACTGCTAAATGTGCGTCCTTGACAGCTTCAAAACATGTTTTGTGTACAGTGTTGAATTCCTAATCTCTTCCCATTGTGTGCCAGCAACATGTGAGTTTGTGAGTCTAAAAGGTTTCAGAACAACAGTAAAACAAAACAAAAAAAACACAAAAATAGAGTTAATACCTCAAATTGGATGCAACATATATGTAGTTCACCCTCCCCCTTATTTTTTTATCTCTCTCACACACACACACACACACACACACACACACACACACACACACACACACACACACACACACACACACACACACACACACACACACACACACACACACACACACTAAAACTTGAAATGTACACAGTGCCAGTAGCCAACACAAGCACAAAAGCAGAAGTCTTATATTGCTGCTGGAGTCCAGATAGAGAATGCAGAGCATGTGAAAAACTTTATCGGCCGAGTACCAGGAGCAGCCTCATCTGTGTGTGTGTGTGTGTGTGTGTGTGTGTGTGTGTGTGTGTGTGTGTGTGTGTGTGTGTGTGTGTTTTGCCATCTGTTAGCTAATAAGGAACAGCACATTGACTTAGGCCAGAACTGCTTCGAACAGAGTGGTGTGGTTAAAGTACACACACTGAAAGCAGGTGGATTCTAACACCTTCCATTCATACAGACACGCAGACACACACACGCACACACACAGTGGTTGGAGACTATGCAAGTTCAAGAAACTGTGCACAAAATATAAAAGCTGTTAGGAACACATATTTAGTAGAAACCTTTTACCAGGCCCTCTGACACATACACACCTACTTGGATATGTTTTATCCGGGAAACAGGGTTGATTTGTTATCTTATCTGATTTGTGCTGGTTGAGACATGGAGAGAGTGTCATCTGTCATACAGATGTTAGGGCTCATAGAGCTCAATGTATCATTTAACTTGAGTTAAAGATAAATAAAGATGTCATTTGTGACTTCAATATAGGCTTCTTTTTCACTCTAGCAGACTAATTGGTTAATAAAAACTTTACTGTGTGTCAATTGATCATTTTGCCTGGTAAACATGCCCTTTAGCCTGCTATTCAGCCAATAGCCTAAAAATACAAGAATTTCAGCTTAGCATCACAAAAGACAAATGTGAATATCAGATCATAACAGAAAGAGCTAATCATTTATCAACAGATTTGCTGATTAATTATTTGCTGATAAACTATGTATCAACTAACTGCTTTAGCTCTACGTGCATCTACTCATAAATGCATACAGTGTGCATGGATCTGTGGAAAGATGTCACACATGATTTGTTTGACTGCATGTGCTGAGGGTGTGTGAACTGTAAAAGTCAGCAGAGACTAGGCTGGAAAAACAAGACACGTCTTCAACTGCGTACCTCCAAATATAGTGATGAAGGGATGGGGGAGAGTGAGGAGGGGGTAGAAGGCGTAGAGAATGGTGATAGTAACAACACTGACAGAGAAAGACACAAACGTGGCTAAGTCATCAAACAGGCTCAGCTGCTGCATTTGACACCCGGGGAAAAAAATAATAATGGGAACTTTAGGCTCATAAACGGCACTTTATTTATAACCTTGTGCTTCAGCATAACCAGGGACACTCACACATCTCTGTCTCTTTAAGAGACCATGTTGCTTTCCATATTTGCCAAAAAGGGTGTGTCCTGTCTATGAAGACCCTCCCCCATTCAAGGGCACTCTGCTTCCAGCAAAGGAGAGAGCAGCATTGAAAACACACTTACTCACATTCCCTCAAACACATGCACTGGTGCAATCCTGACTTACAGCATGGCAGTGATCGTTTTGATATCCACATGACTACAGCAGGGTTGGATTTTTAGTCTACCTTTTAGTTAGTATGTTTGTGTGCATCACACACACCTTATTTTTCTAGGCCTCTCAAAGTGACAGCAGCTTTGTTGTTTTGGTCAGGATGGTTGTGGGGGCATGAGGGTGGGAGTGACCCTTCAGAAAGGATAGAGTCATGCCAGTTCAAAACTTCCAAATAACAGTTAGTCACAGTTTTAAATGCCCAGTTGTGAAAAACAAGGTCCAGTTCACCCTCCTTCTTCTTTTAAGCTGTGAGAGAACAAAAGGGAGGTGGAGGAAGGGTGGGAAAGGAAAACTTGTGTATGCGTGTGTTTAGAGGGGATGTACCACTGCCACACTCTTGTTTTGGCAAGTACGAAATGTATTAGCAAAACACAAATGGAGACAAACAGTGTGTGTTTGTAGAAGTTGCCTGAAGCGAGTAGTGAGGCCAAACTGCGGCCATCAGGAAATCTCTAATATTGCAAAACAACTTACGATTACATAAAAATGACATGCAAAGATGTGGTGACTTGATGATTCCACTCCATTTAAATTATGTGGTGTAGTATGTTTGGCTTTACTAAATGAATCTGAAAGTAACCTCTCACCTCTCAAAAGATATCTTACCTGAAGAGACTATGATTTCTGTATTAGGCTAAGTCTTTTTTATTTTCCTATTTTAATACCCATGGTTATAATGTGTTCCCACATGGTAATACAACATTAGCTGCTTTCTATTTTTAGCATTTCAGCCTCTGTATCTCTGCAGGCCAGCGTCCTGCACAATATGTCCTACTTTCTTTATTCAGACAAGTGGATTTTACAGTAGAACAGAATCTCTAAGAAAGATCAAGTTTACCTGACGGTTTGACTGCTATAACCCCACCCTAACCACCATAGGCAAACTTTATCATTACCAGATAACCAGTTCCTGCAGGTTGTTCCCACCCGGAAGGGCTTCTTTATATTTACATCTTTGGAGCACTGTAAATATCTGGTGAGATGAACTCTTTATCGAAGGGCATGTTTGACCAGCTGCGAGCTCACAAGCTGAAAAGATATATGTCTGTTTAAGTGTAAGCATTTATCTCCACTGCACAGATTAAAATGTGCATGTGTGCATTCTCTTTGTGTGTACTTTTATTATTTCAAGCTACCATATGTATGTAACTTCTTTGAAATATTGTTTCAGTAAAGATATGCTTCATTAGGGTAGCTGATTGATTTCAAGTGTCATGCTACAGGTAGCTACATTCCAAAAACATTGCGTATTATAACTTTAGGCAAACTAGCCAGCAACATGTGAGCCACAATGGTAGAGGTTAAATTTAGGAATTGAGGTCAGGTTTAAATTGGGCAGTTGCAGAAAATAGACATTGCTGCACTAATTTTAAACACTGAACTACTCTATTAAAAGAGTCCCAAGATAACCTGTTTGTTTCTCCATTACAAAAAGTCTGCTCTATTTTTGCTTTAATATCCATCCCTTTATTTAAATTGTTAGTTCTGGAACATAGTTCTACCTCCGAAAAGAAGTTCCTGGTGAGGGGTTTGTATTGTTTGACAGTTGAGGAATCTCTGTGGCAATTATAAGAACAATTTATGAAGCCACTGTACAGCAGCAATGTGAGACAACCACATTCTGCAGACATGGAAAGTTGTAATTAAATTTCCTCAGAAAGATAATAAAAATTCTCTGTGATCCAATTTGCCTTTCAACACCTATAATACATTCAACCATTATTGTCCATCATGTACAGTATATTAAGCTGTTTCACGCATGATTTTGTCTTTTTTAATCATAAATTTAATTCTACAAGTCACAGGACAATATACTTTTCAGTTTCTTTATCAGAAAAGGTTTGGACAAGACATTGAGGATGGGAAAACAATGGAAGAAAAGTACAAAAATCCACCAAAGAACAAAAACTCAAATACTTATTGATATGTATCAGGAGAAAGGAAAAGTAGTTGGGAAGAATGGTAAGAAACACAGAGATAGGGAGAAGTGTGCCAGCCTGAGTCTTGGTGACAGGATGGACCAGCTCAGTGGATGGAATGTTCTAAAGAAATATGTTGCCTATTCATGGAGGACAGGAAATAAAGCTCTCTCCCCCTCACAGTCATCCTTTCTCTACCCTGCATTCGGCTGTCTTTTCTGTCTTTTCTCCTCGCTCACTCTGTCTCTTCACCTCCATTTCTGTGTGTGTGTGTGTGTGTGTGTGTGTGTGTGTGTGTGTGTGTGTGTGTGTGTGTGTGTGTGTGCGCGTGTCTTCCTCTACCTACTTCTGGTCTTTCAGTTAAAATCAAATCCTTTATTCCCATTCAAGCTTGGGGAACTCACACAGTGAGTTAGCGTTGCACCATTCAGCTTGATGATGAGCAAATTTAGTCTAACCTGCCATCTAAGCAGTGAGATAAAAAGAAAATTAAATAAAAAAATATTTGGTATGTAGCATCAATACCTAACCAGGTCATACAGTCACTATTTAACCAGGCAAACTGCCTAATGATTGGTTGCTAGGCAAAGACGAAAAAACCTCATTTATACCCACATTTCTTGTTCATCTGTGCCACAGTTCATCTATAACCCAGGACTAGTAGACATTCTATGTGAGCAGAGGGGATTCAGTTTGATTTCTTGTTGTGTTTGCATGAAAAGTGTATATAATTAGAGAATAATTATAGGAAATTACTAAAGTTAGTCTTGCATATAAAAGTTAGATGCATTTACAAGAGTTAAACAAAAAGACCAAAGAAGCTTGCACAAGTGCATGCATATAAACATATAAATATATAAACATATATACACAGAAAGCACTGACAGAGCTGCTCCATTTCTATCCATTTTGGCTTGGGGGCACTACAGGGTAAAGGGGTAGGTGCCTGGTTAATCCTGATCCTGTCCAATACAAACATACACACAAACAAGCAGCAGTTCATTATGATACCACAAGAGTTGTTACTGTGTTTGAGCCCTAAGGCAGAGCAGTATACACTAGATTTGCAGCTACTAACATGGCTCAGAATCCAAGTGGGCGACTATATGCTCTTTCAATTACTCAGTTCCCACACAACAGACTGAGATTCTGTACTGACACACAGGAAAAGAGTTCAGTTTAAGATTGACATTCCCTGCCTGCTGGTTCTTTCTACTAATCTGAGACTCACCTGGTGGAACAGTTTGTAACCAACACATACAATGTGCAGAGTAAATCTTTTCATTGTGTAAAATGTAACACAATGAAAAGAAACATATTTAGATATAACACACACACACACACAAACTGTACACCTCTTGTACTGCTAAAAAGTACTGCTATGCTTTGTACTGCTATGTACCACAACTCTAAACTCTTCATTATGTACTGTTTCAACTTAACTCATCATAGTCAGGTACACACGTTTCCACTGTAAAACAAAATGCTATCTATTTTTTACAACAAAATTCAGTTTTGATCACCATTTTAAAGTTTTTTTTTAACCCAACATAATATTATTATTTTAGTAAAAAAGTTCTGAATGTGTCTGGCACAATGTTTGAAGGGGGAACATTATTTCATTGTGTATAAAAATCTATTATAGTGACAAATGATGCATGCAAATGAACAGGCTTGTCATACATACTCTGTCTCCACAAGATGGAGGTAGCACAGGGAGATGGAGGGCTTTGATGCTAGGCAAGGGAAACGAGACAAATGACGACATTCTGGAGAGTAATGGACGGTGGGAAAAAGACAAGGACGAGAGGGAGAAGGACAGAAAATGAGCAGGTCTTAACCTCTATGTTGACCTACATACTGCACAGAGTAGAACGCACGGAGAAACACCTGCCTTTCAAAGACATTAAGTCTGGGGCTTGTGGAACCCATTTCAACAGACGAAGTGGCTCATAGGCACACATAAAATGATATGTGTATCTCATCCATTAAGTGTGAAATTTAACCCACTTATGAGGCTCCCAGCACTGGATTGAGTGGTGAAACAACATACTTAATTATGAGCACAAAAGGTCCTGCAACCACTTATTACTAGCAAAATACACAAACCGCACATTCTAAATAGCACATTTTAAACCCGTTTTTATCAAACACATTTTTACAAACAACACCAACGCAAAAAATTCCTTCAATCCATAACCGATGTAGCAAACCAATGTGTTGAACCAATAGTGGTATGTTGTCTTGGTGCAGTCTACACACAGTATAATCTTCCACTTTCCAACTAGATATCTTAGTTTACATATTTATACATTGTGGCACTGCCCCAACTACAGCTGCAAGTAACGATCATTTTGATAATTGGTCTTTCAAATGTCTGAAAGCTTAGAAAAAAGAAAAAAAACACTGCCCATTAGAAGTTCCCAGAGACCTAAATGTCATTTTCAAATGGTTAGTTTTACCCAACAAACAGTCATGAATCCAAAGATATTCAGTTTAAGATTATATTACATGGAGAATAAAAAAGTCTTCTAATTTCAGAAGTTAGAACGTATGAATTCAGTCAGCTATTCAGACAACATTAATTTGATAATCACTTAAATAACTAGTTTACTGTTTCATTTATAAAATGTTACAAAAACTTGAACTCTTTCCCAGCGACTAAGGTTAAGGAACTAGGTAAAAGTCCCTCCGGCATTGTGATTTGCATTTCCATAGCACGGACAATGCACCGAGATGATGAAATAAGTTAGCCCCCCACTGTCCCAACTCCCTCCACTCCTCTCCCGCTCACTCCCTACTATCTTCATTCATATTCAAATGTCCATTACAGCTATAATCTAAAATAGGCAATTACTGCTTTATTGTAGCAAGCAAAACAAAACAACCTATTTTCTGAGCTTGTTTTTAAGAATGCAGCAAGTGTGAAATCTCAGGTACTAGCCAATCATTGACATTTAGCACGGCAGGCCTTGCCACAGAGATTCCTCAACTGTCAAACAATACAAACCCCTCAACAGGAACTTCTTTTCGGGGGTAGAACTATGTTCCAGAAATAATTTTGCAGCCTGCTTCTGGCAGTGGAAACACAGGTAGAGGAAAGTTAACAAGAAAGAAAAAAAGCCACTTTGGTGAAAGGGGGCTTTATTAGAAATTCTTACATTAATGACAAACAATTGATTGACTAAGCTGATTATTTTTTAGGTATGTTACTCATGGTTTCAGCTGATGCATGACTTCAACCTGTATACACAAATGTCTATGTTAAAGATAGCAGAGACATAACTCTCACATACCCACAGTGTACAGAATAAGATATTAAAGTGCTTTGTCTCCAAGCGTGTAATGTGAAACCATGTTAATTTATTCAGCAGGTGGAACTGTCGCCTTGCCATCCTCCTCTCTCTCTCTGGAACTCTGTTTTCAGATGTGTTAAAATAAAGGTTGCTTCTTTAGCCACCAAGCACTAAACAAAGATGGACTATTAGCCAGATTATCTCTCAAAAGGTGTTATGTTGGTTTTCTGCCATTAATAATAAATGAAGTTGGATAAATGAAATGAAGGACGTATGCCAGCTTTTGCATTTAGATTTTTCAATCTTCAGATGGATAAAATTCAGCTGGGGTATCATGTTAAAATGACATTCAAGCATGAAGTGGCACGATTAAAGGTAGTGTTGCATCTATGAACTCAATCATCATTTTGGGTCTTAAATAGAGTATCCACTCGTGTAACTGCATCAGTGCTCCGAGCCTGTTAGAGGACTAACAGTTTACTCTTATTTCAAGACTGTTAAGTGGACTAACTGATGTTCAGTAGTAAGGCTGAAGCTAAGTTTAGTTTACACGTGTGTACAGACTAAAGGTAACAGAATAAGGGTTTCAGGGTGAAAGTGGCACCAGTCAAAGCTGCACAAGTGCTATTTTAGGAGCTCAGGAATACGCTGTTATTAAGTGTGAAATATCTTTTCTCCAGAAAGTTACTCTCCATTATATGTCTGTTATAAGTGTGAGGATATTTGCTTTGATAAAAATCTGTACATTTTTTTAGCCACTGGGCTTCCACAAACAATGGATCAAATAAAATACTGACAAAAATATTCACTTGCGATTAGTACTGCACTTAAGGTGTTATGTGAATAAGAGGACATTCATTTTTAAGAATAACTTTGCAAATAGACACACTGAAATATAGAAAAGGTGGTAGTATTTCTGCATTTTAAGATGTACTCACAGTGAAACCATATTCCCTTCCCTTACCCTTTAAGGATGCCTTCACTGATATTTAACTAATAAAATATCTCTGTACTTCTAGCTAAAAAAGTTCAGATAATGTCATCTTGTTACTCATACTGTGAACTCTTTAATCATGGTCAACCGGCTTTTTCAGAGTGCCTCCAGATGATGTCATCTGAACTTCTAATGATTAAAAACTCCTCAGGGTGAATATAGGAATATAGGGAATATAGGGAAGTCAGAAGGGAAGTTTAAAGGTGTGAATGTACATTTCCACCCTAAACTAAAGCTACACAAAGCAAGTTGAAAATTGGTGAAGTCGCCATTCAAACCTAACCCTTAACAGTTAAGAAGGTCTTTATTTAAGAGAGGTAATTTTGCTCTTATAAGGATACAATATGTGCATGTACACTCAGTCACTCCTGCACACAACAGAGATCAATATAGCCCCGGAGCAGTGTTGAGTACTAGATCTAACCTACATAATCATCTGTAATCTCTTGACATCAAATCCTGCAGACATTGGAGGGCTGACAGCAATCCTTCATCAGCTCAAAGCATTTAATAGCCACCCCCACTTTCTGCACACAGAGTGCTGCCAGGTACAGACACTAAAAAGGAGAATTGCAACCATGAACCATAACCACGCAGTGAGATAGCCTTAAGAGGTATGGAAGGTATTACTAGTTCAGACATTGGTTGAAAGCACAGGGGGACACAGGATCAATGCCCCCCTTAAATTAAAATACATTAACCATGAATGTACACTGTAGCTAAACTGCAGTCAAGACAAGAAGAGTGTATTGAAAGCCAATGTTTGACATAGGCTGTCTCAGCATGGTATATTTATACACAAATCCAATGAAACTGGATTCTTACACAAGTCAGCATCATGTACTCTTCTTCTTATCAGCCTAACATGTGGCTATATATATATATATATATATATATATATACAGACACACCAACATGAGAAATTACATGTATTCTCATAAACACAGTATTGCCTAACTTCATGTATTTGGCTTGGCAGTAAACATACTCGATGAATAATAAAGTTGTCAGGTCAAATATTGGCAGTAATACATGAAGTGAGAAAACAGAACAGTCATCATTTGGGTTTCCTGATGTTGTTGTCTATGCTATAAATGTCCCACTCTAATGCTTAGTGAGCTTTTTATCCCTCTGTCCCTCCCTTTCTTTTGATGTGAAAGGATTTTCTCAGTTTCTTTCTCTCACCTAAACAGACACAGTTAATATCACCCCTTTCATTTTCCCAGCATATTGTAGCATTAAAGAACTTAGATCAAACGACTGACTGTGCTTAGGACAAGCCCAGACCCAGGACTGCTGAACAACATGCACCTCGCCTTTAGGTTTGGCTAAAGTGAAAAGCTGCATGACGTCACACTCAGCTGAGGACAAAGCCAACTGGTTTCTCCTAGACAGAGAGGTGGGTAGGGGTGGTGGTGGTGGATGGCCGTCAGAGCAACACAAGGACAAGCAAGAGAGAGAAAAATGTAGACATGCAGATGGATTTGTTGCAGCAATGTATGTACATGCAGAAATCTTCTTTAGATGTGAGTGAGAGAGGTGGTGGAATCCCAAGTGCATCTGTACTGCAAAGAGTAAGTGTGTGCATACACGTGTGCCTAATGTCTATGTCAATGCCACCATGCTGTGCTTGTCAGGACAATGGGAGCCATGCATTGCAGCTGGAAACTATAACACTGGAATAACTAATTCTAACACCTATTAGATTTATATAGCCTATTGTACAAACAGTTAATTGCCAGCGTCAATGTTCTCTGCACTATGATGCAACTCATAAGTGCATTCCAAGGGAACGACACATCCCCTGCACTCAGTGCTATCCTCTCTCTGGTAAGCTTTACAGTGATCACATCATCACTCCACCCGCATGCTGAGCTACAGGCATAACCTCACAGATATATGCCAGTGCTGGTTGCTCCCTCCTTCTGCCACAGTCCATGTATGCACAATACCAGGAGGACATATTAGTATGAAGTTGAAACCAAATTAAATATTTACACATGCATTTTGATGAGACATGGACCCATGGCAGTGATCACTACCTTGGTTTTTCGTACCACTTTGTCCCTAAGCACTGCAGACTGCACACACACACACACTGATACAAACACATAAATAAAGAAAGAGTGAAGAGGAAAGACAAAGCAAGGGAACGCCCCCTACATCATAAAGCTGCTGTCAGATCATCAGCTGGCTTAGGGTGGATTCCAGTCATTCCTCACTTAGATTTAAAGATTAATTAAAATTTTAAAAGATGTTTGTAAGGTATTAGCGCAAACCTTTAACCGCAACTGCCCAGAAAGGACGAAATAACCTGAACCTTTGTGCGATTTTCACAACCTACAGAGTTACCTTTAAAGTTCACACAGTGCTGCCGATTAACGTTAAGACGCTAGCTAAATCTAAAGGTCCTGACGTTTTCTTACCTGATAAAAAAACAGATGGAGTCAAGAGGTGGAAACACAGCCTGGCAGGCTGAAATCAGGCGTCCTTGTCGTCTGGGAGTTCGGCCTTTTTGTTATCTCTCTGTCGTGTTGACTGCTGCCTGGTCGGATTTCAGGTAGCTAGCTTAACGTTCTGGGACGAAAATCGAAGCAAAAAGCCGATAGCTAGTGGCTTCGGTCGGAAGTCCGATGGCTAAAAGTTTCAGTGTCGTCGTCCCACTATGTCTTGCCACATAGCTTGCTCGTTGGCTGACTACGTCCCTTCCTCCCTGTCTTTTTTTGTGCTCGCAGCTGTTTTCGTTGTTTCAACCTTTGCCTGAAATTCCTTCTCTGTCCCTTTAAACGCCGTTTCCGGGGTTTGCTGGTCTTTATATAGAGGGCGGGGATTTACGGCCAGCTGAGCGCCTGTCATTTAAGCGATTGGACGCTTCTGTTCTGCTTAACCAATAAGCGCCTAGGGATAATTCCCTTATTAAAACATGCAGATTTATTCAAAGATCACAACCGGTCATTGGGCTTTGGATTTCCTAAAGAAACGCCCATACACGTGCTTTTTCTCCCCTCCCATTCTGTACTGCCAAGGATTGCTGTTGTGCAGAAGCTCAGGCTGTCAGTGGATTCTTTAATACTTAACAAAGGACTACAATAAATAAATAAATAAATAAAATCACACACTAATGAACTTATCAGAAACTTTATATAGTTTTACAGCAATTACATCAACGTGTGGTAACGGTTTTTACAGCCGCGAGTAAAGCAATCAAATGTACACATAGTAACTCCCTTCGTTTCGTTTATGCCGAATCCTCCATAGCCTTGTTATCATAGAGCTAAGAATAGATCAGCTACACGTTGTATCCCCATATACACTCGCAGCTGCCCCACGCCCATTTACCCCGAGCACATGAGCCTGATTATACTCAGCTGTGGATAAGAAAAGGCTTGTAGAGATAAAAGATGGGCCTATAGGCCCAGTGAGATGAATATACGTATGTGCCTCTCTGCTGATGCTCCACTTTGGTAAAGAAAACACTGCATATTTTACTCACACTTTTTGCATTTGCTTTTACTTGTTATGCTGCATTATATAGACATATTGAAACAGGTTCTCCGTCTCTCAATATTTATATACACACACACACGTTTACACCTCTTGAAGCTTTACGCATTTCAAAATGTACAATTTTTTTGTGCTATTAAGGATTAGGAAGTAAGTTGAATCTAATGGTGTGTGAGCACTGTATGCAAAAATGCTGATTCTGTTGAGACAAATAATATACAATAAATGTTCTTAAACACTGGTTTAATAATATATCATCTTAAAATAAGAATGCTTTGCATATGCAGGCTTTAAGGCATTTCCCCGTAATTTATCATGTAATGTGACCTGAAAAGGGAAATGAAAGCTTGTTGGTTGGTGCACTGGTTAACTGCAAAAAGACTTAACATAAATGCTGTTCTCATAAATGGTCGTGCTGTTTTGGGTTGTTAAAGTAAATAACAGATTAAAAAAAAACAAAAAAAACAACGCATACTGAGATGAACTTTTTTTTTTTTTTTTTCAGTCACTTACATTCTTTTTGCCACTGACCAAAAATGATACCCATAGTGTCTTAGTGGACAATACTATTTAAGCTTTAGCCATATTATCTAAATGCTGGCTGCAACAGACTTTATTCATGCCGACTCTTATTTGTGTGATCACTGCCCCCTGCTGTTTACTTCCCAGAACAGTCACAAGAGCTGAACCAGTAACTTGCTGATCAGAATCTGGGAGTGGCAGATTAGCGGCAGCACCATTCGATTCATAGATAAAGATGCACTCATCAAAGTTCACTTCATAAATTTAACATATAATGTGAATATCTTTACTGCAACATTTCCATAAATTAATATCACATACAGTTTCTCAGCTACACATTAAGCATTTCAACGAAATACAACTCCTTTTACTTCTTAGAAAGATGGTATAACACTTTGTTCACCTTTTGCAAGCTACAATACATCCTTTTACCCGTGTATTCTCACACAGCATCATGAATTTACGTGTCATCAGAATTTCTCTGCCTTTCGCTTGTTTTTACTTTCTTTGACCTGTCTGTGCTCTGCTCCTTCTTCCTCTTTTGTCTGTTCTTCTGCCCTTCCTCTTGTCTGAACTGGTGCCTGTTGGAGAAAAAAAGTCACATTTGCATGCAGGGACAAATGAGAATAATCTACAGATCTGAAAATTAATGATTTTATTTCTAGACAGGACATGAGCCAAAAACTGGGCAAACTGGGGCTCACATAATGATTAAATGCAATTATACTTTAAGGGGTGTGAATGGTTTTACAATTCCCTCTGCCTTCACTATATTAAAACATCTTTTTGAAGTCTTCTAGAGAATGTTACTTGGAGGAGGTCAACTAAGGCTGCAACCTATGTATTATGAGCAACAACTAGAGATTATCTAAATTGAAGAAATGTTTCTTGGCTTTTAAACTCTGGTAGCTTTGACTTGTCTGAGGGATAACAGAAGGTCATCTTAAGTAGATAAAATACCGGTTGCAGTGTGTGCAGTCACATTTGTGTACCATCTACTTTAACCATTTTGTTCGTACATAAGGATGTTACTCAGCTGACAACCAGGAGGAAAGAATGTATCCTGTAGCTAATTTATATCCATATTTAATGTGGTATTGAATGTGTATTCAAACACATTCATGTTATAAAAGTAGGGAAAACATGTGGTGTTTTCTTCAGGAATGCAACTGAACATGGCACTTAAAATATTATAAATTATATTATATTTAATATATAAAATATCTTAAACGGGCCTTATGTAAAATGTACAGATTTATACGACAGGTTTCCACCCACACACACACACACACACACACACACACACACACACACACACACACACACACACACACACACACACACACACACACACACACACACACACACACACACACACACACACACACACACACACACACACACACACACACACACACACACACACACACACACACACACACACACACACACAGAAGATGCTAAACCAAAATAGTAGCACGGACACATTTACCAGACACAGCAATCCGAATCAGTCCTTCTGTTCAGGCACACAAACTTTAATTGCTGTGTGTTTAAAAAAACTGTAATATAGATGGACAAGTAACATGGTTTATAATAATTCTATATCAGTGCCTGGTGTAGTGTTGAGTGTTGTGATCCCACCTAGACTGCCAGCGTCGGCCACTGTTCCAAACTCTTCCAAAGGAGGGAAGCCAATTGGCGTCTGTCTGCGAGCTGTGATCAAAGTTAGCCCCCACTCTGTTCGGAGGAAGCTTCCTCAGCTTCTTTTGCTCTTCTGACAAAAAGATGAGGTCCTTTTAATTATACTTAAATCTTTATAAGAGTTTTTCCCCTAAGCCTGTTTAAATATAATCTTTTTATCACACACAAGAAATCTGTGCGATGCCTACTCTGTTTGAGGAACCCCTGAAGTGAGGGGCCTATTTCTGGATGTGCTGCAGCTGCGGAGGTCCCTTCCAGTGGATCGTGCTGGAGCCAAGGAGGGACGGCACCTATAGTACAATCCAAAGAGATTACACATTTATTCTTCACACCCAAGATGTTACCTAAGGTCATTAATGTTTGAGACACTGAAAACATGACAAAAACTAATAAATTTTTTATCAACTCAAAGGAAGCCAGTGTTTGTTTCTTAACATTAAAACTTTACTATTATATAAATTTAAATGTCATAGTACCTGTATGAACATTTCCACCGTTTGATGAATCCTGCAGAAGAGATTGAATAAGGTGACTGTTTGTAAAAAAAAAAAAAGAAAAAAAAAAATAGATAAAAAAAATTTTTCTTAATGAAAGCCATCTGTCTACCTGATAACCTATGAAAGTCAAGGCATGTCCTGTTGAAGCCCACGGTACTTCAGCCACTGAGTCAACAAAGCTGCTCCCCACATGTTGGTCGTCTGATCCATGCGATGTAAATTGAGAGCTGTTCCCAAGACCATAAGATAAGCCCCAGCCAAACAAAAAAGGTCATTCCAACTGCAGCTGATTATAGTGCAAAAATAAATAAATAAATGGCTCGGGTTAAAATAGTGTTACCTGACAATATCTTGCGCAGACATGTCGATGCCGTTGGGTCCAGTAAACAACTCTGGCTCTGCATCACGCTGATATTGATTCAGGAAAAGCCAACAGGGGTTCACAGAGGAAAACTGACCACTGATCATGCTTCATCACAGCCTTGCTCATCACTATCCTCACAAATGATCCAAACGTTAACCTAAACCTATAGTGTTTTACTATGCATATGTGGATTTAAGTCAAGATCATTCCAAATTATTTAGAGTAACCTCATAAAAGGAAATTACTTTGTCCTTAAAATAACTACTTTCCCCAGGCACTGTATTGTTTAGAGTTAAACAGGATTTCCAATGGTTACAATCGCAGGTAAAAAAATAAAAATAAAAAATAAAAAATAAAAAAGCAAGTCAAGGCCACAGCGATGGATACTGCCACTGCATCTTTGGAAAACAAACCTCTGAAAGAGACTGAAGGACCTCCTGACGATGTTTCTCCTGTCCCCGGATATGATCGGCTTGCTAGACACATGACAAGAAAAACATGAAGGGGGGTTAAAAAAAAAAACTTTTAGCTGAAGCATTACTGGAAAATCGTTGTTTATAAAAAAACAAAACAAACAAAAGAAAACACACAATACCTGTTTAATTATCTCATCCTCTTTCTCTACAAATGACTCCAACGCATTTGCCACCTCAGCTTTAAACCTAAACAAAAACAAATCAATGATTAATGCAGAGAACCATATTTTACTAAAACATTCTCTTGGCTCACTTGACGTACCGTTCAATTTCGTCCTCTTTGATGATGATTTTGTCTCTAAGCTTTGGATCAGCCTTGTTGTCCCACCAGAACTTGTGTGTTTTCTTCCTGTGTTCTGGGCTAAAACCAAATACATTTGAAATGTTCAACCAGTAAACAGAACACTAAATTTTATCAAAAATGTTTTACAAACGTATAACTCTGGAACATGTGCTGGATCTACATTTGTCATGTAGATGCAGCTTACAGTCCCTGGGCTGATAAATTCTTTGATTCTTTAAAGCCTGCGCTAATAATTTCCACGGTGCATTTGTCAAAGCAACTGAATATCTGAAAATGAAGTTAATCGATGCCTACAAAAGCAGGAGAACACAACTAAATTAAGGTACATTTCATTAAATAAAACTCACGTGGCCATATGCTCCAACAAGCCTCCATGCAGGACAGTCATGTTTTCGTCCGTGATATGTCTTTGAATTTCAAGCTCACAGCAGTAGCACCAGAATGTCTGCTTGTGCTGGATGCAATCAAACTTTTCTACTTGGGGTTTTTTAAGTGTTCGCCGAGCTTCCTTCACCTGGGAGATGATGGATGAAAAAAAGTCAATTTTAACAAACACTGGACATTATCCATTATCTGGTAGTGGACATTATCCCATTGAGTATTTAATAATAAAAAAAACTACTTTTTGCGGAGATAGCTGAAACGAAATGTCGCTTCCTAATATACTGGGTAGGAAAACTTCAGAGCCATTTAGCCTTAAAAACTCTAAAGGCTGTTGTGTGACGACACCAAATCAATAATTCTTAAACGTATACAAATCTTAAAAGGCATAAAAGACAAGCAATACTGTCCTTTATAAGAGGAACGTTTTGAAGTTCGAGCAGTGTTTCTAGCTGAAAATGTGCCCCGGTAGTTAGGCGCCAAATAAATCCTAAATTCTGGTGGGACATTAACTTGTAATGAACTCACCTTTTCTAAGGATTTAAGAAGGACCACTCTCAGTCTGCTTTGGTGCGTTTTACCAAAGATGTGTTTCTTCCCGGTGAATGTCGTTTGCCTACATATGGCGCAGTAATACGCTCCCATTTATACGGCGTGTAACAACTAAAGCGGAGTTGAAAGAAGAACAAGACTAAAACCAAACGTCTCTCTTACGTGACTTTATTTTTTGTATTTTCCATTGTCTTTACTAATCCATATACTCAGCTAAAACCAAGGTTAACATTTCCTAGCATGACTATCACCTACCGGAAACAATTCCATCTCATTTCATCTCCCCCTGGAAACATAGGGTAATGTGGAACTGTTCTACTACCTCGTCGTTGTCGCCCATACTCTGGGGCGTTTGTCTTGATATTTTCCTATTAGCGCCCTCTTCTGTGCATTTGGCAGCTCTTACATGGGCCAATTTCTGTTCATCAGTGGTAATGTTACATACATCCTGTCGGATAGTTCTGTTCTCGCATAGTCTACAGTAATGTCGGCTACTTCCTTTTGTGGTTGAATATGATTTATTTTCTTCTCATGTTTTTTTTTGATAATTATAAAATTAAATCTTTTATTCATTCTCTGTTTCAAGACACAGCTGTCAGATGGATGCTTTCCCACTAATTTCAATGTAATGTTTATTGTGGTACGTCTAAGTAGGCTAATTATTCTCTCCTGCCTTTTATGCATTTCAAATATGTTTTGCTTTTACCGCCGGCTGTTTACAGTCCATGACCGTTTGGCTCTTGCCTCATTCAGTGATATTTCCACAGTTTACTACGTTTTTTTCCTGTAGAGAAATTCCAATTTGTCCGTTTTTATGGAGTGTGCATAAAGTTCAGCACTATGTCGGTTCAAGTTTGTCATAAGCCTGCTGTAATACATTTTGGTACTGGAATCTGTTCATTGATCATAGGCATATTATATCAGTATATTGTAAGGAAAAATATTTTATACCATTTGTCTTCAATAGTTACATCAGTGTATCAATTGGAAATACTGTTTTTTAGATTTTACATCAGGTCTTTTAGAATTAGTTTAATATTCCAAAGAGGTGTTTTGAGATCTTTACGTTAATAACAAAGCAATTTCTGTCCATTAACAAATTAAAGTAAAACTAAGGGAAATTGTGGCCAAGTTAATAATCACAAGAAAGTTTTAGTGTTGTGAAATGTCTTCATAGCAGCTCCCATACTATTGTGTGTGTGAATGGGTGAATAAGAAGCAGTGTAAAGTGCTTTAAGTGCAGACAATTTAATATAGTATTCTTTTCTAATCTGTAAGAACTATTTAGGATTCTTCCAAGTTTTTTTATTGTTGATTCTTTGCTGGTGAGCACCTGATATTTGTAATTGACTTGTCAAATTGATTACACATTAACAGCAGTGCAGTAGACATGCAGTGGGCATGTGGTGCTAAACATTCAATACTGTTTTGAATTTAGTCATAGTTAATTGTATCAGGAATGCATCATATTAGGCCCAGCTTCATTCTGCAGCATGATAAAAACACTAAACAAGTAGCCAGAATCAGCTATAATTATTTTCAAATACAAAAGGAACAAAGAATTCTGCACCCAGGTGGTGTAGCTCCCACAAAGCCCGTTTGGAAAGTCACTGGATTGTGAATATTGAAAAAAACAAACAAATTATTTGGAGGGGACCCTAAAACAAGATATTCTTTACAGATTTACACAACTCCTGTGATGCTTAAACACAATTCCCACAAGTAAAACACTGTTGTTGAACTAAACCACAGTTGCACGCCTTCAATGTCACCACCACTAAACTTCCAATTGGTATTTTAACATTTTTTTTTTCATGGATTATCACACAGCAGGAATTTTCTGGATGGTAAATGTTATTTAGAAAAAAAGTTTTATTTTTTTCTTTAGTCTTTATTTCTAACAGTCAGTAGCAGCAGCAGCAAGTTGTAAAAATATGAGCAAAAGCGGGAAAAAAGACTCGACAGAAGGCTACAAGGAATAAAGGGTTGGTCACGTGACACAGAAACGAACTCAGCCGAAGCTTGTGGTCAGCTGTGAGGTCAGTGCTCCATCACGTGATCGTCGAAAGCGGCCGAAGGGGTTTGGTCAGCCACGGTCCCTGTAAGGTCAGTGTTAAATCCCAAAACCCGGAGTTAGGTAAAGCTAGCTTGATCGGGCTGGACATCGGGCGTTAGGCCTGAGTGAAAGTTGGCTCAGATATCAGAAATCCGAAATACATTAAAGTGGAACACGTGTTTGTGGAGAAAGCGGATTTTACTCCCCCCGGAATCTGCCCCCGAGCCTTGGGATGTAACGTTAGCCGTTTACGGAGCGGAGGTCAGTCGAGGTGAACACCTGGCTCGGGAAATCTGGATTAAAAACTAGTCCTCCGCGTGTCAAGCAACGATGACTTCTGTCCAGGGTTTGAGAAAGTTTATCAACGAGCGACTTACGACTGCTGCCGAAGAAATTGTTGGTATTTTGGAACAAACTCTATCGGTGTATGAGGAGGAGATCAGCCGCCAGCGCAGACTGCTCGATGTTATTTTGAAGCCTGAAATAAAGCTGCACAGAACAGGTGTGCGTGGATGTTATATTTATATATTTTACTATCTAAACATTTTCTGAGTCTGTGTGGTTTTAAATAAATAAAGATTAGATTAAGCTTTTAGGCCAGCTATCGATTATCTTAATTGTTTGCCTGTTTACTATAACCACTATTTAAAACAGATGTCCTTGAGTTACTAAAAGGTTACAGTTTGATCTAACTGAAAATTATAATTAGTGGTAGTAGATATTTTATTGATGACGTATTTGAAAGATTAACCATTAAAAAAATCTTCACATTGTAATGGCTCCTTATTTTTTTTGCTTTTTGAGAAATATTTTGTTACATGTGACAAATGTTTCCTTATTTGTCCTTGCCCATAGATCTCCCACCGCCGTCTGACCATAAGGAAGAAGAGGAGTTTCACCTTGAGCAGCAACTTTGCAACCAGGAGAGTCACACAAGTCTGGCCCAAAAGGACCCAGAAGCTCCACAGATTAAAGAAGAACAAAACACACTCCCCACCAGCCCAG
Organism: Channa argus; assembly: GCF_033026475.1. Lineage (NCBI taxonomy): Eukaryota > Metazoa > Chordata > Actinopteri > Anabantiformes > Channidae > Channa > Channa argus. Next base: position 7,516,789 of record NC_090207.1, read on the forward strand.
AGCGAGAGCAGTTTGTACTTAAGCAGGAGGACAACTTCAAGCGGACTCTTACATGTGAGGAAAGCAGCCACAGTCAGTCTCGGCCTTTGGATTCTGAACAACCTCATGGCGTAGCAGAGAAAGAGCCTCTAGGCACCGTTTCTTATACTTGGATAAAAGTTGAGTCTGACCTGGAAGACGAAGCAAACAATGACAGACATGGAGGTACAACATCAGCTAGAAGAACTGATCCAAAAGCATACTGTGAACCGTACAAGTGCCTCTATTGCAGCAAAGAATATAATTTCCTTACAAAGTTAAAAGCTCACATGAAACTAAAACACCGGTGTGATCGGCCGTTCAAATGTGATTCCTGTGGGAAAATGTTCAAGGTTAGAACTGCTTTGAAATTCCACATCAGGACCCACACTGGCGAGAAGCCTTTCAAATGCAGACTTTGCGGGACTGGGTTCAGCAGGAACTTTGGCCTTAAAATGCACTTAAGAATTCACACAGGTGAGAGACCGTACACCTGCGATGACTGCGGGAAGACGTTTTCTGACCGCTCATGTCTGAGGAGACATGTCAGAGTGCACACTCACGAGAAGCCATATAAGTGTTCCTGGTGTGGCAAAGGACTCGCTGACAAGGTGACTTTGAAAAGGCACACCACATCCCACACAGGAGAGAAGCCGTGTAAGTGCGACCTTTGCGGGAAAGGGTTTCCTGACCCACAGTGTCTGAAAATGCACAAAAAGACCCACATATGGCAGAAACAAATTGTGTCTTTGGAAAAAAGTTAATTGATAGTTTTCTGGTCTATTGGTTGCTTTGCTGCCAGGCTATTCAAGAAGCCTGAGTCCACAAAGCCTTTCTCTGGAATGCTGCAAATAAGTATATGTTATAAAGCATATAAACTAAAATATTGGAAAATAAAGTTACATACTGTCAAATTAAAATGACCAATACTAAATACTAAACCACATTTTTTACAGATTACCTTGCTGGGCTTTGTATATTAAACTGTTTTTAGTCCTTTATGTTTGGGTGGGTTGGTTTGAAAATTACACAATTACACCCATAAATGGTCTAGTGGTCTTAAGGTCAGTTTATCTGTGCCAGACACAGGAATTTGTTTAACTCCGTAAAGGATTTTGATTTTATTTTTAATTACGTTTTATGATTATCAGAGCTGAGATGTGTTGAAGATGAATGTTAATTTTGGTTTGTGGAGATCCAATTAATAATGGCAAAAGGGGTTTTTCTGCTTTATACATTTCAATAAAGTGCCTTGGTTATCATCGTAGACATTACTTTATACTGGGTAGCTGCTAGATCAGCTTGGCCTGTCTGTCTGCCTGTCTAATTATCTAATTATCGGGCCCCAAACAAAACTGAGGACTTGTGATTTTTTTTTTCAGAATCAGCCATGACCTTATGATGATTCCTTTTTCAACCATAGATTGGTGTAAACAGTGTAAAAAAGGTGCACATAATGGTCTTGTAATGATCTTAGATTTTGTTGATCGCTGCATGAATAACCATTTTAAAAAAAATGACTTTGAGGAATAAAAGTTGTAATATTACAGAGTTATAATTTGAGGAGGAAAACAATATTACATAGTTATAATTTTAAGAGAAATAATGTTTTTTTTGAGTAAAAAAGCTTTTATTATTCTAACATTTTATATACTTTCCAATATGCCTTTTTTCTGGAAAAGTTACTTTATTTTGGTAATATTGTGTTGTTAATATTGTATCATAAATGTAGGGCTTTATTTTTAGATTATCATCCTTTGTTTTGTTTTGTTTTTCCAAAATTGTTTTTTTTTGTCTTCACTATTGCCCATATTTAAAAAGTAAATTATATATCAATATCTAATTGGGAAAATGAAATCTCTTCAGCAAAAACAGTAAAAACAATCAGTTTTATAAATCACTGTGTACTCTGGAGCCTGCACACTCCAGGACAGTAGGGGGCAGTAATATGCTGTTAATATGTCGGTAATAACTTATCATCTCATGCGGAAGTAAACAGAAAACTGTTGCTGCGTAAGCTTTAAGCTTTGATGAAGTTTTAGCGAGAAAGACTATCCCCGTCTCCATCTTTTTATTTAAAGATGTGTTCAGTCCTAAGTATGCGACAGTTTGTCTGTGATCGACTTACTGCTGCAGCCCAGGAAATACTTGGAGCCTTCGAAAAGAGACTTGAGGACTACGAGAAAGAGCTCACGCGTCAGCGGAGACTGCTGGAGTCAATTCTGTCGCCTGAGACAAAGTTACAGCAGACAGGTTGGTAAAGTCACAAAGCTTCTTCCTGATCAAGGCAGTGTTGTGTTAAACGTTGCAGGTGAAGGTTTTGGGTCATTCGCATTAGATTTTAGCTGTGGTGAGCCTCAGTTTCCTACCATACCAGTTTGACAGCTGTGACGAACACTTGGCCTGGACAGGACATTGACGAGCTTACAGGAATTAAATGAGTGTAAAACCTATAAATATACATATTATACCCACAATGTCATTCAGTAAAGTCAACGACTCTGCTAAAATTTCCCCTACCTTTTTAGAGCATCTTCCATTTATGCTTCTTTATAACTTCACCTCAAACCCAATGTTGGTTGTAAACATCTATTTTAGTGGAAAGAAAGAAACACTTTGCAAAGAGAGAAAATAAGATTGTCAGACATGTTTTTATATAGTAGTTATGCTTTAAAAATATCTGGAAAATTATTTTCCACAATAAAAAAAAAAATGCAAAACTGAGAGTTTGCAATCAACAGGCTTTCTTTAGTATGTTTATTGCACATACCTGTAAGAAAATTATCTCAAAGCACAAGTTTTATTAAAAGACCACCTGATCTAAACACCATTTATGCATTGAGGTCTACAATACCTCTTAATTGCTAAACTACCTCAGCTGAGGAAGTACAAAATGAGGAAGAACAAGCCCAATCATGACGTGATCGACAGGTTCAGTCAACCTGCGAGCCCGTACAGAAAACTGCAATGCTTTTTGTCTCCATCATGCTGGCATCTGTTTATCACAACAAACCACCAGGTGGATTTATTGTTTACCGCAACCCCATATTTATCTTTTAATCTCTGATAGGTGTAGTTATATCCCTGAAACACTAGGTATAATAATTTTGGCTATTGTTAAATCTTGGATTTTCAATCTTTGGGGAATGGCTTTGTTTTGCTTTTGTACTGTTGTTTATAGATATTTTTAGAATCACAAATGTTACATTTGTGGAATATATATATACACACACACACACACACACACATACATATATACATACATATATATATATATATATATATATATATATATATATATATATATATATGTATATATGTATATATATGTATATGTATATGTATATATGTATATGTATATATATAAATATGGCATGTTCCATCTTTGTTTCATTCTTTTGTCCTGTCATTTAGATCTCCCACAAACTTCTCTCCACAAAGAGGGGGGGCTTGTCTCGAACCAGCAGCAGCAATCTAACCAGGACTCAAGGTCATCTTTGCTCCAGGCAGATTTTTCACAGGTTAAGCAGGAAGATGAGGAAATGTCAGTTAGTCAGAGACAGCAACAGGTTGCACAGTGCCAGGTTGCTGATGCCTCTAAGTCGACTTCAGCTTGTGAAAGAACTATTCAGTATGATCAGTGTCAGCCTTTGGATTCTGACAAAACCCAGAGTGCCACAAATAAAGATAATGAGTCAAGGCTTATTAACAATGATAGATTATCTGGGTCTGAAAACCAGCAGCTTCTCTCCCACAGCTTACTTATAGCTGAGAACCAGGATGCCGTAACTTCTAACGATGGAAAGCCAACGCCAAATAGACAAAATGACTTGATATCAGCTACAACAACGGAGCAAGCATCAGAAAATAATGACAGTGTGAACACATCACCCAGTAGTGCAGTACTGACACCAGCAGCAAAACCTAACCATGAGACCAGTCCAAACAAGGAACCAGATGATGCTAAAACTCCAGCCGCAAATAGTGATAGTGATAGTGAAACACCAATATTTCAATTAAATGAGGAGGATTCTACAGCAACTAAAAGATATGAAACATCAGATGAAAATGTTGAGCCAACACCAAATAAGACATCAGGCAGAAGTCGTGAGCTAACACCTAATGAGAAAACTGAAGGTGAGAATACACAAAAAACACCCCCAGCCGGATATGTCAAGCCAACACCAAATGAGACCTCTAACAAGCAAACCACAACATTACCAACAAATACTGAAACGATACCAAAACAAAACTGTGATGATGGAAAGACAACTTCATCTAGAGACATTCAGCAGACACAGAATGAGAAACCCCATGATCAGAACCAAACATTAAAAGAACATTGTGGGATAATACCAAATAAAAATAGCCAAGATCTCTCCTCTGAAAGTGTTGAGCCAACAGCAAATGAGACATCACACAATAAGAACACAGTATCAACCAGAAATGTAGAGTTAGCACCAAATGAGGAATGTAACAAGATCACAACATCAGCTACAGACACCGAGCAGAGACCACAGGATAAACCCAGTGATAAGACACCAACACCAAAAAGAAACAGTCTGCCAAAAGTAGATAAGACCAACCAAGATGAGCGACCAACTCCAACTAGATTTTTCGAGCCAATTCAAAATGAGAACTGTAACAAGGAGACCGCAACATTAACCAAAAGTATGCAGATTAAAGCAAAAAAGAAGGATGAGCAAACAGCTAAAAGGTCTGACAAAACACCAAATAAACCTGATGATAAAAACATAATATCATCCACATTTACAGAGGCAACACAACACAGAGATCCCAGTGGAAAAGAACAAAAGAAACAAAAGAAATCCAAAAATGGTAAAGCAACATCTACTTCAAGTCCTGAACTAAGTAAGAAACGTAACAATGAGACAACAGCAACTGATAGAAGCAAAAAGCCAACGCCAGACAACAGTAAGAACACATCGCCAATTGAAAGTACGAAGTGGTTACCTAAAGAGAAATGCAGTGACGTGAAAACATCAGCCAAATCTACCAAACCAACACCAGCAACTACCAAACCGAAACAGAACATGAAACATAAAAATGGAGACACAGTGTCTACAAGAAATAAGAGACAAAAAGATGAAGAAACATCTAGTGAAAGTACAAGTCCAACACCACAGAAGAGACGTAGGGGCAAGAGCTCAATATCAACGACAAGTGCAGAGGTAACCCAAAGTGAGAAGTGTAACAACGGGAGGACAACATCAGATAAACATGGGAATACATCAAGTGGTTCCACTTTGCGTGATGTAAACCCTTTCAAGTGTGAACGGTGTGAAAAGGTTATGACTAATTTCAAAAACTACAAATTTCATATGAAATCGCACACTGTTGAAAAGACTTTCAAATGCGACACTTGTGGGAAAATGTTCAGGGAGAGTTGGGATTTGAATAAACATATGGTAGTTCACTCTGTTGACAAGCCTTTCAAATGCGACGTTTGTGGAAAGGGCTTCAACCGTCGGTATAATCTCGACCTGCACCATCGTGTTCACACTGGGGAAAAGCCGTACAAATGCACCTACTGTGACAGAAGCTTCAGCTCATGTGTGAATATGAAGAAGCATATGAGAATTCACACGGGCGAGAAGCCTTACACATGCGGCGAGTGTGGGAAGGAGTTTGCGGATTCGTCCTCATTCAAAAACCATCAGCGAGTTCACACTGGGGAGAAGCCCTTTAAGTGCTCCTATTGCAAGAGCACATTTGCCACAGGGACAACTTTGAAAAGACACACCAGAATACACACGGGTGAAAAGCCATATAAGTGCAACGTGTGTGACAAAGTGTTTGGTCACAAAACCGACCTAAAAGGACACATGCGGATACATACTGGGGAGAAGCCGTACAAATGTAAAACCTGTGGAGAAAGGTTCACTAACTGGTCCAAACTTAACAAACATAAGAGTGTCCACACAAGTGATGCAGAGAGCTCCACTTCTTAAAAGCATTTACATTTCATATGTCTATCTCTCACATATATATATATATATATATATATATATATATATATATATATATATATATATATACACGTGTATATATATATATATATATATATATATATATATATATATATATATATATATATATATATATATATATATACACGTGTATATATATACGTATATACGTATATATATACGTATATACGTATATATATATATATATATATATATATATATATATATATATATATATATATATATATGTGTGTATATGTGTATATATATATATGTGTATATATATATATATATATATATATATATATATATATATATATATATATATATATATACGTATATATATATATATACGTATATATATATATATATACGTATATATATATATATATACGTATATATATATATATACGTATATATATATATATACGTATATATATATATATATACGTATATATATATATATATACGTATATATATATATACGTATATATATATATATACGTATATATATATATATATACGTATATATATATATACGTATATATATATATATATACGTATATATATATATATATATATACGTATATATATATATATATATATATATATATATATACGTATATATATATATATATATACGTATATATATATATATATATATATATATATATATATATATATATACGTATATATATATATATAGAGAGAGAGAGAGAGATTTTAAAGCTGTTGCAAAATTAGGCGTTTTGGGCCACAACAATCACACATCCTCCAAAACAATCACAAGTCAGCAAAATCTTGGAGATAACAGTTAATGCAGCAGAGCCAGAAACAACATCCTTCTTTTATGTTGAAATCATACATTTCCTTTATTTAATGATGTCTCTTAAAAGTTACATTCCTGCATATGTGACAAGATTTTTGGGTGGAACATAATCGCTGGATGATTGTGTTCTGATGCAATATATGTTTTTCAAATAGACGAAGCACTGCATATTGTAATGAAGAGCAAGTTGCAAAGAGGTGCTTTGCAAGCTCAGCCCTGTGACCACAGACCAACGTTTGATTCTAGAATCCTGTGCTTGTGGTTTTGTTTTTACTTAGATTGTGGATTCTGTTAAGTGAGTATAATTCGTTCTTTGTGAAGGCAGACCACAGTCTTTTTCTAACTATAACCACGTGCTCTGAGTGCCTAAAGACAATGTTTACATAAACTTTATGTTGTATCACAAGATCAGATATTTTTGTAAAAAATGTTATGTATGAATGTACTTGGAGGTTTGCTGTTTACGTTACATTTCAACATATGCTCTTTATGTTAAAACAATGTGAATGCTTTTACCTCCCCATAAAAGGTATTTTCATTTGCAGTTCACTTGTATTTTACAACAGTTTGGTCAATTGATTTGGGGTCTCTTAATAATGCGCCTCGAGCTGGGACCCTTCAGCAGAGATGGGTAGTGGCCCACAGACACTATACAAGATCACATCTTTCTAAATCCACCCAAGCAGATAAAAACAAACAAAATCAGGTTTGCAGTTTTCTGTCCTATCTAAGCTGACTAAGGTGACATCACACGAGGCAGAAATGCTGCTCCGTTCCCCTCTAAACTGATTGTAAATAAAATAATTACAATCACTTGTTTATGCTGCACGGACTAGTTTCAATGTATCAGATACAGGTGAAAACATGAACAACAGTCCAGGAAATTTCTCATTACAAAATGGTTTACTGTCAAAGACAGATTTTCTGCAGTGCTGCAGCAAAAGATGATCCGTTTTTTTTGTTTGTTTGTTCTAGTTTGGTTTCTTTTAAATGAATGATTGATTGGGTGGTGCTTTTGCTAATGTTTGTCTGAGCACAGTATTATCCTTGGCTTTGGGTCTTGTGATGGTAACTTAAAATGAATGTATATCACCATGGAGGATTAAATAAAAAAAAATCTGAGTTGTTAGTAAATGTATTTTATTTTTTTGGGTTTTTACCCGAAGTGTCATAAAAGGTAATCAGGACCTTGGATCTATTTTTCTAAAGGACTTTATCTTTCTATTCAAGGAATTTGTGAAAAGCGTGTACAGTTTTACAGACAATCCCAGTTTTGTGCCTTGTGAAGTTTTATGAACATGTTTAAATACATAGTAGCCACTTTAAATGTTGATTGAGTTTATTTTAGTCAGCGTTTATTCTATTGATTTTATTGTATAAACTGTACTAGGTGTAGAATGAAGAAAAATGCTGTCTTCCTTTGATTGTAAGGCTTATTTAGTGCAGCCTGTAAGTTGATGTGCACATACTTGTGATACATTTGTTTTTAATGTTTTGCTTCGTGAATTTATAATAAATTTGTTATTCTTTTTTTTTGGTGTGTTATTTAACGATGCTTGCAGAAATTTATAGTGAGACACATAAGTGAGAAAACTGTGGATGGAGTTGACTATTATGTATGAGGTTATTCGCCAACATGTAACATAAATGGTCAAGTAGTTTATAAACATTTATAGTAATATAATGACAATTATATCAGTTCAGAAGTTTGCATCCCCCTGATAAATGACTTAAAATTTCATTTATCCTAGCTGAGTGTGCATTAAATATTATGATGATGATGATAGTATTTTTACCATGTCAGTGTTCACCAGAGGGAAATCCTTAATCCAAAATTGTATTTGCTATTTTTAAAAAATTCTAGCAACATTGAACTTCTGAATAACTGCTGTGATAATATTGTTCTTTGTATTATTTCCCTTTTCCATTTTTATAATTGCAAGTAGGTGATTACATGCAAATTAGGCACTAAATGCTTCTTATTATGCTGCTGGGAGATACACTTGTTTAATATTTTAATTTGTATTTATAGGTAATTAATTTGTTGGATGTGCTCAACTCTTTAAGATAAACCCTCATTTACAAAACTGTTAAATAATCTTCCCCCCTTAAAATAACTTAAGCTGATAATGTCTCATTCATCAGCCGGGGGTCAATTTTAATCTATTGTAGCCATCTAGTGGTATTTTATGTAAGTGCACAATCAGATTGTTATATTAGTATAGGCTGCATATGCTTTTATTCACACAATTATATAATTAATTTTTTTTACTTTTGGTTTTTCCTATATGTCTGCAGTCATCTAAATTCAAATGCAAGCGTTCTGACAATGATCTCAATCTGTAACTTTAAGCTGTTAATGTTAGGAGGAAAATTTTACTAGATATTAATAGATTTTACTAGATTTAATAAATGATTAAATCAGAAGGAAATTACAGAACCTGTCTCTACTGTATGACCACATTGTAGCAGGTCTAACAAAGTACAAATAGTCAGTCTGTGGCTCATGGTTTGCAGGGCTGCAGTGGCTCCAGTGTCATCTAGATCCATCTAGATCTAATCCTCTAGATTGTGTTTGCACAGCTGGTTGCACACCCTTCGCTCCCCTGGCACCAACATGAGCCACCGTTTCAGTTTCAACCCGACAAGTATTTGTTATCATCTTGAAAGACTTGAGTCCCTTTAGTAAAGTTTCATTATGGGATTCATACCAATGCATTCTGGGCCAAGAGAGAAAAAAGGCACTGGAACACTCCAATTTATTTTTCTCTGCACTGTAACTTGTACAGTTTATCTTGAAATCAATAAAATGACCTTAATGGACAAAGGACATAGAGCATGTAGCATCCTAAAGGACTCTGTCCAACTGTAAACCCCCTTATACAAGATACAACTACATCAAGTCCCACACTGCGAGAAACAGCAACAATTCCCCAAAGTAGACAGGTTCCTGAGCTACTTCACATAACATTTAATATAATCTAATATTATTGTAAAATTGACCACGTGGCTGTACAGCATGTGTGTATTTTGCCTTTATTCAAGTTATAACGTTTAATGCACTCAGGCTTGCAGATGCATGTTTTATATCCATTTTCCATCCATGTTTGTTTTTTAATTTAATTTGCTTGTATTGTTATGGTTGAAAAAGTTGGGATTAAATTAAAGCACAGCTCGGCGCTCCACCCACACATGACAAACGCCTGTCTGTGAAGTTGAAATGGAACGCACCCCTTCACACCTGCGTGCCGCGCGCTAATTGAATTCCCCGTGCGTCCATGTTGCTGTTACGATGCACGTTTGCAAACTTTATTGAGCAACAACTCAGCGTGTCAACGTGTGAAAAAAAGCCTGAGTTTATTGGTTATGGAGGGATTTGTGGAGAAACGGGGCACGTGCACCACGTTCCGGAAGCCACACGGGTGCCATGGACCTGCTGCAGCTTTGGACAACTTTCCCTTCCTGTGGAGATGCTAAAGATCAGCGGTTATTCTTCTCCGAGGTAAGAATTTGCTGCTTGTGTGTTAATTATGCATATTGGATGTGTATATAGCTTATGTCTTTGCTGTGTTTGGTTTTTCTGAGCTGGAGGCTCCGTGCAGCTTTTTGTGGTCTGTTGATGTTTGTCAGTAGCCTTAACGTGATAACATTTTTCGTGGTTGACGTTTTGTCACGTGCATGTGATGCTGTCATGCTGTCATGCTGTTTTTTAGGCACTATACATTTTGAATGAGTTTGTTTTTGTAACATATTTTCTCAGGTTTGGCTTTGGCTTTTGGCTTTGTGTTGTAATTTTGGAAAGTTCTACTGATGCTCACCTGATGGCTAGAAGACATTCAATCACAGGTTAATACCTCAAAAAATAAAAACCCATTATATGTCATTTTAAATTGTGGTTCTGCTGCCGCAAACTCCCGTGTAACACTGTAAAAAGAACAACATAGACAAGTTTTTTTTTTTTTTTTTTGGAGCCAGGGTTTTGATTTTGGTCAAAGTGCCTACCACATTACATGGCAAGCTTTTTTTTTCTTTTCTATATTTAAATATTATTCCATATTTGTTCACTTTTTTTGTTGCTGTGACTGGCAAAGCTTAATACCAAGTTATGGAATAATGTTCCTATTTCTGTCCCACTAACCACCATCCCAGATGGAGAACAAAGTAGGAACCTCATCAGCCATTTAAAAATATGCCATATTTTATCTGCTGGCTATTCTTAACTTGTTGAGTCTTGACAGCAGCTCAGTGGCAGAACTTTTCTGGCACAGTGGATGCAAACAACTTTATCTGTTACTTGGAAATGGTCACTCACATACACACTGTCTTTGCTCATAAAGCCCATCCCAAACCCACGTTTTAAGGAACTGAAATAACTTTTCTTTCAATCTTTTGATTTTAACTTTTTCTTTATCTTTTTTTTTTTTTTTTTTCCATTTTCCTTTCCCTGTAAATGGCTGACTGTGGCCTTTCTGTGCGGAGTTTGCATGTTCTCCTCGTGCTATTGTGGGTTTCCTCCCGCTGTCCAAAGACATGCATGTTAGGTTAATTGGTGACTCTAAATGCCCGTAGGTGTGAATGTGAAAATGCGCTAAATTGCCTAGTTTTTAGTCAGCAATTACAGTAACCATAATACATTACAGAAAAGGTGACTTGTTAGCCTCATTAATATCTTTCTCTCTATTGTCTTTCTTATTAATTACAACATCCTCTCACTGCGTATATTGTCTGTGTGGCACTTTGTTTTTAGAAAATGTTTTTATGTAGGTACAACAGTGGAAATGAGTTTGGACAGTGGTCAGTACCGGAAGTTCTTTCACAATGGTGTAGAGCTCCTTAGACATTGTCTGGCTTTACCTTCTGTCAGTTAGTATCGCCCTCATTCTTCGAGGGTGATACACTCAACGTTTAAGTTTCACAGAACAAATCTGTTCCAATGAGAGGTTTTTTTTTTATTATGTTCTTTCCAACAAGGCTAGTGGATCAAAAATGGACACATAAAAAGATAAAAACGATCCTGTATATTTAACCAAATTGCATAAAAAGCTTAAATGGATTTGCGATGAAACCCCAAGCTCAAAAACCCATGTCTGAGAAATCCATCATGGTTTTCACGAGCTTTTCTTGGCGATTAGCATTGGCTTGAGCGTTGGTGTACACTGCAAATCGAAACCATATTCATTCTGGACCGACATGCTTGTGTGCTCACAGAAAGTGTTTCGGTTGCTAACCCCATTATTTCTAAACGTTTCATCTCACCACAGTGGCCGAATCAAAGGCCTTAGAAGAGGGAACAAATTAACAGGAAGGTATTTAGCTTTTGTAAGAGACCTAATTTTGTAAACTGCTGTATTCATAAAGCCACAGTGCACAATTATATTTTTATAGCTATATAAACTATAATGTTACCTTGTAATTTCATGGTTACAAACGTAGCAATTTTGCGACCCCAGTTTTGCTTTGGCTTTGTTTGTTTGTGTTTTTGTGTAAGAGTTTTTTTTTTTTTTTTTTTTTTAAATGACCTCCAACTTTCATGGGATTTTTATAAGTGTGTGACTCTAGAGTGACAGGTTTGGAGTGGATGTTGGCTGAAGGTTGGACTCGTATGAACCTCAAACCTTTGGTTTTACAGTGTTGTTTTACTCACACTGTCATAGCAAATGACACTTATATTTGGTTAAACGTTTGCACTGACTTCATCAAGTCAGCGATTCTGTAACATCTGTGGTTTCTGCTTTTGATATACTTTTCCCAGCTTTTACTGTAGCCTACTTCAGCTGTTGTTTGTCTTGTTTGTCAGGTGAATTGGATGTTAATTAGGGTAAAAGTCTAGTGATTGACTTGGCCAGTGTAAAACCTACCACTTTCCTTTCAGATAATGTCCTTTGTTGCGTCGATAGCATGTTTTTAATCATGTTGTTTTTCAATCATTTCTTTCCAAATAGTTGTAAGACAAATTGAAAATGGCTTGTTTTCAATATACCCACGATTCTTGTTGCAGCTTCACAAAATGATGTATTTAAATTGTTTTGTCCACTGCCTACCAGAAACTCAAAAGAAACTTAAAGCTGCAGTATAAAGCTATTTTTTTTTTTTGTCTGACATAGCAGTTGTTTTCTAGGTTCAGGTTTATTTTCTATACAGTATATAAGAGGAAATATGAAGGCCACATAATGTTGGTTTTATCAACATCAAAGGCAGTGTACATCTATGTTACTCTGGGAAACGCTTACAGACTTTTGAGCGATGTTTATAGCTTTAGTAGTCAAGCTGATACTTCACAATTGGTATTCCCATGACCCCAGTATAAATGTATGAAAATAAAATGAAATCTATTGGAAGAAATCAGTCTTATGCAAACTGTTGAGAGAGAGAGAGAGAGAGAGAGAAGCAGAGGGAGATGAGATTGTTTCCTGGTGACTTGGAAAATGTATATATTCAATTAAGAAAGTGACTGCAATTCTGATCACAGCTGGGCAGTTACTTCACCATTACGGGGTCAAGAAGGGGCTGACACATTAGAGCTGTGTAATGGTGGCATTAGTTCTATAGAATGAGGCTTCACCAGTTCCCTGTTGGCCAGGAAGACAGCTGCTGCTTGGGCTTCTATGTTACTGCCACAAATGATGACCTCCAGTGCAACTCAATTTTTTTTTTATTGTTTAAATGTATGTTTGTATTTATTTTTAAACAGAAATAGTAGTGGAACCCCAAAGAACCTTAAAATTTGGGTAGGCGGTGTAGCTATGGGAACAGCAGTAGAGAATAAGAATTTATCGTCCAGCTGTTAAACTGAAGTAGGGTGATACAGCAGCAGAATTATTTATTTATTTTTCCGATAATCTCAGTTTGAGAGAAATGTTAATACTTTTGGGTCAAGTGCTGAAATTCTCTGATTCCTGAATATGAAAATTTGTTGGTTGACTTCATCTACTAGTGTGATATGAATATCTATGACGTTAAATCGAAATGTACCACCCATCTCTTACTGGTCTACATGTACTTCCTACATTCAATTTCCAGTCTACATACACTAACAATAACAATCAACAACGTCTAACTATAATTTCAATCAACCAGCTACAGTCCAGTAACCTAACTGATTATACTGTGAACAAAAAGGACAAGATAGGAAACATGAGGCAGGGAACAAAAATAACAAGGGTTTATTGTTTATTTAGCTACAGATTATGGGTTATATTGTCCAGTCAGTCCAGTGAGCAAATACTAAAATCTCTAGCTGGTGCTCATGGCCACCAGGGGGCGCTAGTTAACTGGTTGATTGGGCTAAAACAACTTCACCCTGGAGCTAAACCTCAAGTTTCCCTCTACTGCAGAATGAAAGGTACATTAATATGTCGGCAGGACAGAATTTAAATCCAGACATGGATGAAATCCATGTTATTGAAACTTGTTATTGTAGTCTCACTATGTGGAGGTAGTCAAAGCTTCAGGTGCATCATTTTTAAACACCTGTATAATGCCTCACTAAACTCAAAAAACCCACATTCAGGTTAGGAGGTGGTGGTGGTGGGTGTTGTTGTTTTTGTTAGAGACTTTATCATTCCTCTGCTTGGACTGTCACCAGCACAGAGTGTTAAAGCAGCTGTGGGAGAGCAAAGGTGAAGCATAGAGGTCGTAAATCTTCCTCAGCTCACAATAGTGTTGGCTCACTGATCAAGTGACACGACTTCAAAGAGAACCCGTGTCTTCAAATTATTTTTTGGCTTCACTGATGCAGGTGTGTGTGTGTGTGTGTGTGTGTGTGTGTGTATATATACACTTTTTTCGATTAAACTGTGGGGCATGTCCTTTTAAAATTAAGAGTCCATTATCCCAGTTTTTTTAATGACAGTACTTAGGCATATAGATAATTTGGCACAAGGTCACCAACAATGTAAAGTCAATGGGTTAAACAGGCACAATGCTGCCTGAATCTTACAGTTCTCAGACAGAAACCAAGTTTAGACTCCCATTACACAACAGAAAAGTAATATCTATAAAATATGTAATAACATGTGGGCATTGAGTACATTTTTAAACCATTTTGTTTCCAACCCAGTCACACCCATTGGAGAAAAAGATCTCTAAAAAAGGCTGCAGCATGATGTCTGTGAATGTCTGCTGGAAAGATGTTTTTACCTGTAAAATATGCAGGTTTTTGTCTGGTTCTAGTATCTAAGTTCAGTCATTCTATTTAAAAGGTGAACATGTCACTTGAGAATTAAAAAGCTTGGTGACTTTTTTTTTTTGAAACATTAGAAATATGGAGTTTTCCATTTTTAAAATACACAGTATTGCGGTTTTGTGGACGGGGCTGTGCTCTGTTTTGCATTATTTTAAGAAACGAATAAACCATTGATATTACAAAAAAGAGGCCCAAAGCCTCATGTGGCAATAAATGCAGCTGATGATTTTATTTTTCCTTCTTCCGTTGTGTCGTCCGTTCCGATGTGCCTGTTGTTTTAAAGGCACGTCACTTTAACAAGTGCAGTCTCACATTAACTTGTTGTGAAAGTTCAAACTGATCATGTGTTGAGGGGCCTGCAGGGTGTTGGAGCATTCCAGTAACCGCATTGTTCCTCCAATATCTTCCTGATTTTCCTCTTTTCCTAAAGGAACTGTCTTTTTGCTAAACTTGATCTCTTTTCTTTACCATTAATCTTTCACCCAACCCTATCCTGTCTCACCAATCTTATTCTTTTTCTTTCCTTCTTCTTTGCCTCTGCCCATCTCTTGTAGTTGGTTGTCTTTCCGTGTCAGAGACTAAGCAAACAGAGTCGTGTGTAAGCAGTCTAATAACTCTGCATTCCTCTGAGACCTGGAGCTCTCAGTTGAGTACAGCTGTGTCTTCATTTGTCGGCCATGTTCGCTATCCACCAGTTGTCTCCAGGAGGCTCCTGGGCTTTTTTCTGTGCCCTGTTTTGACCGTGTGTGAAATGCAGTGAAAAAGGCAAGTGTCAGTTCAAAACTAAATGATATCTACATTAATTTTATACAGGAAGCTAAGAAAATCAACACACCTTCATGTATGTGAACATTAATCTGATGCATCTTTCATATTTTGCTTGTAAAAAAAATAACCTGCAGTCAAAGGTACTGATTAGAGGTTTTAGATGCAAACAGAATTATTGCTGAACTGTAGGGCTATGTTTGCAGCGCAAATGGCATCAGAGGGAGAAATAACAAGGACCATTTTTAGAAGCATACAAATTAAGGAGGAAAGTGAGCAGACCTACAGTATTCTGGCTGATCGGCAGGAGGCCAACATGTGTTTTCTTCAGCTTGGCTAAAGGATGTTTAGCCCCCCCTTCTTCCCACCCCCCTCCCTTACTAGCTGTCCACTTTACCCCTTAAGTCCTTCATGTTGCAGGTGTAAAGTATTGGGCACACACACATCTTTATTCACACTTCACTCTCTGCTCACCCCTCTCCTCCTTTTCTATCTCACCATCTTCCAGTCACACCCCCCCCCTCCCATCTGTTTCTTGGTGTATCTGGCCAACATGAGCTGTGGAAGGACAACAGACTTGTAGTGGGAGAAGTGTGTGGGTGAGTGTGTGTTTGCAGCGTGGGGGCGATCTGTCCACATTTGCATGTGCATGCATATGCACAGATGACAAAGGCAACTGCACATCTTTGTCTGCATTAACTAGTCACATCTGAAAGTATTTTCATGAGAGAGTTTGGTTCTCTACTGACACCCACAAAACCACTGACACTTGAGTTGCTAAGCTGTCCTACATGGACTATGGAAATCTCTATGTATTAAGTTGTCTCAATATCATGAACACAAGGAAAAGCTGGCAAAGAAGCCTGGTAGTTGGAGAGTATGTTCTGATTTGAGCCCCTTAAAAGCAAGTTTATCCATCTGTCTTAGTCTTGACAACAGCAGAGATTCAGACTGGAAATAAGTACAGGTTGACGTGTCAGAGGACTGACAACTTCTATAGACACAAAACATTATTGAAAGATTATTGTTGAAATTTGCAGATTAATTTTTGTTGATTGTGTCATGGACTTCATTTTTTTCTCCCCCTAAATTATGCTTGGCTTTACTGGCTCATTGTCAGTGTTTGGGCATATCTTTTACATTTGAAACCTCAGGTACCATCATTCCCACACTAAATTATCAAGATGTGGAGGTAGATTATCTAACAAGCTGTTACAAGTTTAAACAGCTGAGACCATGATTTGGGTTAGAATTGGGTCAGCCCCAAACTTACCTTCTGGTAAGAGCGAGCTGTGGGATGTTATTACCAGAGTGCAATAAACAATCTTTTTCTTCATTTATTTGTTCAACGGCTCTCCTTTGCATAGCAACCTTCCGCAGCGATGTGCTGCTAATGAATGGTGGATTTGTGGTTCAGACCAGCCATATGCCAGAGTCTGAATGCTGAGTGCCTGCCAGTGACCGTTGGTTACACTAAAGGTAACATGACAACGTGGTGGCATAATTTCTTAAGAAGTAACATGTGTCAAGCAAAAACATAGACTGGAGTGTAAACAGATGAATGTTATATTGGTTTATTTTGGAGGCAGACTGGTGGTTTTGTACTTTCAGCACACCTACAAAACGGCACACGCCACCAACCACATCGCTTCCATATCTGGCCCTGCTTTGCCTGAGGTTTCCACTTGAAGTACCTTTTTGCTCACACCTTGCAACCCGCAAAACACTAACTGACTTGGGGAAGTGACAAATTGAGGGGTTTTGGCAGTCTGCTGGCGGTAAAACAGGCCTGTTTACATGGGAGGATCCCACAGAACCACAGACATGTCTCTGACAGCCAATAAGGAAGCAATGAAGGGAGAGCTGCAGGAAAGTAAAAAAAAAAGGTAAAATAAATAGGAGGATAGGGGAAGTTTATTTCTGTATTGTTGTATTTGTATTCTGTATTTCTCCGAAGATATTAGTTCATAGGAATTGTGGGCAGGTCAAAGCCAGAAGCACACCCTTAAATGTGCACATGCCTTTCACAAAAAACGCTTTGTGTAGGGTTCTAGCGCACATTCATTCTCATTTTTAGCTTTGCTAGTTATGTTCCTGTTGTTTGACAAAAATGTCTGGAAAAACTGATGGACGGTTTGCTGCAAGTCTAATATGGCAAACATAGCTGCTAAACCTCGGCGAAGTGAACAATAGCATGATGTTACCTGCACACTCTGTTATTGTGAGCTGATGATAGAACCAAGCTCAAAGCACCACTGCACCTACTGTATCCTCACAGAGCCGTTCTTATGGCTGTAGACTGTTAGACTTGTTAATTTGGCCGACTGACTGAATCCATCTCGGATACTGTTGGCACCACAGGCATGCCAAATCCTAAAATCAAATGCAACTGTTCCTCTTCTGTCAGGCCTCAACGTTTTAACTTGAAACCCATAAATTACTGCCATTGTCTTCAGGCAGTGTACGGTGCTGACTGTGGAGCAGGGCTCGGGTTTCCTGTCCAAGACAAAACTTTAAGACACTCTGACAGAAATGTATGAGAGAGGAGAAACCCTATCCTGCACATGTCATGGTAATTCAGGAATATTATATGATTTAGAGGGTGGAGAGCACAGGGCTATGGAAACACAGAACTCAGTGGCAGGGTACACAAAGGACGTCTGTTCTTTCACAATGGAAACCTTGTTGGCATTTTCGTAGTGCCTCGGAGAAAAGGAAAGAATAAACAACAGTTTGCTGTCCCCCTTCGTCTCTGATGTGATTGTATCTCTGACTCTGACAGCCATTCCCACATAGAAACAGGGTGGATTTAAATGAATTTGAGGTAAATCTCAGCATGATGCTTTGTTGAATTTATTCAGTCAACAAAATTGTGAGACTCGCTGCCAAGTGTTGACTGAAGCTGCATTGCAGCTATAAAAGACAACAGTGTGGTTCAAGCCTAAATCTGTTAATGTGACAGAGCCACTGCTCTGCTCTGTCTGCACTTCTTCATCCCCTTTTTGCTGTTTGAGTCAGTGAGGAGCATAATAGACCCTTTGTTTCTCTTCAGAGTTACAGCCAAGTTAAGGAGCTGGACTGTCCATTGTGGCCACACAATGAATTGGAAACTTTCATATTAACAACTGCTCAGTTTATTTGGTTAAAGATTTACTGATCAATGTTTTAATATTTCCCTTATGAGTTTCTTATTGTAAGACAGTAAAGTTTGAATCTAGCAACAGTTTCTAGCAATTGAAGCAGTTTTGAGTGGTAAACATTCACTGCTCCATATTATTACATTCATTCAGTTTCATTTGAGAAAAGCCCCCTAGGAAATGAATTGGATGAGATGGGAAGTAGGAAAGCTGCTCATGACATACTCCAGCCGAATTTTTCTACGGATCAGGTCTGTTTCAGGAATTGATACTGATACTGTATCCACTGGTTCTCCAGCCCATTTATCATCATCTAAACAGTTCAAAAGAAGACAAGGCTAACACACTCACAGTGAAGCGTTTAAACAGCTGAACAAGCCAAATGTGTGTTCGTGACGAACACAAATCCATCTGAAGACAAAGAAGGTTTTTCTTTGAAGAAGTGTCGCTATAAAAACAACTAGTAAGCCTAGGAGGATTTATGACCTCTGCCTTTGCACATTTAATAATTACTCCGTGAGAGGTTACTCATTTTGTTGTCAGCCATTTTTCAAACCCTGCTCCCAGTTTGACCAGCAGTATGAGGGGAAAACTGGGTGTTGTGAATACCCGTTTCTGTTACATGTAGCAGCAGTCTTGCAGCGGCTGAGGCCATAATCTTCAGCTCATTTATGGTCCACATAATCAAACTTGAGCTCTGGTCCTGGATAAAAGGATAAAATTCTCTTTTCCATTGTGCATTTCAGAAGGCTTGTAGAATTACTTCCTACACAAGGGAAAAAAAGGATAAGTTTTTCTAATAATGTTCATAATGCCCTTTAGTAATGTGAGCTATATCTGGAAGAATAAACCTGAGTAGTTTATTTTAGCATTTATGTGCTAATCCAGTCCAGGACCAGTGATTTTACTCAATTCCTTGCAAATTATATACAGTAGGTGTATTATAGTTTCTTATTGATCAAAACCATATTTTAAATATATTAATTGTATTTACTAAGTAACGCAGCAACACTCATTGCCATAAAACAATATTTAGCATCAAAGAAGATGATTTTGTAATCCCAGCAGCCATTTACATATATTGTGCTATTTCACAGCTGTATCTTCTATATGTCACAAACCAAGTCCAAAAGCTGTCATGTATATCAACATGAATCACATTTCTCTCGAAGCACTCGTGCTTGTTTCCTGATTGCTGATCGTTTTCTAGGATGGAGTCATTTATGTTAGGGGTGGGGGCAGACTGTTATTCAAAGGACTGGCTAGGGTTTAATCATTTTGCTTCCATCTTGATAGGCCCACGATTCAACAATTTGCCCTGCAATTAGCCTGGTTTAGAATAAAATCTCCTCCTCAACCTCCTATGTGCACTTTGTCCAATTTATCAGTCTGGTCTGTGCACCAATGGCAGAGACTTGTTCGAGTTCCTGTGATTACCTTTGGCGTCATCTGAGCTGCTATCTCCTCTCCTGTGTAGTGAGGCCAAAAATGATCAGGCATGGAAGGCGGACTAATGGGCCAAATTGTGAATGCTCCAGATGGCTGCAGAAGAAATTGGTCTAGGCTGACAGTTTATCCAGGCATCTGACAATTACAGCCTACTACTGAAATAAAAGGCAACATTTAGATAGTTCATTTAGAGCTTAACAATAGCCAGGAAATGTCAAAACACATTCCCACACGTAAATGGAACCATATTGAAACCATCTTACCTGGGTCTGTTTCAAAACCTGCTATTCAGAATCTATAAAAAAAAAAAAAAGCATAGCATTCACAGTCAGGGCCTTTTTATTATTATTTTTTAAAAATGGGCAAGGGGGTGGGGTTGGGGGGGGAATTCCATTATTAAATGCTTCACATATGTGGGATTTGTATCCTCTTGTGGGTGGATACTGCTTGTAAACCTAATCTTATCTCACATTGCATTTTGTCGTTCTCCTGCAACTCTAGGAATTCTCTGAAGCCATGCTGCCATCGTCTTGTTCTGCATCCCCTCTTTTGTTTACATCCACGTACTTTACAAATGTAATGAGATGCTCCTATAACTTTTCTTTGGGCTCATCTAGCTCTAAAACAACAAATCGTTTTCTTCATTTTCTGCATAAATTGGTCATGAATGTGATCTGGTCTACACGAAAGTCGCAAATATCGTCAAACACTATAAGCCAACTAAAGCCAAACAGTCATGATCTTTTATGTTTTATTGAACTCGCCCACTAAAAATACAAGATTGTGGAAAATGTAATGGCAACACAGGCCTCTGATGTCACTAAAGGTCTTACAAACCTGGAGTCCAGGTTCATGCACATAATCCAATCTTTGGGGCTCACAGGATAAACTCCGGGTAATCACCAAACCATCTCTCTCACATATTTACGTTCTGACATACACTGCCTTGGGGTAATGTCCGGAGAAGACCATGATTCCAGTGCAGGCTATATTGTCTGTAAATGGAGACAGTTTGGTACTGTGGCAACTCTCCGTAGAAGTAGGCTCCCAGCCAAAAAAACTCCAAAGGTACAATGCAGAATGCTCAATGAGTTAAAAAAGGAAGCTGAAGCTCAGAAACAAAACTGGGCGATCCAGCAGAACAGTGAACGTAAACACTGAGATAAATCTATTACAGAATGGCTTTAAAGACTTTTTTGGGGATTTTGGAGTGGACTAATCAAAGCACAGACCTCAACCCAATAGAGATGCTGTAGAAAGACATCAACGCCCATTTAAACCAGACACACTGAGAATATTGGCTGAGCTAAAGCAGTTCTTTAAGGAAGAATGGTCTAAAAATTCTTCCTAAACAGTGTAAAGATCTAATCCACATACACATTACTGTGCTTGTTGAGTTTAGTGCTGCCAGAGGTGGTTCAACCAGTTATTAAAACGCTGCTTCTATTACTTTTCCTACCATCACTTCATATGCTTAAGTAAATGAAAAATCACAAATGTTTGTTTTATTAGCTTAGAAATGTTGTTTATCTATATATGGTGGAGATCAGAGCACATTTCAGGACCAATTCATGCAGAAAACTAGGCAACTGCAAACAGTGTCATTATTTTTCTTCCGACTGTAGGCTACAAAAGGATATGGTCAAAGGCTTTAGTCTCTGAAACACAAAGCTTAGCAGGCAGCTTTTATGTCCCTCGTTAGTTTTGTCCACTGGCAAATGATAAAAAGATTGTGAGAATTCATTTTGAGTGTATTCAATTCATAGAAAACAAAACAGAGTGAATGTATACCAGATGGTTTGGTGAATAATACAGAATCGATTCCCAAACATCTGCTACAAATAAGCCAGGGAGACAGTGAAAAAGTGATGCGTGAAAGTGAAATATTAACAGGACTACAGATTGATCAAAGCCTTGCTTTTCTTCAGCCACATATTGATATAATAATGTATTCAATTGTTTTGTGAATAGGACATAAAAACAACACAAAACACATTACTTCTAATGATCATAAAATGCCATATTTCAATATAATGCAGGAAGTGGTTGTCTGGGACAAGGGCTGGTGTTGAAAAAACAAACAAACAAACAAACACACACACACACACACACACACACACACACATATATATATATATATATATATATATATATATATATATATATATATATATATATATATATATATATATATATATATATATATATATATATATATATATATATATATATATATATATATATATATATATATATATATATATATATATATATATATATATATATATATATATAAAAAAAAAAGAGATGCATTACACAATTTATGGGTTATGGTAATTTGTTCCTGCAGACATATCGGAGCATGTGTTCAGATTATTCAGAATGAACACCTTTTTGGGATATAATGGTGGGACCCGCTAGAAGACTTTTTTTCCAACTAGGAAGCTGAATGAGTCACCACTGAAAAATGCATTTTTGCTGATCAATCAAAATGAGAATGCAGTTGTGAAACAGAATAATCCTTGGAACCAAACATATATAATGAAATTTGTGGACCATTTGAATCTAAGTACATGCATATCCATAGCAAAATGTTGTTTTGTTTTTTTCCACCCTCCTCCTCACCTTGCATGAACAATACAACTGCATGAGAGAATCTCCTCCCAAAGTGATCCCTCTATCTACCCCGAGAGCTCTTCAAATCCCGGTGAGCCCAAAGATAGCATGGCAGATTTACTGCACCCCAGATGGGCCTGATTTACAACCATTGTTTAATCTCCAAATTCCAGCCACATGAAGGTCTTTATATTTGGATTCGTAATTTATAGAGCTCCGAAAATGCAGAGTTAACATTTTCTCTCTCCATCGAGAAAGAGCCAGCACTGTGACACAGGCAGATATGCAGATGCTTGGTTTTATATTGATCTTATAAACAGATGTCTTGAAGGTTGTCTCCTAAACAGGCTACAATAGTTTTGTAAAATGCAGAACAGGATCTAAATGACACTAAATCTAATATGAAAAGTTTTTACTTGGTTGTTGGCTATTAAAAGAACAAAATATAACTGCAATGCACAGTATAATTTTAAACTGTCACTTCATCTTCAAAGGTTGCTTCTATCCTGAGTTGAGTTTTTAAGTTAAATTCTATTTTAGGAAGTTTAGGATTCCGATGGGAGCCCAAGCCAATACTTTCACTCCAAAGGCTGATTTTAGAGCTGGTAGGAGGCAGGGCTGTCTTACAAGTAATTATACATCATAATAGGTCTCCCATTTTCTTATTCCCACCCCTTGGTGTCACTGGCAAGTTCTCATTACCAGATCGGATGAGCCGAGAGCCCCAGGCACTGGTTTTTCCCAGCAAGCCGGGGTTCCTGTGTTGTGGTGGGAGGGTCGGCAGAGGCGACACGGGCAAATGTTGCTGTTTATTTCCATGCTGTCATGTGTGTGAATCTGATTACAGGTCACTAAGTCAATATTTAGCTTCTGCGGACGGCATCATTGTCGGCCAGTTTATTTTTTCTTGGCCCTGCTACATCTGCTGTCAATGTAATGCGCGGCAGCCGACGTGTGCCGCTACCAGGGAGGAAGACAAACAGTGAGTCTGCAGTCCTGGTGGAGTGAGTCAGGCAAAAGGGTGGCGAGCATGAAACCATGATTTGCAGCTAGATGTCAGACGGGTTATAGGATGGTGTTATTTGGAGTAGTTTGAGGCAAGCCTTAATGGATTTGATGCGGGGTCAGGCAAGTTCATGGCGAAATACTAACAAACTTTTTACATCTCTAAAAGTAAAAACTAACAGATTTCATTTTTAAATTGTCACACACACAGGGACAGTGTACACAGGACTTTTCTTCTAGATCTTTTATACAGTTCAGAAACTGCAGGGACAATGATACATATTTGTATATATTTATTTATTTTTTTACAATTTGATTTCCCCCATCTGTGAGCCTTGCAGGGTGGCTGCCACTTTATTGTGAGCCTAGAGGAGGACTAGGTCAAGCCTTCTTTTCATTTGCCCCTTAGGCAAGAAGGATTTGATATTTATAACAAATAGAGAGCAGTCTATTTTTTCCAGTCGTGATTTCATTACCTCTGGTTATTCCAGTGAAGCGGACCACACACAGTCCCAGATCTGAAACACCTCCTCTGCTTGTTTACCTTACCTACTATTTGAATTAGAGAGTTTACAGAATTGTGGACTGTGTGGCAAAGATGTGCAAGTCAAGACTTCACTAGACTTGGGATAGTTTCTATGCTGGCTGTTACTATGATTACCACCTCAATTCAAGTATGTGTGAACTGTTTTAACTGTTGTAGATTCTTTATATGCATTTATTATAGTAAATGTAAATCATCTCACAGTTTTTAAGGTCTGATTGTGAGTTTCGCTGCTTGTGTTAGACAAAATGGCTACACACAACCTTGGAGACTTGTCATGTGCAAGGGACCTAGTGCTTTTGAGGAAGGATACACACATTATACATACTGTGGAGAAAATGAACAACTCCCCCAAACTGCCAGCAACCCTCCACCCCTTAAAATTCACTTTCGTCTGCAAAACATCTGGAATTCATTGAGAGGAGGAGGTTAAGGGGAAATGAACTCCGACAAGAGTCTGTAGATTTGGATACAGCTCCCTGCTTTAGGTTCCCTCAGATGGTTAAGATATAGGACTGCAGACAAAAACCTACTGGTCTGTCACAGGCTTTTACCTGTTCCACCCTCAAAACAACATATTACTTGTTTCAAAAGAGTATAGCGGGCTTGGTGTCTCAGTCGTAGAGCATTGGGTTGGGATGCAGAAGGCCACGGGTACGAATCCCACCCCACCCAGCCACCAAGGGCTACCATGGTGCCGGTCCCGAGCCCGGACAAAAAAGTGAGGGTTGCAGCAGGAAGGGCATCCGGCGTAAAAAATCGTGCGGAACATGTTCCGTTGTGGCGACCCCTGAAGAGACAAGCTAAAAGCTGTTTATCTACTTGTTTTTCACAAGAGTGGGACTGCGTTGAGAATAAATGTGCTTGTATGCTACCAAACTATCAACAAAATGCACAGACTTCCTTTTTGTTCTACCCCTAGAGTATAGAAGTAGTCTAATACATAATCTTACTGTTTCAAATGAAATCCCCTTTTTGCATGCAATAACTTCATAAAAAAAAAACTGTCAACAGCAGAGAGACCTGTTGCATTTCCTCGTTTAAAAGGTGATTCATTATGTTAGTCAGTGACCAAAAACAGAAACTGGAAAACTGGCGGCTGACACTACTGCAAATGGTAATGCTCACCGTAACAGGACAGCAACGAGAAATCTGTCTGGAAAAACAGCATTAGTTAGAATCAACAATATAATGTGGATAATAAAAAACAGCTAAGACAAATTACATGAGTTTGTGTGTGTGATAACAGAACACATTCATGCATCATTATTATAATTTAGTGTATTACAGTAATTTGAAAAATGTGAATCAACTTTTTGGTTAAATGCAGGCTGTTAAGTACAACTAATAACACACTCATACAAGTGTACTACAGTTTTAACAGTGAAATGTGTTTTAATGAGATGAAAATGAAATCACTCAACTGCTTCTATAAACAAAAGCCCAAACTCCCTAACTGGAGACTAATTCCCGCCACCAGTTGCTTTATACTGTGTTGTCACTCTGGTTCTCCAGTTTTCACAAAGAAGTCTTTTAGTGGTGGTCAAATGAAACACTTGGCTGTCTGGGATATGAGTGACCTTATACATGTGCCAAACGTTTGTGCTCTCCATTACCGTATGCAGCACTGTTTCTTTTGTTTTTCCAAAGAAACGTGCCAGCTTCAGCTGCAGCAAAATGACATTGTTAATAAGGTCTGATCTACTAGTGAACATCAGACTCCCAGTATTAGAGTAAATATCACCTTTTAAGCATCACTGATCAAGTTTTTCCTTTTTGTGATTTACTACTTGAATATTATGAGTTTAAAAATCCTTGTTAAAAGAAATATGCATGCAGCAGTGCCTGCAGCAAATAGTTTCTCAGTAATACATGGGTACAGGCTCCTTGGCGGCCTCTTTATGAACAGAATTACATCTGTTTTCTGTTGGTCTGAGACATTAATTCTATCCTTCTGGATTTGGATACACGGTGTGGTGGCGTAATTGATATAAAGACAAAACATTGCACACAATGCCCACCTATTCTTGAAGATTTGAGTTGTCTTTCTGTGTGGTTCTCATCTCATGGTTGAATATTAAAATCAAACATCAACAACTTGAGATTGGCCATCACGAGACAATGTAACTTTTTGAGAAGAACAGCTGTTGTGGCCACACTACAATGTTAAAGCATAATATTACAATTATTTATTTTTTCCCCCTTTCATTTCCTGGTTGCCTTGAGTTAGTTGCTTTAAACCAGCAATAATTGAAATTTTGGCAACTTGGGGAAACGTCAGATGCTCAGCCAGAATCTCTGACCTCTCTGCTTACACCGTATGAGTTAGTTGGACTAGTAGAATTTGTGCAATGACAATTCCAAGAAAGTTGGTTTAGAGATTTATTCAAGATGGCTGCCTTAGTGTTGGAAAAACACCAATAACGGGCAACTTTCTTCTCACGCTGCACATCCATGGCACAGGACGCTACTAGTGGACGCTACAGGAGCGACTTTATATTGCGCTAGGGTTAGGAAAAACAACTTCAGCGTATTATGTAAGAGACAACATCAGTTAGGGTTGGACACAAAAACTTCAGGTTAAGATCAAGTTACAAGATAAACTACATTAAAATCACCATACAAACCTGTCAACATCACACATGTACTTGCTTACTATAGTAACCACTTGCTTCACATTGTTATAGTCATCATTAAACCGCACAAGGTCTCACACTGGAGTCAAACCTTGGTCTGCTGTGGAAAAGTCCTGTGTCTTGATGATGATCTCACACATGAAATAACAACTGCTTAGGCCAAAATTAGGCTTGATTTCTAAAATCAGTCGGGCCAAACCAAACTTTGTCTCCCTGGCCAAATGTGAGCAGTGAGATTGAACCAAAACATTACAGCTATATGCCAGAAGATGCAACAGTGAGCTGAAAGCTGAGTTACAATTATCTGTGCTTTGATCACAATGAGAGATCCCCTTCAGAAACGATGACAATCCGTTGTCAGTGTTATAACACAGATTGTAGAAATTTTAAAGACTTCATCACTGGGTTCATTGTCTCAGAATAAGTGGAATGAGATCTTGAGCAGAAAACAACAAACTGTAGAGGCAGCACATTACATTGACTTATCAATGGTTTTATTGCAAAATGACAACAAGACGGTAAGTTGTTTTTTCTTTTTTTTTTTTTGTGATAGGCTTCGGAGTCGCTTTAAAGTTTTAAAAAATCCAAACACAAACATCCAAAAACCCAACATTTTAAAAGTGAGCTGATTGAAATGGCACAATGAGATATAATTTTAGCTTTTATTGCTGTATGTTACACCACATGTATTAACCATAAGCCCTGACCCGCCTGATCTGTTTTACCTTACAGTTTTTGAGGGACTTCATAAAATTACTTTCCTTTGGCAGGCAAAACGCAATGGAATGGACAAAAAAAGGCTTTGGTTTTAACTGTTCCCAGCTGGTCTTTTCTTTTTACTTTAGTCCTCTTTCTGCAGGTCAGATGCAGTAATAAGGGTGCTGGCATGCCATCCTGGGTCCCAAAACTTTATCATACACAAAACTACAGATCACTTTGCCAGCACAGGCCATGAAGTGCAGAATTCAATAACTTAAAGGTGTCAGTTCATATGCATGCAATTCACCCTTTCTCTGATTGAAAGCTACACTCTAATATAGGAAGAAAACATGCAGAGTAGGCAAAACTCTGCACTGATTTAAGATTTGTTCCTGCTCAGCAGTGGTGAGCTGCTCAAGACAGGCTACCCTCATTTAAAAGGGTCTTTCAGAGGAGATTAAAAAGGTCATTTTCAAAATAAATCAAACTGTGCAGTGCTGCCACTCATTTAATTTATTACATAAAACAAGTGAAGGTTTAACGACTGAAAGGAATGCTTCCTCAGCACAGTTTAACAGGGTTGGGAGAGCCCAGGTGAGACCCTCCAGGCCAAAATTCACACAAACTTTCATCTATGATGCTAAGATATAAATGCCTTGCCAGACATTCCTCTTCTCCTTTCATTTCATCGCTCATGTGCCATTTCCTCTTGTCCCTTTCATTAGTAGACAGCAAATGGGATCTAGAAAGGAATGGAGCGAATTAGTGACAGGTTTTGGGACATACTCCATTTCAAGACTCTAACTTCTGCTCCCAAAATGACAGAAACATGCTTTGCAGGCTGAAGAAGCATCTTTCCTTGTGTTGTTTAATTAGTTTTCAGTTTTGTTCCAGCCAGGTTGTAACTCTTCAACAATTTTCTGTGTTTGCTTCTGTTCCTTAAAGCAGCTGTTGTAAGGAGTTGTGGAGCGTGTTGAGCGCTCGTCAGTGTTCAGTAGCTCTCCGGATTATCATCTAAGCCCTCGAACAAAGCCAATAGCTGTGTAAACAAACTTGCCTTTTTCACACTTGTTCTGTCTATTTGCTCAACTTTTTGGCCACTATACTAAAAATAAACATTTCAGCAACCGCAGTCACTCTGTTAAGGATTTGGGATTTATCTGTCCATAAACTTTTGGCCTTACTCGAACATAGTAAACAAGCAGCAATTTTAGTCTGGTAGTCAGCCAAGGCAAATGGTTATATTATGATAACAGGCCTATTTCCTGCAGTTAAGATTTTTGTTTAACATTAGGCCCCATTCTCAGCCTGCAACTGGCAAGGAGCGGTGGCCCAGTTTCGACACTCTTAACCTCTGCCTCAGCCATCCGACCAGATGTGGGTTCCCTTAAGCAAATTATTAGCGGTTCCTAGTACACACAGGTTCCCTACTAAGTGTTTCCAGCTCAGATTTGGCAGGACACAGAGGAGACATTCCAATGGAGCAACATCATATTTTCCCTTCAGCACAGCCATAGCAACTAATTATTTATTGTACAAAGAAATCTATTTCTAAACCAAACTTATACATTATGTTATTTTCTGCATTGACATTTTAAGTGTGTTTTTTGTTTTTGTTTTTACACAAAAACTGTTTGAGAGGATAAATAGTTAGAAGTCTTGAGATGTGTGGGGAAAAGACAAACGACAAGTTGGGCTTCCCTGTGATTACTAATGATTGCGTTTGCTTGGTGAAATAAAACTATCTACAAGAAGCATCTGATTTTGGAGGCTCCAACCAGCTCCAAACCCCTTAAAATGCCTATGTACACAAAGTTTAAACTGGTCAAAAAGTTGCCTGTGAGCTGAAAATTTTGTAAATTAGAACAATATATTTAAGTTTTAGACTTTTCCTTTTGTAGGCCCATGTGCGTGTCCCCTTAACCTGTCTAGAAAAGTTGTGTCCTCCATTTAGTATTACTTAAACAATGCTATTTGATGGCGTGCAAATAACGAAACCTTTTTATTATAAACTCACATACAGAGGCAGCAGCCTCACTGGTTAAATATGTACTAATGACAGATCCTTTAGACCTTTGAAAAAGCCTGCGCTTTTAACATAACGTTAACCAAACCACTGTAAATGAGGCCATGAGACAAACTATTCTGTAAGCATATCGTAGCTGGAGCATGTAAAAATTGCATCACTTCAACTAATGATTATTTACACTGTTAATTAAGGTCTAGGTTATTGTACATGTCAGCAAATGGCCAAATTGTCCTGTGTTTTTCATATCACATAAAGGTTTGGTAATCGTTTTCACTCCTGCTGTTGGCTTATTGTTAACTTCTTCAGATGACAGGAATACTGATCTTATTTAATGACTGATGAGCATAAATAATGATGGCAAAGACCATTGCCAGATTATTGACACTTCCTATCAGTCAAAAAGCTAAACGTGAAGTGGTAGTTGATCCTTTGCTGTGTGCTTTGCCTCCTTAAAGTCAACTCAGGAATAGTTTTAAAAGAATAGAGTGAATGTTTCACAGTGTCCTTCCCAATTTTCAGGCTTGGATACCAATGATAAACTGTGGATAGATTTCAAGAAG
Organism: Channa argus; assembly: GCF_033026475.1. Taxonomy (NCBI): domain Eukaryota; kingdom Metazoa; phylum Chordata; class Actinopteri; order Anabantiformes; family Channidae; genus Channa; species Channa argus. The sequence goes on from NC_090207.1 coordinate 7,547,251, forward strand.
GCTGTAAATGGCAGACAACCAAGCAATTTGGAATAAACCTTGAGCCATTATGCCATGAAGAATGGGATAAGATTACACCTGAAATGATACGAATGCTGCTCAGAGGGCACCCAAAGAGGTTGGAGGAAGTTATAAAACCAAACGAAAGAGGTAAAAAGTATGGGGGAAAAAAAAAATATTACATTTAATGACCTATAAAGAGGAATGGAAACATTATTTTGCCACGTTTCCTTTTAGAATTCTGACAAAGAACACCTATACTTGCTGAATATGCAATAAATATTATGTTGATGGGGGGGAAAAAAATGTGGAAAATTCAAGAAATCAAAACGGCAAAAAGAATAACAGCAAGAGGAGGCAAAGTGTTGCAGTCAACTGCATTTTAAAGAGCACTTACTCTATAACTGACAAGTAATCTTCAACAGTCCTAAGGTACTGGAGGACATGAACCATGAATGTCTAAATCTGTCTAAGCCCACACCTTTTAAAAATGCGAGTGCTGGCAGGGAGGGCAGCCGACAAATGCACAGCTAAGGAAATATTTACAGTACGATAAAACCCGAGCATGGTGGTGGTGTCTCTCTTGCCTGAATTGATGTCAGTCGAAGGTGGTTGGTCTCCAGAATGAACATAAACAATCAGTTGGAGCAGGAGCCCGCCCGCCGCTAATGCCAAACTCTTCAACACGAAAACGCACATCATTCACCTTTGTGAATACACTAAACATGCAAGTCATCACAACTGAGGACATGAGCAGGCAGAGATTAAGGAAGTTATGTTTTAAAGTTTCAATCTGTTTCAGAAAAAGGACAAATGAGCCGATGCGATTAAAACGTTCTTTGCCGCCTTCACTTGCTTCAGTCTGTTTACTTTATATCTGGGAACAGTACAGAAATGTATTTAGTTTGCTTGCCATATAACGTGTATTATCCCTCAGATTGGAAGTTTTAGGGGTAGCTACTGGTGTAAAAATGTATATTATATAAACATGTCAAGTACTGTTAATGATATAACCCTTTTATTCCTCTTCTTAGAAAAGGATTTCATATGCTAGTTTTGTATAGTTGAGAAATTTTTTGTTTAGTAGCTTTCTAGATGCGTTTCCAGTGAAGCAAGGGTGTATTTTGTACTGTAGTTGTAGGATAAAGTTACCAGCCAAGTTTAATCCAAGCTGATATTGTACAAATTTGCATACCTTCTACAAAATAAACAATTTTTCTGGCCTCAACAATTATGCGAGACTTGGGGTGTGGGACCTTGCAATAAACAGTTGTTGGTGATAATTATCCAGTTACTGTAGGTGCTATGAATCACAGCAAAATAAATACAAGGAACAAGATGAGTTACTTGCTGTATCATGCCATTGAGTGGTGAATTATCATAATCTGATCACAGTCACAGTTGAGCAGCATTTTTACCTGTGAGCTGTGTGGAAAAAGGGCAGCATCTTGCAGCTGTAGTAAATGTGACACGTGCAAGACAGGCAGTGTGTGATGTAATTTAAAAACACCTATTTATAGGGAGGAGTGTCATGACATGGGACATTAAAATGACACATACCACTTCATTCCCTACGTCAGTTTCCTTAATTAGCGTTATTTGTGTGCTTTAAACCATGCACCAACATAGTGACCCATATAATTCCATTTAATTTCAGGACATGAAATGCAACATGCCTTTTATGCCAACTTGTGCTGACAAAACATATGGACTCTTAATACAATGGCAAACGGAAATTAGTTAATATTGTGTCTATGTTGTAGGCTATATAGTCTGGCGAAACTGAATCCAAATGTTAGGTATTAGAAAGTTAATTACAATTCAGTGACATTTAATTTGGTGACCACTGTGTAAATTATGTGGGACTCAAATGAAATAGGTAGTTAATCAGTCATCCATGAACCGCAGTGTCAGTGGTGCTGCTTCTAGTACTTTCTGTCCACATAAATGTCCTCAGACAAGAAAACCCCAAGCGCCTTAAATGTAGCAGCCAGCCCACAACAATTTTTCAATGTGGATTATGGATTAATACATTTTATTGAAAAAACAAAAACAAATAACATCACATTTGATGGTGTGGCCTAGCTTTGCTCGCTGACTATTCAATTAAAAAAAGAATGTATTCCCTTTGTGCAACTCCAGTTTTCTTTTATCATTTCTCAGCTAATAAAAATGGTTAAAGATGGCCAAATGGAACGCAGCTATTACTACTGCCAGTCAAACCTCAAACAAAATGCATCATGTAATAATTTGATGAACATTAGTTTCCCCAATGTGCAACCGATCCAAAGTTTTTGTGTCATATGCAGATATGCAGGTTCTTGTCAATATTGTGCTACTGCTATCTTTTAGGCAGTAAGATTTAAAAACTGGAGCCTCCTTTCTCTAATTGCACTCTTAGCAATGACTTCCTGTGGGGACTCCACTTGGGACGCTTGGTCTTGACTCTTCAGATGACCCCAAACCAGAAACCTCAGCGCTCATACTTTTGGCTCATGAAATATGTTCTGGACTCAAACCACTCCCCAGTGGATTATTACTACAGCAGTGTGTCTGTGCTGCCAGCATTTGCTTTCAGACCTCGTCTCCTACAGAGAGAAGAAGCTGGGGTTAATAGAATATAATCACAGCAGAAGAGGATTTGTTCAGCTTGTTCTGATTAGACTCCACGTCAGACCAAATGTTTTCTCGATTTTCATGTTTTTTTTTTAAATTACTCAATCAAGCTACATGCTTATGTTTAAGTAAAAGTGCTTCAAACCAAGGAAATGCTCGTTTTTGTAGGTTTGTAGCCCATGTTTTCAGGCTGCAGGAAGACTCCCTGTGCAGTCCATCATTTGCCTTCTGCTTCCCTGTCCTCGTTTGCTCTGGGAACGCAGTGAAGCCCCAAAGCTCAAAGATAGCTTTTCAAAGTCAGGTTGTATTTACATTTGAAATTGTTTAGACCGCAGCTTGTCTCTGAGGCCGCCAGGAGTGTACACTGTTTAATCTAGACACCAGATAAATCAGACACTGGACATCCACGCAGAGCTATTACATCTGAAAGAAAAGTTAAATGATTAATAGACCAAATAAGTGCCAAGACAAGCCAACTTAATAAAAAGAGTTTTGCTGTTTATGAAGTTGGCATAATGTCAGTGGTTTTTATGGAACTCAGAACCACATAAAACTTTATTATTAGTCAGATGCATAGGAGTTAGGTGCAGGTAAAATGATCTAAATTGATTTTAATGAAAAAATGTTTCCATACTTGCACCAAGAGATGTGAAATAGGTGTGTGTAGTTCTGGCTTTAATAGTCCTGTTTTTCCCTGAGTCACTATGCTTTCATCATTCTGACAATACTAGTCTAGTTTTCTTTATTTATTAAATGCCATCCTACATCCCTCTGTCATTTGCAGTCAAAAAGAAAGCTCAAGTGAATATCATTATAAAGATTTTCCTTTTAATAAAGGGAAGGCTCTACAGCAGTGACCATTTGGACCAACAGATGGGACCACCTCTTAGTGTTCAGGATAAGCTGGACCACAAATGGCCGCAACACAAGTGCTCTTCAGCACTGCCGCAATTCCTACAACAGAACAACAGAGCTTTATTTTGACCGTTGCAGGGTGGATTTGATAAACAAGGTTTCTAAATCTAGTGTGGTGTTTGGTTTCTGCAGAGATAAGTGGTCTTCTGTGATGGTTAGAGGTCCGTTTGTGAAGTAGCTTCCAAGTCCAATGCCTGCATAAAGTATACTTATGATGCTATGCTTGTCTGTATCAATGCTGTGTGAGAACTTACAGAACGTTAAAGTGTTCACGGTGTTACTTTACATCTTTCGAAGACTGACAAATGCATGGACTTTTCCTTATTTCTTTAGTTTGTTTCTGCCACAAGTAGCTGGGCACCTTAAATGTCATGTAGGCTTCTTATGGAACAGCTATTGCGTTTCTGCAGACTGAAGCAAAGCATTTAAAACACAGAATCATTAAGCAAGACTTGACAAGGGGAAAGATGCATGTGATGAATGCAAACAACAGAACACAGTTTTACTGACAAAGAAAACATTCATTTTAAACAAAAAATATTAACCAGGCAGACATGAGCTGAAACAAGAGCAAACCATTAGCTGTAAGGAGCAATGCCCTAAATTTAATCTGTGACTAAAATTATTGCTTGACTTTTCCCATTTCCCGATGTTTCATCAGTGTCATCATCATCAAAGAACACAGTTAAAGTCCCATATTTTCCATGACCACATCATCTCCAAGGATTTATATATTTATAAATAAATGATTTTTCATGTGCTCCCATGACCTCTGAGGATAGGAATCACATTAGCTGTTGTATTAAATTTATTTATTTATTTATTTATTTATTTATTTAAATGATTTAATACAGAATACAGGCTGAAGTTTATTCTCTGTACATGTCAAAGTATTGAAATCATAAAAGACTTCTTAATTACCTAACCTCTTTTTCCTGGCCTGATTATTATTGTTTGTTTTTTGTTATTTTTCCCCCCCTCTCTTCTGATGTTATGATGTTGGAGATACTGAAAAACCCAGGACCACCCGAGTGTTAACTCCCACTCACAGGTGGGAATCTAGTATTTCAGCTTAAGTCAAAAGTGATTATTGTGTCTCGAAACAACCCTGTCTACACACTAGCATGTCAAATAAAGCTCTGAAGAGGGTGAAAATAGCCAGTGATGTAGCAGTGCAACGGATCCTGAGGCCACAGCCGCCTGGTTGCCCGCCTGCCTCTTGATGTTTAACAAGCCGGTCATTTAAACATCGCTAATAAAAACCTCTCCTGCTGGGGGGATTGGCTCTTCATAAACCCTCACTTCACAACGTGGAGTGTACGTTTCTCTCTGCTGCCCTCCTCTGCCCCTCTCTGTCCCCCCGACCAGTGAAAATTCAAACAGGCACTTGCAGGCGTCATGTTTTTAACTATAATTGAAGTGATAAAAGTGAAACAGCCACCACATTATAGCTGCTGTAACTCATGTCTGGCCTTGGGTAACATATAAGAGGATTTACCTGCTGCTACACAAGAGAACTACAGTCTGTTGTACAATGGTAAAGGGGCGGGAAAAGCATTTATTATTCAATTTTTTTTCATCTTGAATGAAAGCTTACAGGATGAGATCTTTTAATATTTGCTTCAAAGTAACAGTTGTAGAAATGTGCTTTATTCGTGTGTGTTTGATAAGACGATTGACAATGTTTTATTTACGCTCACCTGGCAGTTTATTAGCAGCACAAAGCTAAAACTAATGTACTGTAGTTTGATCCAACAGTCAAGCAATAAATCCTCCCTTCATAAAGCTGATAATGTTTTGATCAAACTGTTTAGTGAGGCGTGGATTGAGCTGTGCTGTATGTTCATTTTGCATCATGTAGTTTGTGCTGCTGATAAACTGTTCTGCATTAAACAGAAACATGTTTCTGACTTTTTAAAAGCAGTGTAAATAGAATAAAGGCTTTCTTTTAAGGTTTGTGGTAGTTATTGACATTTTATGACCATTGGAAAACTGTAACCCAGTAACATAAATCCACAATATCCATATTATAAGTAAACAGAAATCAATATAATAAGGATAATAAAGAAATTCTAATTTTGCTTTGAATATTAAGTTGCTTAGAAGGTTTGTTAATTTATAAAAAATTGGTAACAAAATCTTATTTTATAATTGAGTATTATGAATAGCATTTCTTGCCTCTCAGTGTGGTGTAGGTAACTGAATGTACAGTAACTGTTGTGACAGGCTGAGTGCATACTGTACCTCTCAAGATAGTGCCCTCATTTCCCAGCCGTTAACATGAACATGATGCAATTTCACATTCACTGTAAGCACAACAGTATATGAAAAGGTAGAGCCAAGTAGTTTCTGAAAATGACTCATTTCAGATGCCTATGGATGGCAAACAGAAAATGGACACTGACAGTTTTGTTCAGACAGTACTTGCAGTCATGGAGTCTGTTAGTACAAACGATGGACAAAAAAAGTTTACGCTGTGTTCAAAAACCATTTTGAATGATTTCCAACATTCAAAATGAAACAAATGTAAAGGACATAACACTGACAGGTTCTAAAGTTTTTGCCACCTCATTCATTTTAAATAGTGTGGCCAAAACATAAGAACCGCATGTTCTGTCAATGCATTTCAGTACTCCACTTACCACTTTGACCTCAATAATAAACAGTAGAGTAGACTTATCACCTTTCTGACAGTTTCAACTTAAAATGCTAAGAAATTTTAACATTGTGAAAGTAGAAATAATGGTGCAGCTGCTGTATTGGATTGCATTAGATGGTGCAGGTGGTCCTAATAAAGTGGCCAGTGAGTGTAGTCGTCTGCTTTATATACAACTTGACCTTTGTAGGTGACTTAGGCCTATTTGTTTAGACGGGTTTGGAGGCTGAAAAGCCCATGAAACCTGACAGTATTTGTGTCACTGTGTGTCTCTACTAGCGTTGAGGCCAAACTTGTGCCTTGCTGTTACTTGATGGTGTAAGAACTTTGTCTACGTAAGACCAGAGGGCAGAGATAGGGGGGCAGTCTTTGCAGTAGAGGCTTGTACATAAACCCTGGACCCTCAGATTAAATGCTTGATGCTCTACCGACTAAGCTTTCCAAATAATATTGCCTTAATCAAGGGCAGACAGAATGATAAATTGTTCTTCCGAATAGCAATTTATTGACACATCAAATGCTTTGCATTAAAACAGGCTGTGCTGAAGTAATTGTTTTGGTGTGTTGGCATTGGTTAGAAATTAAACTAATATCCAAACAAAACACTTAGAAAGTCTAAAAGGGACTTATAATGCAGCTATTATTTCAGGGAACAACTTTACACAATGTTCAGTAATCACAAGCTGGTTAATCTTCATAGACATTCTTAACATCACATTAAGGACCAACTGAATAAATTCAAAATATTATTTCTTTTTATCCCAAATTTCTGTTTTTCTTAGATTGAGGCCTCAGGAGCCCGGCTTAGTTGCTTTGTAGTAGGACATTTGATATATTGGTTCCCTTCAGTTCACATGCCAAAGTTCTTGAGTCATTTGAAACTTTGGACAAATGCTTGATTCCAGTTTTGTGCTGCACTCCATAATCAGCTGATGCGAACGGACATGGTAAAGTTTTATTCAAGTACATCTACAGTCTACAAAATGGGAGTAAGACGGTCCATATTTTCATGTAGAAATATGTAATAAATTGTTTGCAGTTTAAGGGGCGAGTTGATGTCATTTGGTTCTCATGAGCTTAAAAACATGAGATAAAACCATCAGATTTTTCTTTGGTTATGTGAATCTGGCAACAGAAAATCATTTTATTTGTTTATTTTTAAAAAAACATGCGGGTATTTCAAAATGGATATCGTATTGCAGTTCAGTCTGAGGCCCCCATCTGCTTCTGGACCCCTACCATCATATAGCCAGCCTGCAGCTGCATCCTCTCTCAGTAAGACACACACACACACACACACACACACACTCTCCCCCTTTTCTTTCTCTCTCCGACCAGCTGTCACCACCAGAAGCAATGGTATCCCATTTCCCTTCAGGTATTTGGCTCCTACTTGGAGAATATGAATGTTAATAGATAACGTTTGCAACAAATTCTTCAACCACCACAATCCCGTGAAGACATACCAGCACAAGGTACAGATAAAGTGAACTTTAAGATGGCAAATCACATTGAAATCCTCTTAAATGATAAGGTTGCCAGTCTATATTTTCTCATTGTCCACAAATCTTATTAAAAGTTCAAGAGGTAGTGCATCCAACTGTTTAGCTGATGTTTTTAGAACATAAATCAAATGATGATGCTTCACTCAATCGTAATGAAAACTATAACCTGACTGGGCAGATTTCTTTGGGTTTTCTACTTTAAAACTGTTAAAATGCTTGACCAAACATTTAACTCTTTAACTCTAATATCATGTGGTTTGACAGTGGTATGCAAAACTCCAAAACCCCATTTTACACAATGCACCAAAAAGCCGACAAAGTTAGCGAGTAACTGCAATAGCTAAATTGATATTTATAGACATGAACACATGATTATACACATGAACCTCGGGCAATGTTGGGAGAATGCTGGATACTATATTCTTAAACTTTAAAAATGGAGTATTGTGTGACTTTGGGAAAATTTGGGACTCAGTACCTGTTAGTAACCCTGTATCTCCTCTGATCAATATGTGATTGTGAAACCTAAGCTTTGGAGCCTGCCAGCAGCTTGCACTGCATCCTCAGTCTCTCTCTGTGTGTCTGATGGATGCATGCATGCAGGCAGTGGATCTCTCATGAAGGCAGCTCCATGCGGGCGTGCAGCTGCTGGTGCACTGAGCTTACAGGTTGAAAGAGTCATAGGTCGCAGGACAAGAAGCAATAGCCTAAGTACTTTTCAAAGCGAAGGCTTTGTTTGTGGTTCATTAAAATTGCGTGAAGGGGAAAGAAAAAAAAAATAAAAAGGCAAAAGCTTCATGCAGATGCTTTGATTTGAATCTGTCAAATTCGGCTGAGGTTGAAAAAAATCCAAGCAGGCTTTACCACTGTCCTTCTGTCTCCAACTACTGAAACCACTTAAACACATTCTCATATTTCTTACTCTAAAGCCATTTAATCCACTTGCATTTGCTATAATTTTCCTCATTCTACCAAAATTCCTCATTCTAATAACATGATAAATGACTGGGGTTATTAGTTTTGCTAAACATTAATTTTGCTAAACTATTTAGATAGATGACATCCAGTCCTTGTTCTGTTTTAGTATCATATATGAAGCTACTGTAAAGGTTCGGAAATCTCAAAAAGTCAATCACATCATACTTTCAGTAGTTAGTTATTTTACTATATCATTCCAATATAGACAGGAGGAATGTCCACAGCATGCAAAACCTTGGAATATGACTTTAGTTTACGGTAAAGGTTAATGTGTCAGAAAAACACACAAGATTGAACTGCTTGCTACTGTAAGTCGCGAAGGTTCACTCCTTCTGCCAGGAAACCACTTAAGCCTAAAGGCAGATGTGGCCTGCTGGGAAGCCTGGACTGGTCAGAGCTTCTGCTGTTCCTTTTGGCTTACAAAGACCAAGAAGTGGGCCAGTGGAATTCAAGATATACTTAATCTAGTTTTCCTCTCTGGTGTCCCACACCCTTTTTGGTGTAGGTACAGTACTTTCAGTACTTACAGTGTGCACTTTCAGGAGTGCTGGAGGTGTATGAGCTGTATAAGAGTGCTACAGTTGGCATATTGGTGCCACAATGTCTGCATGTTAATACATTATATGCTTTTGCTTTGTTTGTCTTGTAATTTCCCACAAATCCAACGCAAATAGCGTTTTCATAGCTGCTCAGATTGCAATCACAGCATGGCTAATGTCATGAGGGTATTACCGCGAATCACCCATGTTTCAAAGGCAACACGCCAGACTGCAAGAACCCATATATGTTGTGTTGTTATGAAAGAGACACATTGCATGAATGTAATCTGTCAGTTTCATGTGTTTTAGGTGGCACTTTTTGCTTTTGTGTGCATTAGTGCATCTGTGGGAGTTTTACTGGTCAACCACCAGTTTTGGCTACTTGACAACACGCTTGTTGTTATGTTTTTATCTTGGGGGGGGGAGGGGGAATTCTCCTTTTTATAAAATCAGTCCAAAAAAAACCCAACCAATGCTAGTAACAAAATATCTTTTACACATTAGTTTATTTTTCAAACATTACAAGCTTGGAGTTAATCTCAGATGTGTAGAGAAAAACATTGAAAACACGCTGTGAGTCTAAATGTTCTTTTAGCTTTTTGTGTAAGAGGTCAGTGGTTCATTCAGCCAGTCGTCATGAGGGTTCTTATTGCTGGGAGCGTTTAACAGCCTTTTAAGTAACAATTTTTTTCTCTTTTTTAAGATTTGATGTAACTGCAGGAGAAACCGATGCAACAAAAGAGTTTTGGTGTTGAACCTTTTGTTGGTCCCTGCTGTAACCTAAGTTCTCCCCACACAGGCCCCTCAACTAATATGATCCAAGCATGAGAGAGAAAGCAGACACGATTCTGCCTGTTAAAGCTGAGCTGAGGAACTTTTACTGTAACTTTAGACACAATAGTTTTCACACTTTTTAAAAATGAACTCTAATTACTGGAATATCTTGCCACAAAAACTACATGCTCAAGTTTATAGCCAAAAATGTGTTTTCAATTGACCTGGTGTGAAATGATTAAAAAAAATAAATATATATAATGGGACAAGCTCCCTACACTTGATGATACTAAAGTAATTTTTATTTTTGCATGGTTTAGGTATGGATCTTTTTTTCACTACTACAGTTAAATCGACACATTGATCTTAGAAAAACTTTTGGATTGACTGAAATCTGTACTGTGCCTATCAGAACATCAAAACCAGGCCCTGGAGTCGATGCCAGAAGTTCCCTCACAAATGAGTCCCATATGGTTTCAACCAAAACAACTCCCTGGCCTTGTCTGAATTTACACACAACTGCTGTATCTTTGTGGACTACACAGTAGTTTGACTACATGCTTGTTTAAATGTGTTTGTCTTAGAGTTAACACTCCTTAACAAAGTCATCTTTCACTAAATATCGTTATATGCTAAATGCTTTCCTCAGTATGTTGTATTCTCTGATTCTGGCAGTGTTACAATAAAAAGCTTGTCTGCCTTAATTCTTCTCACCAAAGTTCCTGATTGTTCAGTGTTATCACATGAATAGAAAAATGGCCAGCAACATTCATATCGCTGCTGTTTAAATAATGGCCAAATCAATCATGAACCAAAGACCGTTCTTCTCTTTTAAGCAACGTTTTCCATGTTTCTCAAAAAATTATAATTGACTCCGTTGTGTTAACTTTCTCAGGCTCATGTTTTATGCATCATTGCTTGCTGCCTGTCTGCTTTTGCCATTGATACTGAGCACGGCCTGCTGTGTTCTGCCTGGAATGGCAACAAGGCTTAAGTTTCCTTCCAGCACATCCCCAGGTCATTACCCAAGGGGCTTTGCAGCTCATTCCAAGGGCTTAAGACCTTGGAGGACCTGCATCGATCTTTGTAGGCCATGTTGGAATTTTTTCTGGTAATTTAAATTTCACCTATCTGTGTATTCTTTTTATGATAGGTGTATGCATGTAATACTTAAAGAAGGAAAATACTTTAATGTACCATAGAAACACCCCATTACATCTACAGTTTATGCATTCAAAAATCTAAGTAAATCTGTTTATCTTCGGTAAAACATGGAAGCTTGTGGAAGATGCATATATTTGGATTAGTTTATATTAACATGAAAGCAGCATTTTATGTTGTAGCTGGTGAGGTGGAGATAAATTTCTTTTTTTTTTTTTTTTTTTGATACTATAGATATTAGTAAGTTTAACTTTCAGATAAACGCAAAGAAGCTGTCGAACCATAAAATGGCTGCAAATATTAATAATAATATGACCACAAAGTACAAATACTTTAATTATGCTCCAGTACAATACTTCTTTATGTTCCACCCGTGGTACATGTTGCCAAAGAGCACACATATATATTGAGCATATACAAATGCCCAGTGTCTATGGACATGCCAGCCTTGGTAAAATTAGAACGTCATATTGAGTGTTGACAGAAATGCTGAGAGCAGAGCAGCACTGCAGGAATTTTGAAGATGACATAGCCTATCCGTCATGAGGTGCAGCTGCTCCTGTCAGATAGGGGAGAGGGATTGGTAGGAGAAGTGGAGGATGTGTAAATCAGGTCTTGCTTGTCCCCAAACTTGGACCAGAGACTTGATGGAAAAGTCAGGCCCCTTAAAAGGACTCCTTTACGCTCCCAGTTCTTTACTAAGGAGAGTTTGTCCTCTCCATGCCCCAAACATGTATGCTTAGAAAAACAAACATGAAATTGGAATGAATTTGGGTTGAGAAGTGCAGTATAATCAAGAGTAAATGACATTGCGAGGCAAAATGGATAATGTTTTCTTAGATTTTTATATGTTAGCGTGCAGATGTTTAACATCTGTAGCTGAACAAATTTAAATTGCTCAATTGTTTGATTTCCGAGGTGCCTGCATGCGAGAAACATTTCAGAAAGTGTACACGGCAGATTCTAAATGCCAAATATTCCTTTGGACTATTTTTACTTTGACTTGAAAATGCAAATGCGCACACACACACGCACCAAAACATTTCCTTAACACACACCATGTGGAGACCATGTTATCTCAAGTTCAAAGCATAGCCCGGGTGTCTGTCTTCCTCTGTTAGGAGGCTTACTCAACCTTAGAAAATGCTTTTATGATAAGACATGAGTGTGCCGAATGGTTTGATATCAAAGATTCAAGGACCAGATGTGCTGACCCCTTCTGTATGAGAGACATCTGTACCGTTTAGCCAAAGTATAGTGCTTGGCTTGTAGAACATCTAACGTGGACCAATCTTCAAAACCATATTTACAGACAAACATGTTTAATATGAATTTTGAAGGAGCTGTTTTGCCCTTTTGCAAGCTGGTGAACCATTAATTCACAGAATCAAAGTCAAACACAGAGAACTCTGTCTAAATATGGCTCTGTCTGCTGTCCACGAGGACGCATTTGTCACAACTTCAGCAGGTGAGAACGACACAAACAAGAGTAGTGGCTCAATAGTTATGGATAAAAATCACTGGCTGTGATTTTCTGTCAGCTAGGAAAGCATTTTAACTCATTTAACTGATTCTAAGATTGTGTCTTGATTTTATCCTCTTTGATACTGTTGTACTGTAGATACTGTTCTACTTGGACTAGTACATGCCTAAAGGTCCAGTGTCCCCACTAAATCTGTTTATTGTACTTCATAATTTGACAAATGTATCTAAATGGAGGTGCACACATGAGATGCATTATGCATTAACTCTGTTAAAACCAGTTAAAATTGCATTGTGACTAGGCACAACACTTAATAACTGAAGGTGTAGTATCTCCTAACTTTTAAGGAAGAATAGACTAACCCTACTGTGACAGCTATGACACACAAAGCTGATGGACGGTTGGCCCATCGATGGGTTTTTCACTAATCGGACCCATGTCTGCAGCCTTTCAATCACTGTTTTGTTTATGGCTTGCAAATCTGCAGTGCTCAGTCTTCCTTTTTCCTTTTCTCTAACACAGGTGCTAAACATGCTTGCCTGGTGGCTATTGGCAGTAACCTGTGTGTGTGTGTGTGTGTGTGTGTGTGTGTGAGACACGTACAGCTTGTTAGCCCAGACCAAAGGGATTGATGCCTCTGATTCTTTGTCAGCTTAATGTGTGTCTGTCCTAAATCTGTCTTATTTGTAAGCAATTTTCTACATTGTTCGAAGCTGCATTAATCAAAACATTATTGGATTGAGGAATGTGAAAATCTAACTTTTTATCCAACTCTGGAGTAGCATCAGATCTGTGGAGCTTTTTAGAATCGGCTTGTTGTCTGGTTTTGGTGCCCGAATCTTTGTTTTAAAACTGTCATCATCAAACTTGCTCCAGCAACAGCAGGTAGCTGTTTTCAGGGGTTTTCAGTGGCAAACCCACTGTTTAATACTGACTAGCTGATGAACATAGTGGAGTATTGAGCAGCTGAAGAGCTCTTTATAGTTTGGAGAAACTAAAATAGAGTTAAAAGGAGATTGAATAATGTACTTGTTTTTACAAGCTGCCAAAAATTAATACTGAAGTAAAAACCAGATTTGTGACGTAATCAACTAATACAGCTTGAAATTTAAACTTGAATTGTCATCAAAGACACCAAGTCACAAAACCCATAAATGACACACGAGGCTTTATTCGTAGTTTCTATAATTGTGAACCTTCACTAATTTAACAGAGGTGGTACTTCAAGCATCAAAATCCTGTTCATGGTGTCTTTCTTGTTATCCTTCAACCACAGTGACGGGGCCAGATTTGCTTGTAACACTGGAAACAACTTTATTAGGGGAAGCTGAGTAAGCAACTGCCCTTTGTGCCTGACATATTCTACATCAAAAGTAACCTCGGGCATTTAATAAGAGACAACTGTCAACCATTTCTTTAGTTGTGAAAACTTCTTCTGCTGTCATCTACATGTGGACGGTAAGGCTTGTAACTGAGAGTCAGAGACCCACTTCTTTTTTTTTTAAATACTTGAGTTGTGCCTTTGAAACCCCAAGCTTATCATTAGTGCTCTTGACTCTTCTCAGCAATATGTCTGGGGGAGGTAGATAAAAGAAATCAGCAAGGGGAGAGAGAGAGAGAGAGAGGTCTTCCAGTTGACATTATCCAGCCATCTGCGCTAGGGGACTTTCTGATACTTCAGTGTTGACTGATAAAACTGGCTCTGCTGTTCCCCTTTATCTTCATTTGGGGTGGACAGATTGAGACATACTTTATGTCTGGACGGGAAAGGCTAGAAGAAGGAGCAGATTGTTTGTATGCTGTTGCAGATGGATCAGAGGTCTGCAGTTTGCTGGATGGATGAGTGTGTTCACTGTGCACTTGCACCATCTACGTAGGCCCAGACTCCCAGACTCCATACATGGAGACAGCCAGGGTGCACGCCTGGGTCCAGGAAATGATTGCGATTATGCTAAAAGTCCCCTTTGCCTCAGTGTCCCTTGTGGTGATGGATATGGTATGTAATAGGGTAGAGATGTGGCCCCACTGTTGTTCTGCTCCAAAACACCAGCCGCTACTGTCCCATGAGTCTGTAGCTTAAAATCTGTGATTTTGGATTTTTGATATTGGAGTTTTCTTTTTGTGTGTCACAAAGACTTGTATAAACGAGTGAACATCCTCCTACAAATATTTCAAGTTGTCTTAGTGAGAAGGCACCTGGCTGTCATAAAAAGGACCTCCAGCAAATCACATGCATCCACAGTAAAATTCCTCCGAGCTCAGAGGACGACTAGAGGCTAAAGGTTTGATGTAACACACAAGGTTGTTAACCTTCGGTTCCCACCGGGGGACACACCTGACCTTTCACACACAGGGACATAGAGAGAAACCATAAACATAAATGCACGACTGGACTGGAAACATGTTTGCAGCAACAAACCCAAGCAGCCAAATGGGTTAATGTGTAAGTGAATTTATGTTGATTGTAACATTAGGTCGGGTATTTGTTTGAGTAACTAAGAGACTTAAATTACCTAAATTAGTCATTGTTTTATTCAGTAAAACAAGTCTTGTACCCACTAATGATCTGTCATCCTCACCCTCTTTTTCTGTTTCACTAAAGAGTCTAGAGGAGCTTTTTAGTGTCTCCCATTTTCTAAGGAAGACTAAACACATTCCACTGGACCAAATTACTCTTAATGTGGTATTTGGTGTTTGTACTTTTTTTATTAGTTTCAAATGGGGATTTTAAAAGTTTCTTGACTTTTTTTTGGTGCATTTTACCTGACGGACATGGGAAACGGTTCAAGATTTGTACGTTAGAGTTTTAAGGTGTCCCTAATCAAACAAGCCAGAATTACGCTGAGACTAAATAATCAAATCATTAGCTACATATGAAGTAACTAGCAAAACACGCAAAGAAGGTATGCATTAACTGCACCGGGAGCATCGCAATACACACAGATTTAGGTTTGCTTCATAGTAGCCATCCAACAAATCTGTGTCCACACTCTGGGTGCCTGCATGTTTTTACTCTACGATTACAACACAATTGGGAATACAGACACATTAGCAGCAGTGCGAAGACTGTTTGTCTAAATACCATGAAAAACTTAAAGAAATATGATGTTTGTGTCATAAAATCTAAAATAAAACTGCAAAATGTGTTGGTGCTTTAGCAATTTATTTGAAATATGCCTAAAAGTAATTAAAATCTGATGTGTAGTTCTTGTGTCATCCTGGCAACAAAAAAATTACAGTTTTCTTAGCATAAATCATTTTGGATGCCTGGTTCAATAAATATTTGTAGTAGCTAAGCTGTAAGCATCACTTTGCCAAGCTTCTCATTTCTGCAGATGAATGTCAAATTGACCATGGATTCTGTGTACTTGTCTATACAACATAAACACACGAAACCACTGTAGCAACAATTCTAATGAGAATCTTGGAGCGATCCAATATGGGATATGAAGTCATTCATGTTCTTGGCCTGCAGATACTTTATGGAAAATGCATACGGAACCACAAGCTATGTTTATATTAACATTACACAATTGTACGCATTTATTTTTTTTTTAACCAGGACACTTCCTTAAGAAAATGCATCCTTTCAACAGTTTTTGGAGATATTGCTAAAGATGTAAAAATCTAAACCATTACGTTTGAGACACTGACAAATGACCTCTTGCATTCTCAAGTCCTCAGAAGCTGCCAAAACACCTGCAAACTTAGAGGATATACTCAAAGAAGTGTGCATATGATCAGAACGGCACGTCCAATTTTGATTCTACTCGTAAAAGTCAGTGCTTGCTCTTTGTCAAAGATTCACCCACATTCATAATGGCGCTTAACAATTTAGTCTATGCTCTTCCACACCCTTTGTCTTTAGTATACTTCCATACAGAGTGGGACTCATCCTCCCTGTGTGCAGCCATGTTAGGCCCAGAGTGCTGAATATTAAGGCAACTGTCTGGTTTACTTTTGTCAGCTGCTCCAGTAGTTGAAGTTGAACATCCCACGCATCACATGGATTGAGGGCTTATGAGGAGAATAAGAGGAGCCTTCTTATCTTGTGTTTAAACTCCTTTTGCTGACACACTCTTGCCCACAAACATAATGTATCTTCAACTGAAGGAGTTCACACACTAGATAGAAGCCACAAACTGTTCCAGTGGCATCATAACCTCAGCCTGCACAAAGCATGGGGGGAAAAAATCAGGCTGACTTCTTTTGCTTCTTCCTGACCCTGCGGAATTGGCTCAGGGCCTTGATGGATTACCTGTGACTGACCCGGGGTGTTGTGATGAATCTGTCCAAAGATATGTGAGGGCCCCTCTAGAGTTATTGCCTGGCTGTTGTCGGCTGAAGGCAGACAGTGATGGGGTACGTTGCAGCAACACATCAGACAGCTTTTGTTCAAAATATGCAAGTTACGATTCTTACTCAAGACAAAATGTTGGAAAGTCTGTGCTCCTGTAGTGAAAGATAAAACTGAGTGAGTCCAGAGAGAATGTCATTGTAATGTACAGGTCTTGAATCTGGCTTATCTTATACAACTTTGTTTGCCAAACAGTTACAGTGAACTTGATTTAATGAGATGATTTTAGACAGTGGAAATTCCAGACTATGACACGCACATGACTGAACCAAATGCATCTGTTCGCCAAAGACATTACATTTTGTGGAAAGAATTTACATGATGTCCTCTTTTTTTTTTTTTAAATGAAAAGCAACAGTTGAGGTGTTGCTTCCTTTTTTTTTTTTTTCAAAGCTACAGACTACTACTGTTCGTCTGTCTCTTACAAGTCAGGAGCTGGTAAATGTACATATACTTTCC
Organism: Channa argus; assembly: GCF_033026475.1. Taxonomy (NCBI): domain Eukaryota; kingdom Metazoa; phylum Chordata; class Actinopteri; order Anabantiformes; family Channidae; genus Channa; species Channa argus. The sequence continues at coordinate 7,564,694 of NC_090207.1, forward strand.
TCTGCAATCAGATAAGATGAAATACACCTCTGGCCTTCTCTATACTGCTCCCATGCTTTAGCTGCTTACCGATCCTGCTTAAAATGATACTAATTCATTATCTTCTCACAGCCATGTATGTCACACAGCTGGGAGGCATCATGTTGACCTTGAGAAATTATTTGAAAAAATGCTTTTGTGCTGACCAAATGTAATTTGGCACATAAAAAAAACAAAACCACCATCAACATCAGTGCTCTGCTTTGCCTGTCTCAGTCACATTTAGACTGCAGATGTGTCTGATGTTTTTGCAGTTTTATTGCTGAAACGTACCCCCAGGGTTTGTGAACACAGTCTTTTATTGGAGATTTTGGCTGAGATGAAGGTTTCGTCTTTGGGTTGAGTGAATTAGACCCTCAGTTCAGCTCTTGTCATCCCAAACACTCATCTTGATGAGCTATGTACATTGAAATGCAATTTAGCCTGACACCAAGGTGACTGGTGATCCTGATGTAGTTGTGTTGTTCAGGAGGTTTTATTTATTTTTTAGCTACAAGATGGCATCTTTCTTCAAAGTACACAACATTGGTCACATTATCCTTATCCCCAGTAACCCCACCGGAGTTGAGAGTTCACAGCGGATTGATGCATCTCTGATGCTATGTCAGACTATGCTTTTTATTTGCTCACCAGGCAACCGAGCTGCCTTATCAGCATAGCAGCACCAGCTGGGAATTCACTTCTGCCCTTTGTTGCAGACAGTGGGATGTAGAAATGTCCTGCTTTTTAAAACACATTTGCTGTTTCATAAATGTATTACTAGATTGATGATAATTTCAGTAGCTCCATGGCTCACACATTTTGACAAAGAAAAAAAAAAAACGGCCTCAGAAAGAGTTGGCTTTTCTGTGTGAAGTCTTGGTTCATATTCCCAGACAATGGCCTAACAACCGAGCCAGTAATTTTCAACAAACCATAAAGTACTAATACAGTCTTAGTTTTACTGGACATTGCTCATTCTTATGATCTGCTTCAATATTTGTGAATCTAAAACTGTGAATACACATTCAGTTTTTAAATGTTGGAAACCAGCTAATTAAACACAGCGACTTATAACAATATAAAATAGCATGCAGTCAATTTATTTTTTGGAACTCCAGCCTCTATACTAAGACAGATTTAGATGAAGGGAAGTTTCAAGGTAAAAATATGAATCAATACAATATAACTTTTATTATTATTTGTAGTTATTATGCTGAATGTCTGATATTACGAACATGAGACTGCTTTAGCTGGGCTTTTTTACTGTGGAAATCTTTCTGAGGTTTTTAATTCTTTGTAGGCTATTCAGTTTCAACAGTTTTCCCCTTGCAATACATGACAATCAAAATACTTTAACTGTTTAGTTACAAACAAACAAATTTCTTTCTTGCACAGGATCATTTTACACCCCTTTAAGTCAACAAATCTAGAAAATCTTTAAGCTTCAGTGGAGCGAGAAGTGAAAAATCCATTATAATATTACTCTAAATGTGAGATAAGCTGCTTTTCATTATTGTATCAACAGATTATATTGACCAGCATTGTTTAAACTGGCCTTTCTAAAATACCACACTAATTTTTCAGTGAGTATTAAATTTGAAAGCAGTCCAGTACCAGCAGGGCTGTGGTGAGTTCATTTCCTCCCTGTGCAGAATTAAGGAGGGTGTGGATACCTTGGAAAGCGGGGGTGCAGAGGCACAGTACACTTGAAGGAGTAAAGAATGACACGCAATTAATCAGTAGGAGCAGACGACCGTATCACTTTAGTGTGAAAGCTGGAATAGAGGCTTGTCTGTACTAAACAGCTGCAGGAGGAAACAAGCCATTTGACTTTCTTACATGAGGACCAAGGGAGGAAGAGAGAGTGAAGGTGTGTGTGTGTGTGTGTGTGTGTGTGTGTGTGTGTGTGTGTGTGTGTGTGTGTGTGTGTGTGTGTGTGTGTGTGTGTGTGTGTGTGTGTGTGTGTGTGTGTGTGTGTGTGTGTGTGTGTGTGTGTGTGTGTGTGTGTGTGTGTGTGTGTGTGTGTGTGTGTGTGTGTGTGTGTGTGTGTGTGTGTGTGTGTGTGTGTGAGAGGGGGAGAGAGAGAGAGGGAAAGAGAGGGAGACCACTGACTGCTGGGATGGGGGGGAAGGGAAAGCAGAGATGAGAAAGGACAAGGGGAAAAAAAGGTTTTAACAGCCTACCCACATCTGTTTATTTAGAAAAGAAACCGTTGTGTCATTCAGTTATTCTAACAACCTACACCAGGGCCAATGTTAGTCCCACAATGATGGCTTTTTAAATACACAGTTTACACTCCTATGAAGTGGCCTCATAACTGTGTTGGAGCCTCAGGAACGTGCCAAATGGGGGAACATGCTAGGGTTTCACATTCCCTCCCGCACTACTTGACGTCTCTATAGCAGACTGTGATGCCAGAGGTTGGCCTGGGAGATCTGGTGGGGACCATTTGTCTTGGTCTTGTGTGCTTTTTCTGGGTCTAATCTCCTAAATTGGTACTTTAGGTTTGAAGTCCTGCCAAAAAAGCTGCAGGGGAATCTGTAACATGAGTTTGATGTCCACGCAAGATGGTGAGGTGGTATTGTGTTGTGTGCTCTGTTTAAAATATCTTATACGAAGCAGTTTTATACTGTGCAAAGGCTGGTTAGCATAAGAGCACAGAGACTAATATAGTGTACTATCTAGTATGCTGAAATACAAAAATAGGATCAAGCAGACAGATTGCCAGGCAAGAATATTGATTTTGGACAATTTGCTAATACCCCAGTCAAACTTTCACTTTCTTCAAGATGAGATTTTCACTAGATCGAACTATCACAGGCCCTGTCACTACTCTCTGTTGCTCTTTTAAGACAGAGACCCCTTCGTATTGCCTTTAGTTCGACTTTTTCTTTTTTCTTTTTAAGTACAGCTGTGTCAGTTTGGTTAGGGTTGGGCGCAAAAACACAGGACTTCACACAGGAGACCAGAGTTCAAGTCCAGTGAGAAACAACTCTTGTTGTTGCTGTTGTTGCATTAATCACTTGACTCACATGAGAGTTTAAGGAAGTACTGATTTTTAAGGCAACAACTTAATAAGTAAACTCAATATATTGATTTAGTGCATGACCCTAACCTAACCTACCCCTGATGTTTTTGGACTCAAATCTTTCTCTAGATAAACTTCCGAAGGTCTAAATACTACATACTAAATACTACTACTATATGCTGGTCAAATATACATTGGAGTTGCTGGACGTTGCCAAGCTGTATTACAAATTATTTGGTTGTTTTTGGCTGTGCAAACACCTACTGTGTCATATTTTACAGTGGGACAGTTTCGATGCCTAACGCGAAAACCAGGGTGATACACAGCACAACAATTTTTTTTTTTTTAAACCTTAACAGTGGATGGACAGAGTTACAAAGGAACTTTTGCTGACATATTGACATGACGTGATTCAGAGTCAACTAATTTTACTAACTCTAGTCCTGGCATCATAGAGGATCAACAATGACTCCCTGATGACAGGTTCATACATTTATGCATAACAGCGTGGTGGCCAAATGCTGTAATAATCTCACTTTTAACAGGCAGTGTAAAACGGGCTTGTAATGAAGCTGAGCCTTTCATCAACAGCAGATCAGGAATTTTTAGCACTTGTGGTCAAAGTGATTATGTGTATGTGTGCTTTGTTGTGTTGTTTTATTGTTGCATTCTTTCTTGCTATACTCCATGCTTGAGGGATTAAGGTCACATGTCTGTGCTGGGAGTTGGATCTTTACTGGTTGGTCCATATGTGCTGGTGTTTTTCTGCAATGATATGAAAGGCCTTCAGGGCTGTACAAACAGCCACTCATACAGGCTGATGGCTGAGCAGCATGTGTTGAAACAGCTGCTTGTGTGCCCTCAAGGTGTAGATCTGGAGCCACTAAAAGTAGGGACTGTTATAAGGCAGAACATGCACAAAATGGAACTTAATTAGAAATTACAACTGACTGTACATGTACAGTTTGCACTCTTATTTGATGCAGACAGTAAAGAGAACACAGGAAGTTAGTGGGGAGGAAAAGTCTGAGGTCAGACACAAACTGGAGATCACTCCAAATGTCTCCTTAAAAATGTATTTTAATTTTTAATAATGACTCCTGGCTTTTTTCCTCATACATATCTGACTATCCACTGTGTGTTCTGACACCCGTCCAACATGACCAGCATTTAAGTTTGATTCAAGATGAATGGTGTAATTAAGTTACATTCAATTCAACTTTATTTATATAGCGCCAATTCACAACAAAGTCATCTCAAGGCACTTTACAGAATAAAGTCAAGACTATAAAGATGTATAGAGAGAACCTAACAATTCCCCCTGGGGAACAGTGGAGAGGAAAAACTCCCTTTAACGAAAGAAACCTCCAGCAGAACTAGGCTCAGGGTTGGCAGCCATCTGCCTTGTCCGGTTGGGGTGAGTGGAAAGTAAGCAGAGAAAAGAAAAGGGCAACAAAAGCAACAAGAAGACATCTGGCAGGTTGGTCGGACCAGTAGCTGCACACTAGAAAACACACAGCTTCTCAAAGCCAGGGACACCTGCAGAAAGGGACAGAGAGAGGGAGACAGAGAAGGAGAAAGACATCTACGGGAGAAAACACACAAAGTTAATGTCATAAACGGTGCACTGTGTTAAAAAAGTCAGGGACATCAGTGCTTATTCGATATGATGCATGAATTTATCTTACTAATTAAAGAACCGTCCACCCATAATACTGCATTTAACATTTTGCCCATTGAGCAGAATTTAGGAGAAGGAATCCGCCCCCTCCCAACAGAAAAAGAAGTCGTCCCACAAATTTGGATCTGTATTGCTTATTTCATTTTAGGAAAGTTTCCATGAAAATTGTAATGTATCAGTGTTTTTCATTTTTAGGCCTTTATGCATTTTTGCAGCCAAAGCACTCAAGACTTAGTTTTTTTTTAATGGCATTCTGCCATTGTCTGCAAAGTAGTAATGGTTGTAATCACTTGTGTGTTGCTGTACAGTTCCAAAGCGAACAAATCAACACAAATCCCCAGAAGAGAACAAAAGACGGGTAAATTAATAGGCAGACACATGGAAGGAAATGAGTCCTTAATCTTGTTTGGTTCTGTTCCAAATAACTTATCACTTGCTATTATCGCTTCTCTAAAATCCCAAAGAGGAAGCAATTTGAAAGGATAGTTCCTGCCAACTCATTTCCTGTATTCTGACATTTCCTTTTGCCGACACCACTGTGCAGCCCCACTACTCCTGACCTGCTCTGCTGGGGTGACTGATGAAATCTTCACAACACAACTCTCTATAGCGCCTCAACAACACCAGTTCTGCCAGCGGTAATTATTTAAAAAATAAAGAATCTGGCAGCAAAAATATCTCATAATATTTAAAACATATCATCACAAATGTCTTTTAATGTGATTTATTGGAGTGTTTTTTTTCAGCACCTCTCAGCCCAAGTAGAATCGGTTTATTTTTCAAACTCTTATCGGTGTCAAGAAAGTTCTCTTCACAAAGTCTTAAAGACAGATGTGTTTGGTTATATATGCCACAGATAGAAAAAAAAATCCTTCCTACTGTCATTCACCTAACAAAACTTTATTTATGCTTTTTTTTTGTCCTCCCACTTTCATCAGTGAATATGCCCAAACATTCACATGTACTGCAACAGATTGCAGTACATGTGAATACAAGTGACAGGGTGCTGCATTTACAGACACATTTTTTTTAAGGTTCGTCATTGAGTTTCATCCAATAATAAAGGAAATGTAATGTACGGAAATGTAAAAATTTGTTAAAAATACAAACTGACTTCATTGTAATTTAGATATTACCTGTTGGCAATGCTGAAGTCCTACTTTATATACAATAGAATTATGATTTTTATTTCAGTCAAACATAGCTGTCAGTGTTTGCAACATCAGCTGGAGATGGTTTTAATATAATTATGTTTCTCCCTTAATTGGACTGCTGCAGCAAGAACTGGGGCCCTCATTTAAACAGGGCCCAGCTCTCGGTGCAGCACATCTGGTTCAAGTGTGCAGCTGTTGGCTAAGACAAATGTGTTGGATGATTCAATCAGCTTTTTTTTTTCTCCTCCTGTAAGTGTTGTGGATGAAAGATTTTGCATGCGGGTAATGGGTTTCTAAAGAGACCATTTCTCTTGGAAGACTTGATTTGATCTGTATTCAAAAATGTTTATCATTTTAGAATATATTTCCACAAATACAATAAACTGACTTTGCTTGAATGGTGTTGCCTCTGCATCATGTTAGAGTTGCTCTAAAACACTTGTGTTTACGATGATTTGTGCTTGAGGGATAGGTAGGACAGGGACTCCTCAGGTATTGGGTTCCCTGTATCCATCATTTTCGACAAGTTGGGACCTTGGAGTAGCGCCAGCAGTGTCTGTGCTAGCCAGCCGTAACTGACATTGAGTGCATTGTTTGCAGTGGGAAGCTCACGGCTGTAGCCTAAAGGTACATTCCTGAGATCAGAATTCTGTTTGAAACACAAACAGCCTTTGTGCCCTTGCTGCTCTTATTCCCTGACTCCTTCATCCACATCAAGTCTTAAGAACTAAACTGCCTCCCCCCTGCTCATGTGTCAACATGTGCGCTATCATTTTACACTCACAGACACGTTGTAATTTTGATGATGACATCCCAGCAGATATATGGAACATATTAAGACGACTGTCTTAAGTTTGAACTATGAAAACATAATACGAAGTGATTTGTATTTTGTGATGATTGCAATAGCAAAAGTCAAAATATAATAATATATAGACAGCTTAAAACACATTGATTTTTATACTATAATATTTGAAGCCATTTCTGTTGTAGCAGATTAATGTTGGCAGGAGCAGCATTGGTTTGAATCAGCAAATGTCTGCAACCCTTACAATAAATGAAAATATGATTATTTCTATTACTGACATTTTTAGGAGAAAAGGGGCTTTCTTCCTTGACTTAGTATTTTAATATAGTACACTTAATACACTTTTTGGGTGACATTCATTGTCCCTGCTGTCAGTGAGAGAAACCACTCTGAATGTAATTGCATTGTTAATACCGTAGACAAACAATTATCAGACATACCTGATTACAAGACACTGGCTGAGGTGAATAAAAGGAAAAAGAAGTCCTAGGCTTTTTTTTTCTGTCCTTTACTCTCATGCAGGCACCAAATGTATGTGATATTTGGCTGCTAACTTCAATTCTTCTGGATGTTTTCAAATGCCAGTTTTTGGCACAGGTGAAGCTGATGTGAGGCAGTGCAGCTGTTGGTTTTTGTCACTGTTAGTTCCTTGATGTCGGATTGGTGTGTCACGGCACTTTAAGCATAGACGGTTGTGGGTTTAAAACCTGCAGGCCGGATGCTGCCTTAATGTGCAGGAATGGCTGTTTGTCTCTGTGTCCCGTGATAGACTGGTAACTTGTCTAAATGCACCCTGCTTCCTGGCTAATCTCAGTTGGGATCCAGCCCCCTCTGAACCTTGCAGATAAGCTAAGGGATAGACATCAAAGACTGAGCAAGACAGGTTTTAATGATTAGTTTGACTACACAGTTCAAGTTTAAAGTAAAATCAAATGTTAAGGCTGCAACATTTGACATGATATGAGAATGATTTAGTGCAATAGTTTGAAACTAGTTAATCTGAATGATTAATTGTTTTAAATTATGTTCACTGAGAACCTTGTTATAGCAGAATAATTTGTACTCAGCTGCTCTGCGGAATAATATGTGGATGATTGAATTATCAGTTAGGTTGCTGTACAGATCATTAGCACTGCAGGCAGGACGTTGTGTGTATTTTATAATTATTTGTATTATTGTACAGCCTTATGCCATTATTAATCATCAGGATATCGTTTAAAAAAAGTTGTTCCTATAAGTTTTGTGTTGACCTGTTGCTTCAATCCCATACTGTGATTACATGTTGCCACGTTCAAATAAACTGTGAATTAAGGGCATCGCATGTCAGACTTTTAGTAGATGTACAGATTTAATTGTTATCATATAATGCAGAACACTGTTAAATAAACATTTTAAGATGTACATTACATAGTCATAAAAGCCATTTATTAGATAATAGATTTTTTAATAAACTATTGTTTTCAATCTTTCGTGTATTAATCTCATTATCATAATATGGAAAATTTTGAATTAAAACGCGCATTATTTTCTTTGTAACTCCTATGATCTGAACCCTTTTAGCATGTTAATAAAATATAGACTTTAAGAGGATACGACGGGGTTAAAGTAAATGTCTCAATCTCTAAACAGGGAGAGCGGCTCTCTCCAGTAAATTTCCCCTCAAACGCATTTATCCCTCTTCACCTTGTATTTCTCAAGACCATCTTCCTCCCACCCTGAACTCCCGCCCCATCACTACGTAGAAACCCGCAACAAGTGGCCAACCAATGAGAGGCACCTCGTTAATGTGTGAAAGGGGGGGAAGAAACACAGAAAGACAAATGCTCAAAGAGGAGAGAGTAGATGACCACCGTGCGACCCACAAGGGTTGTTTTTCCGCCCATGCGTTATTTGTTTCCACTCCCGCGTGCACACGGACTGCTGAGTGATCCAGCGCAGTCCGCCAAGGGACTCCGAGGACTTGTCCGGCGTCGCTTTTTTTTTTTTTTTTTTTTGGTGGAGATCCGCTAGGAGAGAGATCGCAACAGGGAGTCGCTGAGCTGGAGGCAGTTTGCTGCGTGAACTCAGAGTCTCCCGCGATGGAATGAGGCGCTGTGGAAACTCTCCTGAACTTGTGGAGAACTTTTCTTTCGGCGTCTCCTGTACTCGTGTGAGCTTCTGTGTGAGTTTGCAGCTCAGCCATGTACGGGTAACGGGGGGGCTCGCTCAAGAATCAACCGGAGCAGCGCTGACGGGTTTATGGAGCTCACAGTCCTCTGAACGTACCACATCAGGGCCTGTCACCAGCTGCCTCGGCACAAGCAACAGTCTCCAATGAGAACGTCGTCCGTGGAGAAGTAGCGTAGACGTTTCCCATATGACACTGCTGTGAGTTTTACCCGTCCTTGCAGCCGGAACGATGGCGAGCCCTGGCGCTTTGGCACAGAGCGTCAGTAGAACAGTTTGGCCTCTCGGTTGTGTGCTTTTGCTTTTTGGGTACCTCTCCGTGGCCTCGCCGTCCCACGGTCGGCGGCTGATTTGCTGGCAAGCCATCATGAACTGCCAAGCCGAGCCCGAGTGCAATTACGCGTACGATCACTACTCGCGCGCCTGTGGCCCCGTGCTGAGCGGGGAGAGGAAGAAGTGTCCCAGCCACTGCATCGCCTCGCTTGTTCAGCTCAATCAGACCAAGAACGGACCGGCTCTGGAAGACTGCAACTGCGCACACGATGCGATGTGCACGAGCACCAAACGGGCCATCGAACCGTGTCTGCCCAGGACTACCAGCACGGGCTGCACAGAAGCACGGCGCCAGTGCGAGAGGGACCAGCAGTGCAGCTCGACAATGCACGACTATTTGAACCACTGTGGGAAACTTTTCAGCGGGGCGATCTGCACTAACGCCTGCAGAAATGTGATCGCGAATATGCGTAAGATCCCCAAGGGTCAGCAGCTGGACACTTGCATGTGTGACGGGACGGAGAGGGCCATCTGCGAGTTCGTCAAGAACAGCATGAAAATGCTGTGCTTCGACTCGCCAGCGAGGGATCCGGGCAGCGGCGACGACGACCGAGATCCAGACTACGAGGTTGATTCCTCTGAAACGGACTATCCAGAAGAGCTGGAGAGCGGAGCCCCTCTCCCTGCGACTCACTGTGGTTTGACCCTGCTGGCATCCATTTTGGTTCTATTGGCCCTCGTTTAATCTCTGGGTTCGTAATCTGCCCCCACTATTGTCCGGATAAAAGGCAACGTAAACTTTTGTCACTCATTGACACGCTACTATTGTGAAAGGTCTCGGGCTAAAGGAAAGGGTGCTTTGGCACAAGCCTTGTTTGATTAAGGGTTTTAGACGCTGAAGAATATCAAATCAGGATATTTTCTATGCAAATGAGGCCAGAAGTGTCTAAGCTCCAGCTCCAGGTCTTATCAAACCACCCCACTTCACGGCTTTCCAGAGGCTCTGTTTGTGTGATAAGATCAACAGGATTGCCCCTTTTCTCCCAGTCACAGACTCTGGTGGTAAACTTGTCATGATAGAGACACAGTTGGTTTGTTTTGGTAACGTTTAATCTGTACATGCTGTGCACTGCCAATCTTTCTTTGAAGATATGAACTATTTTTATATGACACACTGTTGCCACTTGGCACCAGGCTACGTGATTGACAAGTATTTAATGCTGGAATGGACAACCTTGTAAATAGATTAGGAGTTAAAGTGAAACGGTAATTTATTACATGCCACACCTAGTTACATCCAAATGTTCATCATGTGAATAAAAGACTGAGAATTCCAGCTTTAAAGGGAAATTAGTTTGTATTTCTTCAGATATAATGTACATTGTATATATGTTTATAGCCTATATAGATATTTTCAGAGAATCCTCTATGGTTTAGGCTAGGAAATGATTTATTCACTGTGTATAGCCCAGAGAAAGAACTGTCTAAATCTACTGTACCATTGCCTTAATGATATACTTTTATAAAAGGCTTTAATGAAAATTGAAGATATCATTCTTGACTGAGTTATTTATTGAATTTGCCACATTACTTCCTTGATAGAGTTGTGCCTTAATTCAGATATGAAAGTATTTTACTTTTTTCCCAGTTTAAAACTACCATAACACAATTTGTTGTTCAGGTAATAATGTTTATTTCTAAATATTACGCTGTTTGCCTGTCCAAATGTCAGATCGGTTATCACTTGGCAGGACACATGCACTTCAGTTATAGATCCCAAAACTGTGTAAATAAATGATGCATGTGTGACATGATGGTCATCTACAGAATGTCTTTTAAAAATCAATTTAAACTGTGCCTGGTCAGCTATACATGAAATGGGCCACTTTAGGATGAAAGCAACTGGTTTGGATCCATATTAGACTGACTTCCTCAGTTTGCTTTTGCAGCACTGATAAGTTCATATATCCCTGTTGCCTTAGAGATACAACTGAGACAATATTGCCATATTGGAATGTGTGAGAAATGTAGGTATTTTCATCAGCCGTTGGTTTGTAACATTATCAACACATCAACTTTTACTCTTCTGTTTCTCTGACTACAGTGTGACTGACTCCAGTGGCTCATTTTAAGTACACGGCAACTTCCAGTGTTGATAGACCAAAGACCTGCTATGTCTTGATTTAGCTGGCAGTTGTCAGAAGCAACTGTCAATATAAATCAACAAAACCCTCCCCTCCTCCATGTCCCCACCCCCTCCGCTCTGTCTTTTCCTGTTAAAAACAATGCATTGTTTATTTTTTAATCATATGCTTTACACAAGTAATGAGTGTGAGGCAGTAGATGGGAAAATGTTTCTCATTTAAGAACACTGAATCATTTGTGTTGCTCGAGTGTTTACACACACTAGTGATGTATTCTCTGACAGAACTAGACACATTGGCTTTCATTTAGTTGTTGGTCCTTGCATTTATTTAGGGACCTGACATTTGTTGTGTGAATAATAATATATTTAAATGTCACAGGTTTAAATGATGGATTATTCTTTCAATTAGCTGAAATTAAATGCAGCATGGAAGTTGTATTTATTTAGCTTTTTATCTAACATTTGAAGTAACAATTAAGTGCATATTCTTAGTTTTCTCTTTTTATCATTAGCACTTTGATAAGAGACTGCAGATCATGCTAACCCTCTCTTTGGTCAGCTTCGGGGGCTTTAAATCAATTATTTGCTGCCAAATGTTTTATTAGAGGGGGGAACAAGGGCCCTCCAGCTGAATGGATGGAGAAGAAGTCGAGTGGCATCTTTGTCATGGAAATGTTAAGCACATAATAGTTGGGTAGCACAATAGTCAGGCACTTCATTCTTTCAGGCTGGCTTGACACCTCTGGAGAGCCGAGCGGCAGGGAAGCATGTGGGAACGATCTGCTGCCGCTCAGGTCTTAACCCTTCTCTGCAAAAAAAGAAGAAGAAAGGTCGGCCAAGGGAAGTTTTGTCAGGAATCCAAACTTTACACTTATCTTTTCCACAGGCATCTGTTTGTTTTGGTTTTGCTTCAAAACTTATAAAAAAGAAACGACTTTGATATAAAGACGTGTTGTCATGTTTTTACATCTAAACCAATAAAAAGTAAACTATACTAAACTATATGGTGTATAAATGCTAATTTAAAAAGTTCCCCAAACCCTCTTTATACAGTGTCTCCTAAATGAAATGCCTTGGAAGATTCTTGTAGTGTCGGCATGCAGCCTGCCGTGCACGAAGCTTTCCAGAAGCAGAATAGCTCGGTAGCCCAGCCTCTCCTCCTCCTCCTGCCCCCCCCTCCTCCTTGTCTTTCTTCCACCTCTTGCATTTGTTCAGCCAGTTTCAACACTTAGAAAAAGCGCAGCGTGCGTTGATTAGGCCATAATAATGCACTGTGTGTGAATGGATGAATAAGGTGCAAAAAATCCCACAAAACTGGCCTGCCTGTCATAAAATGGAACCGGCAGAATATGAGCGTTTGAATACGTTTGATGGTGCTGAGCAGGGCGGGTTCTAGAAATGTTTGCGCGTGTGTTTAAATGCTGCATATAATATTTTAGTTTCATATAATAAATGATGCAGCTTTAGAAATGTGACGTTCTCACAGAAATAAACGTGTGTGTGTTTGTGTGTCGTGTGGGCTGGTTCTGGGTTGAATTTACTAACTGGGGCTGTTTGTGTTCCAGCTCTTTGAGCGTGTGTAACGTATCTCTGCCATCGACTTTGCTTCAGTGAGCTCAGTTCACTTCCAAGCTGTGCTTCTTTGGCCTCATGAACAAAACGGCCCACACTTCACCCCATGCAGATCACTTCACCCCTTCACCCCATGCATATCACAGCACAGTGTTTACAAAGGTGCAGCCCTCTCTTCGCCACTGAAGCTGGAGGCTCTGAAACCTAGTGGCTGCTTGTAAAATCTGTAATATTCTCCTTCTGTTAATGTAAGGTGCCAAATTTAAGCTGCTACATCTAGTTGCATACCCTCTTTATCACTCTTCCAACATGGAATATTTGACCTTAGCCCTACTTTTTCTAGCTGTGTTTTCAGTTAGGTCTTGGCATCAGTTGGAGGTTTTTTTTCATAGAGAGGTAACTGGAAAACGTATATGGAACCCATTTAGCTGGAACTTGTTTTGCCTAAAAAAAAAAAATCCCAATCAAAACAAAAGATCTAAAATGGTCGACTGTTCTTGGTCCCTGATACATTATTGTGACTTCAGTCTTTATCAACAAGAGGAATTAAGATATATTTTCAAAGTCTGACTGTTCCAACAGTTAATGTTGTGAAATGACAGTCACAAGAACATGCAAAATAACATACAAATAAGCTTCTTGTGTCTGACTTTCACTGTGATAAAACCAAATTGTGTCCCTAAAATCTGACCTTCCTAACATTCGACCTTTTCTGGCCGAACCCCTGATGTGCGCTGACCATTTTTCTCACGGGCATTTGTTTTGGCCTCGGCTCCATGCGCCGCTTTGTAGAAAGTGATGTAGAAACGCTTGGACAGTTGGAATGACTGAGACGGAGGAGGAGGCACTGAGATGGAAAGTCCATTTGAAAGGATTTGGAAATAATCCCCTAACGTTACCACAGGGTATTCGATTGAATGGGCTCCACCTTGACTTCCTTCTGTGCTCCCGCTGTAGCTTTGGTGCACAAGGAGTTAGAAAAGCAGTGCTTTTAGTAGATGGAGTTTCATTTGGAGTGTGTTTGGCTTTTTTCGTTTTTTTCAGTGCTCCAGGTGAGGATATCCTCCTCACCCTCGCTTGCGCGCTCTGAATTCATGCTATTTCAAGGAGGTGCTGGTTAAATGGTGAAGCAAAGATCAATGATTTTGCATCTCTCTCATTAGCTGCTCGGCCAATGCCAGGAGACTTTCGAAAAAACTCTTGTTGTTTTTCTCCCTTCTATTTCAGCTGCCACTTTGATTCCATCATGCAAGACCTCTGCTGAGTTCACAGCCCTTTGAAATGAGGAAAAAGGCCTGTAATCCAGTTACTCAAGCTGCAGCCCGACTCCTCGGGTCCTGAGAGAAAACCTGCACCACTAATCCCACTGTAACCAAGAGAACGCTTTGCTACCTGACTGTTTGTGGCAGCCATTTGATATGTTCGCTGTTTAAAATGTTGCTGTTTGAGTATTGCACAAAAGGGGTCACAAAGTGTTGAACACTGGTTTTGTTAGTTGTACTGCAGTGCTTTATAGCTGGAGTAATGTTTGGAAAATCAAAAAGACGATGGAAAAACGATCTAAACCCATAATAGTTTATCTGGAGAAGCATAAAAAAAAGGCACTAGTTTGCTTATAAATAAGTTTAAATAAAGGTTTCTAAAATAAAGAGCTTTTCTTTTCCATGAACATTTTATTAATCTATACTTACATTATTATAGATGGGTACTATAATGCAGTAAATAGACTTTCATTCTTTTTTCAAGTTATTGTTCCAACCTAAAAGTGTGTGTGTGTTTGTGTCTTTGTGGTTTGGCTCGAACCATGCAGAGCAGTGCTTGTTCTGTTTGACGTCCTTAAATGTCTGAGGAGAAACATTTGATTGTGATCAAGCTCTCGTTATTCCTGCAGGGAATCTGGCTTGATTTGGCAGTAATTGAAAGCAGTGGCGTACCGAAGCTTGGTTTCATGGTCAGAATAATAAACGTGTAGTAATAGATCAGGTTTTGGTTTGGTTAGATTTAGGCACCAAGACAACTTGATTAACTTAGGGTTAAGGCTAAGAGAAATACTTAATTGAGGCTAAGGGAAAGTCATAGTCACATAAAAGCACATAGAGTAAATGTTACCTGTCACGGCGAAAAAACACATTGACTGTACTGTCTTGAAAAATGTCAAACACCTGTGCACTCATCCAACCACTCGGTCTAACTCCTCCTCGCTTTATATGCCATGGAAACTGTATTTCCTGTTACCTTAAAACTTTATTCTATTGGTAGAAGTTGTGAAACTATATTTTCAGCAAAATCCCCTCAGTGACATTTGTTTACTTTAATGTGACAAAGATTTCTAATGGCTGCAGTATTTCTGTCTTAGGTAAAGGAGGAAGTAAGGTGATATAATTAAAAAGTGTCAAAGTCTGTGTAGTGAGGCGGTCTGGGTGGATGGATTTGTCAACACAATGTAAGATTTCTGGAGTGGTTGACCCGAGAGCATCCATGTTTACTGAAGGTATCTCCAAGTGTTGATGGACAGAAAGAGCAGACATCCGAGGTTCAGACACGCCATGAGCCAAATATCTCTGTGGTAACTTTTCTGACTCCGCCTGCTTTTCATGGTTTGCATTCATACTGAAATTGAGGTCAAGTGAACTTTTGCCCTACTATTCTATGGGAAGGTTTCTGGAAACCTGCATTAGCCTTTGACAGGTGAACACCCCAGTATATCTACCCACTATCTGCCACTGTCCCTGGAGCGGGTCAAGGACAGCAGGGCTAGGTACAAAGAAAGCCCCCTCGGTGCTTTCCTCCCAGCCTCATCGTGGAAGTGAAAAAATGATTGAGTAATGGTTTTTCTTCTGCGACTGAAGCCTCCCACCTATTCTACACCTCATGTCTTTTCACAATGTCAGACTTGAGTCAAGCTCAGGGGTCTTGTTTCTCTGCCGATTATCCCAGATCTGTTCCCTTGGATTCACTAGAGGGCGGATAGGAACACAGGTGGTTTATTGGCTTGTTCTGATGGCAGGGATTTAATACAATATACAACTTTTGAGGTACTGATACTTAGTCTATGTATTATAAAACCGTGTGAGAGTAAGAAGTATGTGATACGCACTCCCTCGCCACTTTATTAGGTACACCTGTACAATCTAAAGCAATCCAAAACAGTGGCTCTGCCATAAATTTTATTTTTACAGTGTTGACATATCTCAGTTTTTAACTTTAAACTGTCAGAAAGGTGATAATTCTACTCTGTTTATTATTAAGGTCACAGTGGTTAGTGGAGTCATGCATTATAAGAAGAGGTGGTTCAAATGAAATATATATTTTGTCAATATCATACATGCTTAACTGAGAAAGTGTGCATTTTGCAATATGTAAGTAATAGGCATTGATCAGCTCGATTAACTCCCCCACATACATGCTTTGACTGCTAAGTAAATTCTACTTTACAAGCCTTTAATTGAGGTGTAAAGAGTTTATTATGCCCTGGCTGCAGTGGCCGTTCTTCCAGCTGTTTTGCGTGCTCCCAGAGACTTTCTCATCATGTTCACACATCCTTGCAAAAGCTGAAGTGTTTGCCTTTTACTTTGACCACAACACAAACAGCTTCAGCCACAAATAAACAAGACACAAGACAGGGGCCACGAGTGCAGCAGGACACAGTCCAACAGGCACTGGGACAACAAGTCTGAGCTGCCTCCATTTTTATGCTCGTGTTTACATGTGTGAAGGCGCATATATACAAATGCTTTTTATTTTGCAACTGAAAGTGAGTGTCTTTTTTTTTCTTAAGTGTTCAGAGCTTTTCTGCTTTTTTCTTAGATAAAGATGAACCGAAAGTTGTTTGCATCTTATCTCCTTTTCTTAGCATGAATTTTTTTAAACCTACCTCCACCTCCCAAACCCTCCTCTGGCTGTGTGAATTTGAGAGACCTCCACAATTCATGGAATAAGAGGAGAGAGGCAGAGGAAAGGGGGAGGGGCATGGACAAGAGACACAGAAAGAGACAGGGAGAGGAAAACACAAAACTTGCTGACATGGGGCATAACTTAATTTCCACGGTAGGGGGACAGCTGTGCAGTGTAATCTGCCATGGCAGCCCATTCAGACTTCAATGGCAGGCTTGACCCACCAAGAAAAACTCAAACTCCTTCTCAGTAAAGGAGGTGGTGACTGGGACACCATTTATGGGCTTGTCTTAAAGAAACATACTCTTTTTCGCTTGTTATTGATAACACCCCTAGCCTACACACACCCACACACAGTTTTTCAGGAGGCCATTTTTAGTCTTATTGTAGTCTTCCTCATGCAAAGTCTCCCAGTTATTACCATTTTTGGAAGAAAATGTTCTGTGTATTTTGTGTCTTTTACAGTTTGGCTTTACATATTTATCATAGCATCTTGGTGCAAACTGCTAGGCAGCATTTAAGTTTAACAAAACCTTCACTTCTTCAGGTTTTTGCTTTTATTTTTTAAAAACTACCATATGTAGTTGTTAAGGAGCAATGCTGGCATGGGCAGTTTATTTACAGGATTCTCTTATAAAAGCAGCTTGTAGTGCAACAAAGTTTGATGTCATGCTGCAGCAAATTGCATTGTTCAACCAAATATGTGCAAATGAAAATCTCTGGAAGGTAACCCTGAAGCACAAACTGGGTCATGTTATCAAAACCACAACAGGAAGTGCAACAATGTCAGCCCCCCTCCAGCAACGTACAAACTATGCAGAGTCGTGATCACCTTCTTCTGTCTCAGTCTCAACGTACAAACTATGTTTTGCTGCCTGCTTATTCCTTCAAACACACATCTTAGTGGGTGCCACGTGGTGTTTTTCCTGTTAACAAAAGTTAGCTGAGAAACACTGAATGCAAACCTGTCATCCTCCTTACCAGCTTTCTGAGCACATTTCTGTTTTTCTTATTTAACAAATTACTGCTACCACTTGTTGATTAGTGGATTAGCATGGAACAACAAAGAAGAGCATGTGCTGTGTCACAAACAATGCTCAGTGAGCTCAACCCAGCAGGGAATTTTTTTGAAGTAGACTTCATGGAATGTATTTGTTCATGCAATTGGCCAACCAAATATGTTTAACTTTCTGCAGTAATTAAATGTTTTTAATATTGACACACACCTGCAGATCTGTCATTACAGATGCTCATGCTCTTAATTCAAGTGCATTATAAACTTTAGTAAAGTAGAAGTTGTCTACCAACAAAAATAAGCTAAAATCACAAACTATATACGAGAAATGTGCTTTAAACCTGAAATGAATGAATGGTGGGTGAGTTTGAGTAAGTTAATAGTCTGGCAGGGGAAGTCAATACGTTCTGGGGTCTTACCCCATTAAGCTGACCCCCAGGGCCACGTATTCATTCCTCACACGTTATTTCCTCTTTTATGCCTTCTCTCTTTTCACAGCGAAGGGCAGGCAGCAGTGCAGATTCATGTAGAACAGCCCTCTGTACAGACTGTAGGTCATAAATATGTACGGTTGGTGTGTGAGTTGATGTGGCTTTGTGAACCTAAACACGAGTCCGAGCCTTCAAAGTACTCAATTAAAATGCAGGCGTGAGACAGAGGAAGGTGTGAAAAGTGGCGATCACGACACTGTTGCTCCCAGTTTTATCTGTCAGCAGACACAAACACTGAGTGTGATGCTGTGGTTTTTGAACTACTATCTCATACAGCTTAACGTACTCAAAGGTTCAATATTCATATTGAACAAAAATTAAACCCCTACATGCTACAACTTTCTTTAACAGTCTTAGCTAATGAGGTTAGACTTCATGGCTACAGTTCTTCATTATTGGTCTGTATATGCAGGTTTTTCAGTAATAAGGCAACAGATAAGTAAATGATCCACATAAGCTCAGTGTGTCATTCAAAACACTGTTTTAGATCTGTCTTTCCTTCTGTTGTGCTCCCTGCAGTGGCATTTGTAAACATCTTTAAGTAAAATCCCAAGAGCAAATACATCTGAAAAGCTTCAGCGGGCTGCACTTCACCCCTCGCTGAGAGAGGGTCAGAGCAGAGGACATCTGTTTGAAGTCCAACAAGTTGTAGTAAAAGAAGTCCTGAGTTCAACTTGGAACAGGAAGCAATTACTTTATTTAAAGCCACATAGCCAATGTAAACAGAAGTGGATTTTATTTAATATTTTTTACTTGTTTGTTTTTTGTGTTTATTTTAAACCATGTATCTCCTATTGCATCACAATCTGAAATGTAAGACCAGACAATGAGGAATTCACCACTGATTTTTGCACAGTACAAAAGTTTGTAATTGCAACATTTTTTTTTTTTAAGCAGAATGAAAATTACCTTATATGTTTTTGACATAACCTGTTGCTGAATGCAAAGAAACTTTGGACTCTGCAACCACTAAAGTGTTAGTAGGTTTGCAGTGATTTTGGACACTTGGACAAGACTTTGGTCAATATCAGCCTATGCTGTTTAAGTGGAACAGAGCAAATGGGGAGCTCATTTTGGATTTTCTGATCTATGGACTTTACATACTTTGTATTCTACTTTTGGACACCATATATGTGGTGATTTATATTAATAATTTGTGTTGTGGTTGTTAAGTTTGCCCCTCTCCCTCACTTGCTGGATTTGAAATGCAATGACAGTGACTGTTGTGAGTGGCTGTTATTGCAGCTCTCCCTCACTCCACCTGCTCATAATGCATTGCCCCGTTAATAATATATATTTCACCTCTGTTTGTGCCTGGCTGCTTCCTCTGTGTCAGAGCTGTTGGTCATAAACATTGTAAAAAGATAGTTGGACACACTCATAGTGCTTTCACCTAGTATGATGGCGGTGGGCGTATAGATGCTCTGCGTTTCATGAAAATATCGTGTTGTAGATAATGGATAAAACAAAAATAAAACTTGAGCTTATTGATTAAAAACCCATATTTATTTATTTGTATACATATATGTAGTGCACTGTATTTATTTATATTTATTCACCTCAACATCATGTCTCTTATTTTCAGAATAATATTGACTGAAAGGTTAATTATTTTCAATTTTTAAAGTAATTACAGTTGTCAGATAAATGTATTGGGTCCTTCCTTTTTAAAAAGTGCAATCCTTAGTACTGGAAACTGAGCTTGCTTTTTTCCTGTGGCACACAAACAAAATCAAGCTTTCTCATAGTAATTGAAACGATTAAGTCTATTAAGTGTTCCCTAAATTGAGTCATAAAAGGCAAAGAACAGGGAAAATCTGTAATCCAATGAGCTAAACGCACAAAGAATAATGCCATTTGTAAAGGGGCACACAGTGGTCCAGTTTACCAAACCAACTGAGAGCACCACTGGTGATTCAGGGTCATTAATAAAGCCCTCTTTGTGCTGCAGTTCATGATGGAGCACGAAGGTTTTCACACGTCTCTGCATTGTTTTTGGATGACAGATTACATCCCTGCAATGCTGCAGGCAAATTCAGTTGCAACTATTTGGAGCTGGGAAGTTTGTTAGCTGCTTTGGTAACAAAGGTAACAATACAAGGAAATGATATTATAACATGAAAGGCATCAAATTCTTTGGGTTGCAGACGTGGAGAGTAATATAAACCTGAAGCTATGCTCTAATTTCCCACCACTCTGTTGTGCTGTGTCAACATGCAGGCTTGACATTTAAAGTATGCAAACCAAATTAGATAATTGGTGAAAATTGTGAACAGGAGGAATATAATGACTATTATAGCAAAATATCCCACACAGTACCAGAAATGTTCCTGCATCAATATTGGGTCATTTTAACCTGCTCACATTAAGCCGCTCTCTGGTAGAGACAGAAAGCTGAGCCAAACTCTTCCTGAACTTCTCCTATGTCATTTTAAAGACATGAGGGAGTAAGTAATGTCTGGTGCAGGAAACAGAGAAGGTGTGTGTGTGTCGGTGTGGGTGTGTGGGTGTGAGAAAGAGAGTAGGTGCTAGGGGGGAAGGGTACTGAAGGAGCAGCAACATGAGTGAAAGTGAACAGGCCAAACTTCTGGCATGGAAGTGGGAATGTTTGTGTCAGCAAAACGGAGACGACAACGCAGGAAAAATGGGGGATGTGAGTGAAACCAAGGTGAATGTCTGCTAACACATGCTGCACTATGGTATTAAGCTTCACTGGTCACCACCACCAAATCGCGCTTTATTAGTTGTAGTTAGACATATTTTTTAACAAATACACTTTCTCCTGCTGGCGGATAGTCAATTCCACTGTAATTAAGCTGGAGGCCAAACTGTGGCTCCCGTAAACTCAAGTAAGTCGCTGTGGCTGAGAAAGAAATGCCCTCAAATGTTCTGTGGCTTATTGTAAAACGCAGTAAATTGATGAGCTTCATTTTTAGTACAACACTGTCAACAAAAACAAGACTTATGTAAATGATGTGCTTTTACTTTTAGAGCCTTTGGAGTTTTAGAGCAATATTGCAATTGCAATTTCACATACATTTTCATTTCTCAGTTCCAGCATTACACAGAACTCTATTCAGAAATCTAAAATACTAATATGTTGGCCGTGCATATACAAGTACTTGCACAGCAAGTCAAAAACTTTGCCCGGGCAAACGTATTCAACCATCCGGTTATGTCTTTACTTTTACAATTTTCTTCTAGCAGCTCTCCATTTCTCTCCCTCCCAGTCTCCCCCCACTACTCCCCACTCTCTCCTCCGTGTCCTGCACACAAAACTGGAAATAACAACCAACAACAACATATAAACATGCCAAGGTTCCAGCTGAGTACTGTAGTATAGTGTAGCTCCTCTCTCACACTGAAAGTGTGTTCTCCAGGACACAGATGCTAAGTTTCACAATAAAATGCACAAAAATAGTGTCTTGAAATGACTTTGGCCACAGATGCCTGTCAGTTGACACATGGCTAAACTGACCCAAGTAGTGTTTGGAGGTTCGTGTACTCATTCATTTATCAAACACAGCGCATCTTTTTTTTATATTTTTTATTTTTTTTATTTATATGCTAGAGGACATTTGTGTTGTTACCTTGCATGGTCACTTCAGCACAACTTTGGTCTCTTGCCCATTGACATCAGGATTTCTTCTGCCGAGGCTATTTTCACTTCAGTTGGCAAAGCCACACTTAAACACATATGTGTCGATGCCCAAGTAAAGGACTTGCAGGTGATTCCTTTTAGCTTTTAGGCCAGAGATATATTAGCTCTTAACTACACATTCACATGCACATCATGGTGACCTCACATGCTCTTTGTTGATTTGGATCAGTGACTGGGCACATCTTCAGAAATGTCGCTACACTTTTCATGCAATCCCACGCTAACTGCAGTATCGAACGATCTTGGCAGCAGCTTTTAGATCAATGTTTTGGACAAACAGTGGAGCTTCACTTGCTATGTACGTCGTTAGTTCGATCATGATCTCAACATTAACCTCTTTGGCTTTGCAAAGAAGAAAATGTGTTTCTGAGTCAGGAATGATTATGTTGGAGTCTCCCCTATAGTGAGTAACATTTCAAATCCTCCAGACATGGCTATATGTGAGAAGTTGTGTGGCTGTAATCCACACGAATGCATTGTTAAAAAAACAAGTGTCTCAGACAGAGCCACGCTGTTTCCCTGTGCCTCTAGTCTATATGCAGAGCCGTCTGTCTCTTTTCTGTCTTGGCTGCATATTAAATGCACAGATGTGAGAATGGTATTTAGCTTCTCAGAAATGGGTGACCGTGTTTCCCAAAATGTTAAACCACTCTTTCAAAACACATAATCTAACAATAGACATAAACATGTTTTTAGCTAATCAGGTTGGCATAAAGTGATTAAGTGTCATCTGTGTTGTCATGTACTCGTGTTTGAAAAATAGCCTGTTTTAGTTAAGATGTCCCTGAAGTGCTCCAGAAAACCATTTTTATTTATTTTTTTCTGTCCTTTCCTCTCATACTCACAAGAAATACATGCTGTTTCTGCGGTTCTCACAGCGCAAGCTGAAGTGTTTTCTGCATTGGTCTGTTCTTCGAGAGTCTGTGGTCATTTCCATCAAACATAACTGTTGCAACACTTTGTGGTCGGCTCCAGAAATTAATTTAGCTGGTGTGGTCCAAGATGGCAACACAGCAGAGAATTATGTACTTCTGTCTTTGACTTTGAGCCATGTAATTATTTACTGAGACAGTCGAACATAAAAGTCTGAATCTGGATTTGTAGAGAGAACATAAATATTTAGATTAGTATCTGACCTACAGCTGCACCTCAGACAGCAGGCAGCAGGGTAACATTCATGCTGTGAAGCTACTTTTTCACTTTTGAATGATCAGTATAAAGCAAGGACAGTATTGTGGTACATGTTGTTTATGACAGGGTCTACAGTGGGATTTATGAACCAGCCAGTCAGCTCCAGATTTGCAAAACCAAACACTTGAAATAATGTTGTTTTTTTGTTTTTTTTAGTGTCTGGTTTGAAGATCTACGACTCCCCTCCCTTCAAATTATTAGCTGTGAAGTTTGAGCAAAACACAAGTTGACTAAGTTGTTGTTTGTATGTCTTTCTTTCTGTGCGTTCTTCACTTATTTGTTTGGCACCTCCCACTGGCAGCTGAGCTGAATAAATTAATCATTCCCAGCCTGAATATACCCACAGTGTTTTGTTTTTTTTTCCCTCCCTGCTTTTTAGTTAAAACTTAAAA
This sequence comes from Channa argus, assembly GCF_033026475.1. Lineage (NCBI taxonomy): Eukaryota > Metazoa > Chordata > Actinopteri > Anabantiformes > Channidae > Channa > Channa argus. Next base: position 7,588,187 of record NC_090207.1, read on the forward strand.
AGGTTGCCATTCGATATCTCTTCTCGTTGGACTATTTTTGCCTGGGGTGACATGTTTTCATGGCTTAGAGGAGAAGCGAATCATTCCTCCGTGCCCGTTTCATTTTACAGCCGCCCCTGAATGGCATATCGGCTTCCAGTGGGTCGTTGGCCTTTGTTTGGAGAAAAGGAAACAACAGCTGTTGCTTTCACAGGATTTTCTAGACCGAGGTCCTCAGAAAGAAAAAAGAAAATCAGTGTTTTTTTTTTTTTTTTTTCGATTAAAAAAAGAAAAGTCCTCATGTCAAGGAAACGGCTCCAAATTGACACCACCAGTAGACCTTTCTGTTCACTTTTTGACACCTACACACTTTCCTTTTCTCTCTGGCTGTGTCACCCAAAGTTTGTTTTTTCTCTTTGTGTAGGACATGAGCATTGGACAGGGAGAAAAAAAAAAGATAGAAACTCAAAGGTTCAGATTCTTCTTTCACCTGTCTCATTATTAGTGGCGATGAAGGACACAGTCAGAATTCCCTCCAATTATTCTGTCTGTGAGCTGCCCGTGTCCCTCCGTCCACCTGTTGACTGAGCTGCTAAATGAGTTCGGGGTAGGAATGTTAATCAAAGAATCTGACATGTTGCTGGAGATTTGGCCTTCAGCGTTCTGTTGGGCCCCTCGAACAGGTGGCTTTGTCTCTGTGAAGCAGATCTAATATCAGGACTGTCAGAACACCAGAAAACTTGGTTTTGAAAGTTTTCTTTCTTGTGATTGAATATATAAATATAAAAAGTGTGTCTTTATCTATCACATAGTTATGGATGCATAAGCAACATTCATCTTTAAAGAAAGTTATTTATTACTGAAAACTTTTTTAACACAAGCAAAGAGCACAGTTGACACTGATGTATTTACTAACCATGCAGACATGCAAATTTCTCTTTTAAATTTACAATAAAATATAATCAGTTGTAAAATATGTAGAACACAGTGTCAGATCTGACACCATTTCTAGAAAAGTTGGGAATTTTCTAAGATGCTAATTTTCTACGTTTGTCAATTTGCTTAAAGCTTTATCTGGCAAAAATAAGTAGAGAAATTTTTCAGTGTTTTTATTTGACCAATCTCATAGTTTTTTGTAAATATTAGCAAATTTAGAGTTTGGTCTCGACAAAACTTGAGACAGAGGGAAGCCCATGTTACTGCCATATAGCCCCATGTACTCAGGAGCACTGTGAAAAACCGTTGTCACTTAGCACCGTCTGCCACTGCATCCAGAAATGCAACCTGAAACTCTGTTACGCACAGAGGAAGGCAAACATCAGTTCCGTGCAGAAACGCTGCAGTGTTCTCTGGGCTGGAGCTCGTGGGAATGAGAAAGTTGAGCAGCTGCAGTCTTTGATCCAGGAGGACTACAAAAAATTTGTTACCTTAGATACCACTGGAAACACTTAATAAGTATAATTAAAAAGAAAGTTGACGTAACGGCGGTAAACGTGCCTCTGTTTTTGTTTTTGAATGTGTTCTCGGCATTAAACTGTTGCTTATATTTAAGAAATACATTTGGGTAGTTCAGTGAAAAAACTGAATCTTTTCGTTTTACTTTTGTCAGGTAAAGGTTCGAGCAAATCAATAATCACAGATTTGAGCTTCCAACTCTTCTGTAAATAGGGAGATTGTATGTCAGACTTGAAATTATGTTGTCTTATTCTTTTCCACAATAGCTGAGGCATATCTATGGCTCTGTAAAACCACAACTGAGGGTATTTCTAGGAGGAATGAAAGATGTGTCTACAAGTTTGTCATCCACACTGTAATTTTGGTCTTTAACTTAAGCTTTGTCTGGTGTATGGTTTTAACACCTCTGAGATCTTTTGTTTTTTTTACGTGTAATGTGCATCCAAGACAGAGTTGGCACCGTCAGTCTGTCATTCCTTTTCATTTCCATAAAAAGCTGAATCTGTCAGACAACAAAACATTTTCCGTTGACGGCTTACAAAGAGAAGATGGCTCCCAACCTCATTAAATGTTCTTATTTAATCATCAATTTTTACTTAATTTACTGTAATGTGTGTGTCCAGGAAATATAATCATCTGCTTCATTTGTTTGTTGAACTATTAAGTTGTAGTAGAGCAGATTTTAACACCGTATCTAAAAACCTGAATAACAAGTATAAATTTTTTTTTTCTGTGCCAGGTAATAAGACATTATTGTGGCATGAGGTGATGAAAGCTGCAGCTGCAGGATGGGACTGTATGATGAGGTTAGTTGGACAAATTCATCTTGTAAGTGAAGGAGCCTCGGGGCTAAAAAGATCATCATCAAACAAAACCCATACTAATGGCAGAGCATAGCAGCTGAGGTGTGTGTGTGTGTGTGTGTGTGTGTGTGTGTGTGCGCGCGCATGTACTCTAGCCTCATTTTGAGGGGGAAACCACAATGTTTAATCTTGACATTAGTACTACTTAATAGGTGCGAAGCCAAGCTTTGTATTTGGTGGTGGTTAACCAAGCAAGGAAAAGATCTTAATGAGACACCTGATACCTGTGTGCACCCATTGGCTGAGCTTCGCCTGAGGTACAAAGCATGATTTCACTGCATTTTATTGCTGTGTCTGATAATATTTGCAGAGAATTCCGCCTTGAAATGTGAGTGGCAATTTTCCTGGAATAAAGCCCCACATTGATTGAGGCCAAATTTATTTTTAAGTGATTTTTCAAGTTAAATTGGCAACATCTTTTTTAAAATTTCAATTTCAGTCTCTTCTGTTCTACTTTTGCTTTGCTATTTTTTTGTCTTTTGCACAGTCACAGTTCCCTTTTCATTAAAGAAAAGTGTAACAATTACAAGATTAAACTATTTCGTTTATTTTTGAACTCATTTCGAGCAGCAGATTGAAAGATTCTTTGGCTCCAGATTGTCAGATGTGAGGATTTGCAGCCTACTTTTCTTTAACTACTGTTATTAAATTGATTACCTTTTTATATTTTGGGGCTGTTGGGCGAATCAACCAAGCAATTTGAAGACACTAATTTGTTAAGTGGAAAATTGTGACGTGATTAGGTGGTTATTCGAGAAACAAACTGGAAGATAAATGAATGAGTAAAATATCAAGCGCAGCTGCGCGTTGATCTTCTAGTTGCCTGCTGCTTATAGTGGAATAAAGTACAGGAGTTGTTCATACATCTTGGAAAGTGACTGGATCCAGACTATTTAGCAGCAGATGATGCTAAACCTGAGCTAATGAGGACAATATTTCTCTCTAATCTAGTGTGTCTTCAGTTTAATAGTTCTGAGACATTCCTGGGGCATTTCTGAATTCTCTGTTGCTCTGTGTGTAAATGGGCCAGCTGGCTGTTCTCAGCTGTTGTGCTCGGTTCCTCTGTCTGTCGTTTGCTGTAAAGCGGGGGACATGCTGCGTTTGCTGAGAGATGAGGTGCGCAGCCACCATTTGGCGACAGGAAAACTCTCGTCAGTGTTGATCTTTGTCCGTCAGGTCTCAGTTTGTTTTATGAGAAGGAGAAATAAGTGGAAGAGCTGCCGTCATTGTAGACCTCCTGCTTTGTAAACCCCGTTTTAACTACCACTGACTGTGTTTACAAAAAGTGACATTACCAAGCTCATTTGCCAAGTTTGTCACGTTGTCATCACAGCTTCCCTTAGACCACTTCAAAACCAAACTCTGCATAGACGTGTGTTATGATAAGCTGGGTCACTGTTATGCGGAAAGAAACTTTAGTGTTGTCTGGGTGTCTTGATACTATTAGTAATTATAATGCACACACGTATTTTATGCTGAGTGAATGTGTTTTTTGAAAACATTTACATTTAGTCACTTGGCAGACGCGTTTATCCAAAGCGACTTACAAGTGAGGTACAAGGCAAAAATCTAAGTCGAGGAGAAAACATCAAAGCAAGGTTCTATCAGAAAAGTGCATTTCCTGAGAGATTTCTTCCATAGCACTCCGCGACTTAGATTTTTGCCTTCTACCTCACTTGTAAGTCTCTTTGTATTAAAGCATGCGTCTGCGGCTAAATGTGAATTAATTGATTAGTCAATTTCTTTCTTAAAATGACTGTTAATTTATTTTTAATGACCATGACATTTAGTGACCCCACCCCCAGACCTTTTATCTAGTGCCAGTAAATAAGCCTGTGCTTATTAGCACTTTGAATGGCACCACTGTAGATCAAAGCCTCACATGTGTTTTAAATTGCTTGTTTTATCCAACCAATATTTCAAAACCCAAAGATATTCAATTTACTGTTATGTAAAAGAGAGGGGCTACAAATCCTCACATTACAGAAGCTTGCACTGGTGAATGTTTCTGTGACATGTTAACTTGATAAATTACTGAAATAATTAGCTGATTATGAAAGTTCCCAACATTCATTTCCAGCTAGATGAAACTCCGTCTTCAACCTCCTATGTGTTGGGAACTGAAGCCCACATTAAAGCGCTCTGGCTTTAGTAACACCAAGCCTGCCTTCCCTACCTGTTTAGCACCTCCAAGAGCTCCCAGGATTTAATGCTGGGAGCAAACAAAAACTCAAGAAGAAGCTACATTAAACGCTTTGCTCGCATAATCCCAGCCTTGGCCCTTTGTTTCTTTATTTATCTTTTCACTCATGCAGTAATTGTTTTGTGTGTTTTGGTTTTGCGTCCATTCAGAAAGTGGTTATAATTTGCAACACATGTGTTTTAGTAATGCCTTATTCTGAAGCCAGGGCATGTAAAATATTATCTATCTAATCATTATGTAATTAGCAGCTTCTGTGTGCTTTCTACCACGCACAGTTAATCGACAAAGGAAAGGGTGTTAGTGGCATTAAGTCTCATTAAACAAAGTGACCACAATATGAAACCACCTGATCTTCTTTCAAATCCCTGCTTTACTGAGCGCTGCCAAGGTAAACTACCTCTCTTCATGCACCTTGGCCGTGAGCAGCACTGAAAAGATGTAGCAGGCCTCCAGATCTCTGTAAAGCTCACAGTTTGGGAAGCACTTTACAACTGGAAAATGTACTGTAAACAATACATAATTTAAAAGCTTCGCTTCAGGTCCCCTTGGTGGTTTGACTGCTCACAAAGGCTGTAGACAATTTCTAACCAAGTACCATTAACCATTAAGATACCTACAGTTTATCAACGAAACAAATGTTTCCTCACAGCATGTGTTAGTTAATGAGACCTTTTCGCATTGCTTTTCCAAGGTAGAAATATGGTCCCGTTTTGCAGTGTGCATCTCGAGATTTGGCAGAAGTACCTGGTTAAGTGTGGACTAGGTAGAGGCTGCCAAAATGTAGCTGAACATCATCTTAAATGGCCTTCATCCAAATCCCTGCGTGGTGTATAATTCTTTTATATTTCTCGAGTCTCCCTCTCTGTCCTCCAACTTGTGTCTTTTTGTATAAACTTGTCACATTCAGGAAATAAAATCTGTTACTATAGCAACAGATTTGATTGAGTTTGAGTCATGTAAATGGGCAAGAATTGCAAAAACACCTCATGATTTTAGTTTGTCCTCACCTCTGTGAAAAACTTTAACTTGGTTGCTTAAGGGCAAAAATTGGACTTTGGCTGTTTTAGCTTGTAATGTAGATGGCTGGTGCCTTCAACTGTTGGTCAGAAACACAGCTAGGTCACATTTTTTCTTAGAATTGTGTCACTACATAAGTAGAGCAGAAACATGCTTTCTTGTGCTTGGGTTGGATTTCATTTTTGGTCTCAGAACTTTGCCTGTCTTTATATTTGTTTTTATAAATGGACCTTGCTGTGGTCAGGTCTTCCCACATAAGTAACACTGGTCACAGAAATGATAAACCGCTGATTAACCACAGCTTCAAATCCACTTAAAGTTCAAGTTATGAAGCAGAAACATTTATGTGGAAGTAGAAGACACGAAGTGTGAGGTGAAACTGCACAGAGAACGGAGCAGATTTAGGTGAAGACATGAGACAAGTCTGCATATGAAGCCTGACTCTCATAGTTCAGTCCCTGGATGACCAATCCCATCGTGCAGAACCGCACCACAGGAAATAGCTGGGGCCGTTAGTCTAACTGCCGTTATGACTCTATATTATGTTCCATCTCTGTGTGGGCCCGAGGCCTCGCCACTGACAGAGACGGGAAACATCGAAGCGATTGTGCACCACAGAGTCATTAGGGGAGAAAAAAAAAACATGCTGGCACAGAGCGATGCTTAGGGCTATACACAGATTCGCAGCACACCAGGCCAAAAAAGATTTACACACCCACTGACGAGAGAGACTGTAACGTGTTGTAGCCAAGGCAAACCCACACCCTTGTTTGTAGAGATTTTTTTCTCTCGCTGACCACAGGTTTTCCAGCAGTGGCTTTGGATGGGTCCACGTGTGTGTGTGTGTGTGTGTGTGTGTGTGTGTGTGTGTGTGTGTGTGTGTGTTTCTGTGATTTGCAACATGAATCAAATCACAATTTTAATTATAAATGTATGTTTAGGTGTTTTTGGGTGCATTGATGTTTTACTGTGGCACTAGGAAAACAAACTAAATATACTATTACCAATTAGTGGTGCATTTTAAAACCTTACCTGTAGTGTCATACTATGGTACAAACATCTACCTATTCTCAAATCCCTAAATGCAGCAATTGCTCATATTGCTACATTAAACATTGTTAATGTAATGGCTTCTTTTGCATGAGGCAATTTTGAATGTAAGTTTGAACATTTTAAAATACTTATTTTTTTTTTCCCTATTCTCCTCTTACCAGAAGTAATTTTCTTATATTTGTACTTTGAGGAACTTGTGTAATTTGAACTACAGTGATCAGCATGTAGTTGCAGCAGCAAACACAGCATTTGGATGTGGAACAGAGGCAAAAAAGAATTTGAACAGATGTGCTTAATGGTACATTTTTCTGTAGAGCTCTGTAAAAAGAGCAAGTATTTATCTGGAAAGACATAATTTGACATTATTTTTCCAAATAAAGACATGAGGTAGTGTCTGAAGTGTTTTGGCTCAATCTGAAATTTTAATTCAGACCACAACGGAGATCGTGTGACAAATCGTTTTGTGCAGCCCAAAGGCATCATTTTAAAACTACAACGGGAAAAGTTAAACCTGTGGGTCTGAGCCTGATCATGGCCCCTGCTTGTTGGGAATATCATGTTTTTGTGCTTTGTAGTGTTTTTGCAGATGGCCAGCTGCTAGTGGTTTGGCCAGCCATGGGAAATCTCCCTCCCATTAGCTTGTCTCCTGCCCTTAGTCATCTCTCTTATCTTCTGGCTTAGCCCACTGAGAGAACAGTCCTCTGCCAAATGGCCAGAAATATTTCCCCATGAATGGAACTATAGATAAAATCTTCCCCCAAGATACCCTAGAGCATTGTCTCCTCCCTGGGTTCTACCCTGAACTATCAGAGCTGGGTTCAGAACTTCCAGCTACTCAACTATTTTAATGAATACACAATTAGAGCAGCCTTGGGTCAACTCAGGCCTAAGGGTCCAGATGCCATCCATGTAAGGCATGTACTTGTTTAGATAGTTAACATCAATTCAGTCTTCTGTCACAATTAGCTGCAGGAAACAGTTTCAGAGCACATAAAATCTGGAGAGAACTCAAAGTCTAAAAGGCAGGTGTTAGATTAGTCAGACTGGCTGCATAGGAACATAAGCTTGTTACAAGCAGAATATACAGAACCTGTACTGCTGCACAGTAAGTTAAGTAGTTAACATAAAACAGAATAAAGTTTTGACCTAGTAAAATTATGGAACAATATTATTTAAGTTTGACTGTGTCTTGCACATACAAACAGGCACATTTAATTAATTATTTAATTGTCTTGGACTTTTATTTTTATCTATTTCACTTAATCTCAGAGGGAAACTACTCCATTACAGTTATTTAACAACTAGTCACTTTACGAATTGAGATTTTAGAGCTAATAAAAACATGATGGTTGTTTTCAAGATTAAACTACCCAAAAATGTATCCCCTTATTTTACTGTTTACAGCTCATTTTTGCCAGGTCTCTCTTCGAAGAATATTATAATATATAAAGTATGAGATAACTACTAAAGATTGTGTAATTTTCATGTTCAGAAATAAAAACTTGATTTATAAAACTGTTTTGATATAAAGACACAGATGGCTTCTAGTCATATCTCCAGTAACAAAACCTTATCTTAAATTAGCTGCCTTTTCATTGGCAAACCCATGATTAATGTGACCTCAGGCGGTTAGAAGTCATCTCTGTTTTATGTCAGCTCATTTTTCTGCTTGTTTGCTCACTCATGCAGCCTCCTACTGCACCACCCTCACACAGCAGCAGACATTCTTTGCCAGAAGTGGAAGAAGATAACACTAGCCAAAGATGGAAAGATAAGAAGAGATTGTCGTGACATGCATGTTGTGATTTGAGTGAAAATTAGAGGCAAAAAACGACCGAAGGAATTCCTAGGCTGTGCATTTACAAAGCTAATTTTGGAACTTCCCCCGTGGTGTTTGAGGGAGAACCTTTTTTATGCATTTAGAAATGTGGTGCTCTTTGTCCAGCATGGAAGTCACATACACATACACTATAAAGGGAGGAAAACGGAGCATGTCGAGACACCAAAATGTGTTTTATCAAAAGAAAAAAAAAGTCACAGAGGTGGAGACAGTTGTTGTGGTCCATTTCAAACGTGTTTTGCCTCAGGGGCTGTTTGCCAGCTGCTCTTCATAAGCAGTCTTCTGACCAAAGACGCAGGTTAATAAAAAAAAAAAAAAAAAAAAGTCCAAACTTCTTCAGCTTTTCAGTCTGGGCCTCCAAACCCTCGACTTCATTATTTTAATATCCGCTGCCTCAACTCCTATGAGTAAGTTTTCAATTTCCTACTCTGAACATTCCTGTGCACTCTGCAGACTGCAGGGGACATGGTATGTTGCTGAGGTTATCAGTATGGGATAACTTTCATAACCTAAAAAAACAATTGTGGTTATGTATTTATAACAGTTGGTAATTTAAAAAACGAAAACAAATGTTGGGATACATAAAAGGAAAGGAGAACAGAATTTCATACATAAACAAAACCTGCACCGACGGGTGTAAAGTGCAATGCAAAACCTATGGCAACGAGCATTTGACTTCAAGCATTTAAGTCATTGGACTTGATTCATACAATTTGGCTTTAAAAACATTGAAGAAATGTAAAAATTTACAGATTACATGTAGATATGGACTTGATGAGAAACTTATTTAATATAATTTTCAAAATGAATATGTCTGATATATTCATTATTGACTGTATGTGTTTGTTTTTTTTTGCCCTGTAGTATTCAGTGCCTTTTAGGATTTCATTTTTGTGAGTGCTGTGGCCTAAAATGCCTAATTTTGCGACAGCTTTACTTAAAAAAAAAAAAACAAGGAATGTAGGAGTTTTTAGGTTGCACAGAATTCACGGGGGTCTGGTGAAATTAATTGTTGGTATCATCGTTATCGCAAAAGTCCTGAAGGGGCCGAATAACCATTTAGCATGGGTATCTACGAGGATGTGTGAGTACATTTTGAGAGATTTATTGCTATAACAATGACTAACTTCTGCTGTTTGAATTGATGCAATGAGAGTTAACTGAAATATTTAGTTGATAATAGGTGATAATTCTCTATAAATTAACACTACAAATGATCCTTCTCACAATGTTACATTGCTTTGGCATCGATGGGTCATCTGTAAGGGCCCATCGTGTGTTTGTCTCTTCTCATTGTTGCCAAGGCCACACCACGGTTGAGAGAATGGAAAAGTTGTTTTAAGGACACATATAAGAGCCATTGTACTATATGTGCTTTCCTTGCAGTGACGTCACGTAGATTCCTCTGGCGGTGTATCATTTACTAGTGTCAGCTCTTTTATTTCAGAAGATGCAGCCCACCTGATATCACAAGTGACAACCTGTTGATGTGTTTTTGCTGCACAGCGAGGGAGTTGCTAGGCACTTCTTTTAGTCAGCAATTAATTTCAGCGCTGGCCAAGGGTGGGTGTGACGGTCCAAATGGCTCGGAGGCTTTGACAGCAAGCCAAGGTAGTGTGTGTGTGTGTGTGAGAGAGAGAGAGAGAGAGAGAGAGAGAGAGAGAGAGAGAATGGAAAAAATAAAATAAAAAAACACAGAAGGAACGCGAGCAAGAGAGGTTCCTTCAGCTGACTTTATTTTTATGACCGGCAAACCACAGTAAACAAACAAAAAAGCACATAAATTGTTCGTGGACTTCCCTCTAAAGCCTAAACCCTAGAAGCAGTTCGGCAGCAAGGAATAAGTCTGTTGCTTGACAAACGACTGTTTTTAGTTTAATCTTTTTTTTTTTTTTTTTTTTTTTTTTAATTAAACCAGTGGAGTTTTGTAGATTATGCAATGGGAGATTTTATAAACTCTGACTTTATATGGTGACAAGCTTTCTCTGTAAGTGAGTTGTTTTAAGAGCTTTAAAGTCACACAAACTGAATTTAAACAAATTATACATAACCCTGAGTTCATCTCCTGCATGTGCCTTGACTATATCCAGACTCCCTGACGTAGTCATTACACAACCTACTACTTAACTGTGAAATATGTTACCGTGTGCCTTTCCACATGATGACTAAATGTCATCTTTACAACCTTGAATTAATGGGTCTGCAGCTGTGTCACCTTTTTAACATTACAATATACAAATTTGTGTAGACAGTAATAAGACAAAATGTTGGATTTTCTCATTTGTCCTCCAGCTAAGATGGAAAGAAGATGTCCTGACACTCCCACCAAGCTCTTGCAACACCAGCACAGACACCCATACACACGTACAGTAGGAATTTAAACTAAGACCTGTCATGTGTTTGTTAGTCAGACAGTCTGGGTTCTTCTTCGTTGATGTTCAGAACGAAAATGAAAAAGTAAAATTTAGCCCTGAGAGAATGCAATTATTTTAAAGCTGTGTTTATACGTGGATAATAAAATATCAAATCACTGTTTTCCTTTTATGGCACAAAAACCCATTTCATTCACTACCTACTCAAATCCTACTTCTAAAAACACTCTGTTGGCCTACATCGCCTGCCTGTTACCGACCTGTCAGGGCTTAACTGTTGAACACATCCTTATAAACACTCAAAGTTGTTTAATTAAGTTGTGGACAGTCTAAATCTGCATGGACATGTGGTTTGAAATGTGTGTTGGAAAAGGAGTTGTTGTTTCCTCCCTGACCTCTCTTCTCCTTGTGCCATTAGCAAACACACTGGGGTGATGTTTTCAGAAAAAGTCACTGTTTCTTCCACCACTTTTTCCCATCGTTGTCAGGTAACACTGACTCTGTAGCTCTGCCATACAGCAGACCGGACCTGCCATTTTAAACACTGAGTGACTGGTGCACTGAGCACTTGGATATAGTTCCAACGCATGGGGCTTTTCTTTGTGCATGTTATATGTTTTTAATGGTACACACATGCTCCAAACCGTAAACAAAAAATTTTCACTTTTGTTACTTGAACTGTCCCACCCCTAGTTTACTGCAACTCCTTCAGGACCCTCACTGAATCTATAACATTTTGCACTAAAAGTCTTTAGCAAAAGAAGTGATTTCTCACTATGTGAGGCAATTTCTTTCCTCAGCTTTTACACCCTTACTGTACTAGAAAGGAAAGGCTATATGCAGTGAGCACAGAGAATTCATCAGAAACCTTAAAGATAGCTGGAAACCGTACAAACTTATGCTTATAACATAGTTACTTTTAAGCGGCAGCAGTCAATAAATTATAAAAATACTTACCAAGGCCAACTCTCAATAACATTCGTTTAATAAACTCTTGTGTAATTTAAAATGCCATAATATTCAATTTCACATCAAGAAACCCATTTAAACACAGTAGATGAAACGCATTTAGACATTCTTTTCCTTGTTTTCAAGTTTTAGCCTGTTCCATTTTGTTGATTACCCTGTATGGGCAGCAACATTTACTAATGGGAGCCAACAACATCTGGACTCACTAAAGCACCATTAGCAGCCTGCTTATAATTGGCCTTGACCCCTTATTGTGACAGGTCATTGCTCAGAAAAGGTTGGGTAGTTCAGGAACAGGAGAATTAACTTCCTGTTATTCGATGGTAATGACCATATTATGTGCAAAGTTAACAAAGGGTCGCTAGAAAAAGCAACAGCAGCGGCTTTCTTGTTGAGTAACGCTGCTCAAATTGAAAAGACTGAAACAGAAGCTCAAGTTTAGTCAAACTAAAGTCAGTGTAGTGTATGTGTAAGGAAATAGTTTGACACAGGGTGTGATGTGTAGAAATGCAGTTTTCTTTTTTTTTTTTTTTTGTATAAATGTCCATACTTCCCTTATAATACACCAAATAATAGTACAAACCTCCATTATGCATTAATGTGTGATAATGCATGATCCTTTTACCATCATTAAATTACAGGTTTTAGTTAAAAAACAAACTTTGACCATAATCTCTAACATGTAAGCTTCCTCACTGTGATTACTGGTGCTGTACAGACATGGAAAGGATTTAGGTTCCCTGCTCGGCTTCTAAATAACTCCACATGTTACTGGTGTGGACATCCAACTGATTTCTAAGACTGTTTTAGTGCAAAGTTAGCATCACCTCTGAGCGGGGACCATGGGCAAGCCCCCTCCCAGGCCTTAAGGAGAAGCATCTGTCCTTCATTGCTTTTTGTCAAAAGCTCTGACAACTGGGTGGCTTACATTTAAAATGATGGGTGACGTAAACAATTCAGTTTTCATAGGTCAGATAATTCCAAAGAATCACAAAGGCCACAGGTTTTAATAATACTTGAAGAGTTAAAACAAGCAGCACAGAGAGGCTTCTTTTGGCAAGTTTTTGTCAGGTCTAAAACACTTGGACCTCTCTTTCTTGAGAATTTTTCTTGAGAACTCTTCAGTGAATGAGACAGTGAAAGGGACTGCTGGCACTGAGATGGGATTGGTGAATGAGCAGGGTAAGAAAGAGTACAACAGGTAACAAGGACCTACTGCTGAGAGACAGATGGCTGAGCTGCACAAAAAGAGGCCCTTGCACTAACGGGAAGCTCTGCCTCCGTGTGTGTCCGTTGATGTGTGCGTGTAAGGCCCTCTCTTATTTGCTGTATATCAATTTGTCCAGTGAGCAATCGGAGAATGTGTCCTGAATGAATGTTTCACAGAGCAGCTACTGACATTTCTACGGGGGTTATTCACTCTCTGCTCTCTAATGAGCAATGTGAATGGAAAGAAAACACACAACTATGGCTGCAAGATTTCCCACAATGCCTAAACAGTAGAAATGGGATTTTACATTTTTAATATATCTATCTCTCTATAGATATCTATCTATATATCTATATCTATTATATTTCAATTGGCAAACTGTCACTGTTCTAGTTTCCAGGCATATTGTCCTCCAATTGAACACTGAGGATTTTAGCAGGTGTTTCACTGGTCTATTCCACCATCAACAGCAAATGCTGATGCTTCATCTGTAAAGAGCTGTAATCTCTTCAGAAACTTCAGGTGTGATTTTGGACCCAGTACTTATACAGAAATACAGAGGGAAATTGTGCTGTGAGATAAGAATATGAGAGACATTATTAAATGAAGATGAACAGAGGAAATTAAATGATGGTGTAGTGTAGTAATGTCGTTTAATTTCATTGGGGGGATGATGGATCCACCTACCATTAGTCTGCCTTGTTATCTTCATTTAGTCATTTTCTATGTCCCCAGAATTAAGAAACGTACTCACACGTACACAACGTATTAATTTATATGGGTATACATGACATAACTTTCATCTATTTCTTTAGCTGCTCATGTTTCAGTTCAACTGCATATTGAGTGTGTTGCTGTTTTAATTGGTGTGTGTGTGTGTGTGTGTGTGTGTGTGTGTGGCGTCAAAGACCCCATCAGCTTGCAGTACAGTTGGGCTGTAACATTGTCCACCTTCTTCACATAAGGTGAGAAGCAGAGATTTGTTTTTGTTTGGCCTTTTCTTGCCGTATGCCTCAATATCACTGCAAAATAGTGTCCAAAAACCCAATTTTGTTGAGGTTTTTTTTTTTTTTTTGGAGGACAAACCCAAGGCTCAATGCAGATGTTGTAAATCATGAAAAAATACCCTCGATTCAAACTTCGTCAAAGTGGCACTGGAAAAACCGAATGTTTGCATATCATGCCATCTGACTTATCTGTGAGAAAAGTAAACTTGGTTTGCTCAGAGAAAGCAAAGTACATTACAAACAGCTGTATTTAAACTGTTGCAGAGCAAAACTAACATCTACAGTATGTAAGAAACTGGCCATGATTGTGTTTAAGTGCTCTGCTCTTGATATTGTAAATTCTCAACATTTTTGTACGGTCATGGATACGATCAACAATATGGAGCAGCTGAAAACAGCCAACAAAATAACACACATTAAGTGTTTTATTTTTAATTCATTATTTATTTATTTCATTTGTAGGGTGATTATTGCAAGAGAGCGTGAATACCAGTCAAGCATGGATGAATCACAGAGGATCTCAGATTGCAGGGCTCCAGCCACTGTAATTGATAGTCAAACCACCATCCCCCCTCTGGGAGTAACTTTACAGCAAAGAGTCAAACCACATCCAGTTTGAATCTGTGCCAGGGAATTATTCATTGCTTCAGCTATCTGGGCCAATGCAGACTATGTATTACAGTCTCTCTCTCCTTCTCTGTCACACACACACGCACACACACGCGCACACACACACACACACACACTCACTCTGGTGCCCCATGAGGGGCAGACTGAACTATTTTCTGGAAGCAAACTTGTTGGCTGCGGTGAGTCTCCACACTAAATAGCGAGGCTAACCAGTGTTTGCTTTGTGGAAATCCCTTTAGCGTTTGCAGAGTGAGATGGGGTGGATGGCTCGCATAAGCCACTTGCCCTCCTCCCTGCATTCATGTGTTGCATGTCATGTGGCTGTGTGTTTTTAGTCAAATATGTAGAAACTGTGTTGATACAAACAAATACAATTACTCGACAGAATTGAACAAATTAGCCAACTGGCTGGGGAAAATGGGCTGAGTAATGTAAGAAATAATCTCAATACAAATGTGATCTTATTTTTGAGCTGCCTATTAAAGCGATTGTGATGGTTTTAGCTCATGTCTAGTGTAAGTAAGTTGTCACCAGATGTGCTGCTTGCACAGTGCTAAATTTAAAAGCATGCACCCCCCCAGTGAGCATGCATGTGTATGTTTTCCCCTCTGGCTGTGGAGTTTTGTTTTCCTAAAAGCCACACTTTTGGAGAAACCGTTGCCATGGTTAGCTAAGAGTAGTTAATAGTTGAGGCAATTACGTAAAGCAATGCATCACCAACTCGCATCACCCAACCCAAATTGATAACTACATGATTACATCCATCATTTGACATGAACACACTTTGAAGATTAGGGCGGTGTTGTAGAAGGCGGGGATGTGAGCTCATATGATGGGGATGAGAAGTAAGTCAGACCAAAACAGTTGGGAACCACTGACCTAGAAAGTTTTTTCCTTCCCCCTCTGATCCAGGGATGATGGGGTTCTCCCCTGTGAGGATTCGACCTGGCAACCTGCAGGCCTGAAGTGTATGATCAGCCAGAGTTGGGGCCCAGGCCTCATATCATCTGGTTTCTATTCTGTCTGCCCTGTCTAATGAAATCTGACCTGCTTTAGAGGAGAGCAGAATTATAGGCCTATCAATAAATACCATATTTCTCTCTTTGATCTTGCATACGTGATGGTAGATGTCATGTGTTAGAGTTATTATCCAGTTCCTTCGCACTAATCTACTGTGCTTGATGTTCCTGACTTTTAAAAACTGTTGTGGCTTTATCAATCCTGACAGCAGCCAGACTGACCGCTTTTTTCATTTTGCCCGAATGTCAGAACTACTTTCAATCTCCCTTCGACTTTATATAACCCCCGCAGAGGGGGACTATCCTAGCAAGAAGAGGGTTCATTACAGGGGAAAGATTGACTTTCAGTGTTTTCGTGACTATGGTGGATAATTTTACCAGCTGGTGAATGGTGTGCTCCTGAGTCATTTGGAGGTGCCTATAAAGCCTGTACGTAATCTTCCTGCCTCCCAGGCTTTAATTGTGCCTCTCACGGAATGAGCTGCTTTTGTTAGAAGAAGAGATGGCCTAAGGACCCCAACGAACCCCAACGAAGAATAAAAAGACAGGGCAATAGGATAATGTGTGAATTCATTAGACTTATTGTCGTGAGTGTGTCATAGCTATTTTAGATGTACTTGCTTTTGTATATTTGGATTTGGGTTAGTGGAAACTAACAAGCAACAAATATCCAGAATTTACAAATTCTCACCATGTAAAAAGGTGTGAAAGGCATCATGGACGGTCTCCTACACACACACACCAGGCCAGCAGGCTTTGGGAACTGGGCTGACTTGATGAATGAGAAGTTTCAGATAGATACAAAAGTTGTTTGACGAACCAATTTGCCTTACACCCCATTCATTAGGACCTAATGGGTCTTTCTTATCAGCCCATAAATAATGTTGGGTAGGTGGCCTCATTATGGTCTGATAAAGAGGTGACATCTAGTGGCTGTAGTGTCACAGAAGCAGGAGTGACCTTTGGTGAAATATTTTTATATCAGTGAAAGTCTAGAGAGGGGATGGGTTGGAAAGGTGGGCGTCAAAGCAGTGGACCAGTGGGAGATAGCAGTTTGTGTCCCAGTTCAAACGTAAATTAAATGTTTGTACTGTATTTTTTTAACCCAAATTACATTTTTTTTACTTGACTGGTGCCTGGCATTTTTGTGCCTAAACCCAACCATGTAGATTTTGTGCATAAACTGAAGAATATTGTTGCTGCATGTTCATTTTGTAACCTTGACTACAATGGTCGACAATGGCTCTTGTAAAACATTTTTAACAGCCCAGAGACAGTATTAGAACTATTGCTTTGCTTGTTCAATTTTTTTTTTTTGCTTTTTATTGTAACACAGGAGATAAAAAAAAAAAAAAAAAAAAAGAAAAAAAAAGAAAACTCCTATATATATGGAAGCCAAACATAAAAGAACAGCATACAAAAGTAAAAAAAAAACAAAACAAAAAAAGAAGTCCTTATCAGCACTGCATACACCCTATAAGAGCTGTAATGAGGCTTGGAGGAGGAGGGTGTCCTGGCTCTTATCTGCACATGCTCAGTGTCAATAAAGATCTCAAGTTAAGAGGCTGCCCTCTCTGACAGGTAAGATCTGAGGGTTATCCATGTGGAAACAGCTGTCTGTGATAACAGCACTCGTGCCATCCTGACTGAGTGAAAAATACCAAGACCATTAAGAAGCCTCACATGAGCAGGAGAGGAGGGGGGGAGGGGGGGATTGACTGTGCTATCATCTTCCTACAAAATGTGGTGAAGTTGGTCCAACATCTGCGATTACAAGAAGATCACTGACACGAGACAGAAACTTAAGAATAGGGTACAAAAAGTCCTAATTATACTTGTTTTTTACACTAACATATGCAATATTGTATTTGTGTATTTATTATATGGGGACTCATGCATGAACCATGTCTACACAATGGACGGCACACTTCTCTTAGAGCCGCCTTTTTATACTGCAAAGCATCCGTTGACATAGTCATTGTGTCATTGCAGCGGTGCGTAGGAGGAGGTGTGAAGATGTTGTCGGTGATATTCATTACAAGCTGGCGCATCAGCCCATCAAAGCACTCCTTTGTACAGGGGATCAAGTCGGAGGCAGGTTAAGGCTTTCCACAGAGATGCCTGTGGTTTGCTCTTCCTCTTGGTTTCCTCCTTTCTTCTGCTGCTGTGTTCTTGAGCATCTCATCAGGAGGGCTGCACATTCTGGGCTCTAACCTCTGTTGAATTTAACCTTTTTGTTACACAAGTCCAGGGATAACCTTTAGCAAATACATTCAAATGAAATGACTGATTTGTTTTGCACAAATTAGGCTTCTTATTAATCAAGTTTCTAAACAGGGAATTTGAATTATTTTGTGTGTGTGTGTGTCTCTTGAATAGGTTTTTAGGTCTAGTTGGAGGTAAATGAAGCACAAACGTGTCACTTGTAACCATGAACATTTGCAACATTTTTCAGTTTTTTACATTTACGTTAGGTTAAAACAATGAAAAGAAAAGAAAACAATGAAAGTAAAAATTTTGTCCTATAAACACAACTCTGCATTTCCCGTCTTTGCCTTAAGGATGTGCCTTACAAACAGCATTTAAAACCACATAAAAGGAAAAAAAGGGGGAAATGGAAGAAGAGATCCAGAGAAAGATGGCATTCAGTTAGATGCTGAAGGTTTTCTGTCTGAATGGCTCAGAGCCTGCAGGGTCTTTCCTGCCTATTGCGGGTTGTGACCCTGCAGGATGGAGCAGCTGCTTCAGACTGATCTGTCTGTTGACAGAAACTGCTGAGCCATCAAAGCTACTCAAGACCTTTTGACAGATTCAGATCAATCAGCCAACACATCTACAGCCTCAAGGCCCATCTACAATGAGATCATCCCACCATCCCCATCTAATTTGAGTTTTCTAAAAAAAAAAAAAAATGAAGGCATTGTCTTTTATACAAAGATGAATTGGTTTGAAAAGTCAAAACTCAGCATTGTTTTTGACTGATGGATTTTTATGCAATTTGGCTTAATTACTCTGGTCCATACTATTCTGTTTATGCTTGATTGTCCACCCATGTAGCAAATCTCTCTTTAAATCTGAGACCACCTCAAGTTGCCTTAGGTAACGCTAGAATGTGCTTTGTAGCTTAAAGTTTGGCGTTTGTAAACGAGAATTTTCTTTTCCTGCATAAATATGAACTAAACATTGTCAAATTTAAAGCCCTAATACTTAACGACCACCCAATTGTATGCGATTCATGCGAATTCATTGTAGTTGAAGAGTTGTTGGTGGTTAGGCTGTAAAGGAGTTACAAAATAAGTTCTAAGGACTTTGGACTTCACCAGCCAATTGTCAGGCAGAGTGTGAACAAATGGAGATCATTCAACACCACTGCTTCCTTTGTCAAAAGCGAGTGACCAACGAAAATGACACCAAGAGCAAAGCGTGTACAGTGCTGGAGGTCAGAAGGTTAACAGCTAGGAAACTAAAGGTATCATTTGCGGCGGCTACTCTCAATGTTCATGAGTCTACCATAAGGAAAACATTGCACAACAACGATGCATGTTGGAGTTGCAACAAGGAAGCCACTACCCTACAAAACAAACATTGCTGCCCATCTACAATTTGCTTAGGACCATTTTGAGAAACCAGAGAGCTAATATAATGTTCTGTGGACAGATGAGACCAGAGTAGAACTTTCTGGCTTGAATGAGTAGCATTACGTTTGATGAGGACCATATAACATGTACAGGAGGCAAAGGTTCACATTGTTGTGCCCACAAATGTTAGAGAGAATAACTTTTCACAATAAATAAATGAATAACTTTTAAAAAAGTTTTTAAAATCATTTGCTTAATTCAGCTCATTTTATCTAGTTTCAGTTTGAAAATGTGTTTACACTTCGGATCATGTTTATGCAGAAAGAAAAAATTCTCTCTATGTATCCATTTATCTAGTCAACTTGGAAAAAAAAAAACCAGGCTTGGGATCGACACCGGGGTGGCACTTGGTGGCTGGGCAGGGCCCCACCAGGTGGGGTGGGATTCGATGCTTATAAGAGGAAATATACCATATATGAAAGGCAGCTGATGATACTTCCCAAAAACTGACAGGATGGTTAATTCGACAGCTCCTGCTTACCTCAACTCAGTCATTCAAGTCTACAATCCTTCCCGCCCGATGCGATCTGCCAACAAACGGCGTCTGGTGGTCCCAGCACCGCACAGAAGACACCAAGCAAAACTGTTTAGCGTAATGATCCCGCGATGGTGGAACGAGCTACCAAACTCTGCACGCTCAGCTGAATCTCTCCCAATATTCAAAAAACTGCTGAAAACAGGACTCTTCCGCGTCTTCCTATGCACTTATATCTCATTATTAAAAAAAAATTTAAAAAAATCCTTTCTGCTCTTTCTCGCACTTGCATCTCGTGAACTGTGAACACTTTTCTGATAGGACTTTGGTTTGATGTTTTCTCCTTGACTTAGATTTTTGCTGCCTTGTACCTCACTTGTAAGTCACTTTGGATAAAAGCGTCTGCTAAATGTAAAATATAAATGTAAAAAAAATTACTGTGTTTCTGACATACAGTAATAAACAATAGAAACGACAATTAGTTGGAGGTTACCTTTGGCTGACTGTGGGAACCTCCTCTTCGTCCCACCTCAATTATTGGTCCTTTTCACACCTCAGGGCCGGAGCACCCAGCAACAGCCTTCAACTTGAAACTCTGGTCGAACAAGGTAAAAAAAAAAAAAAAAAAAAAAAAAAAAAAAAAGAACGGGCGTCTCTTTAAGACATAACGTTTCACACTCTCCACCCTTTGTGTCATTCATAGTATTAGTGGGTGTTGTAAACTGTAAGGTTGCATTGACAAGTTATTGCAAGCCAAGCAAACTGTGGCTAAAAAAATCCTTCTCATTTAATAGTAGTAGTTAATAACACTGAAAAATTAGTTTGGTTAAATTAAGAAATGTAATGTTACTCAATCGTGGACCCCGAAATAAGCAGCAATTAAAATGTGAATGATAATCACAGAATAGACAGGGGAATATGAGAAACTATAGTACACGCTATGCAGGCACTTATTTTCCTTTAAGATGTCCCTCCCTCTCTTTACTCATCCATCTCTATCGTTCTCCCTTGTCCGCCCTCAGTTTTCTCTGTACTTTTCAGGGAAAGTCTGAAAGGCTGTGGACAGATTTGTCTCTCCTTAAAGGCTGCTGACACCTGTCCATTTAAAACTTTTACTGGCCCATTTGTCCAGGGTACAAGCATGTAGAGAGGCAGGGATGTCATGAAGAGCTTTTTACATAACAGGACAGACTCACCTCACTCTGCTGCCCTAAATTGAGTATTAGTTACATGATTGCTAATTTCTCAGAAGGCATGAGGCTCTATATTCCAGCAAGGGGTGCTCGATATTAGCAGCACTCCGGTGTAATAAAACGTACAAAACTGTCAATGAGTATGACGTCGGTGCGCCAACATAACAGTGTCCCACCAAAAATCAAAATACAAATTGCATGCTTCACAAAGGCTTTAGACTGCATGAGTTTGTACCTAATAATGGGGCCTGGGAGTGAAAATGTTATGGGCCAGTACGTTTTGTCATAAACAGAAATTGCATTCGAATGACATGGTGGATATTACTATAAATATATAGTAATATATTTATAGTAAATATACAAGTGATTCAGCGATGATCCGGGACCAAAAAGACAAATGAATGCATTAACGCAGCACCTACACAAAGGCATTAGAGGTTTATGGGGATTAAAAAGCAAAACAAAGCTGGAATATCAAACGTGTAAATACCACAACATGACTTGACTAGCTAAACATGAGGGCAGGAGGCGGTTTTGCCAAAGGATATTGGAAACGAGCATTCCAAAGTGTGTCAATTTGTCCTGTCGTGTTATTTTCATTCTGTGTTTAGGCTCAACACTAACAAGTCTACACTCAATATGTTTTTGTATGGGCTGTCAATAAAACCAGGTGTGTGCATCTGTTAAACCCATAAAGCCTTTATTTAGCTGAGACATCACATCATTCTGTGCGTAGCTTGATGTACTAGTGTAGGTGGATGACTTCAAGTAAGTGGTGCATGCGTTTTGATTTGGAATATAAATGGAGCATTTTGTGTGAGTATGGGGACCCCTGTGGCTCTTTAATACTTAGTCCACCCCCCACCCCTCCTTTTTTTTTTCTTTTTGTAATCTAATCAAAGTTCCCAACTCACCAGGGTTCAGGGGGAAGGGGGGGTTTCTTGTGTTAGACAGCTTACTGCAATTAAAATTTATTTAAGGCTTACAACGAATCCTTTCACTCTTGAATAAATCAGAATGAATTCCTCTGACTCTGACAAGGTTTTCCCTCCCTATAATTATCCTGTGCTCAACAAGCACTGAGAGAGAGGCTCTTCTTTAACCCCCGGCAATACCCCGGAGCTTTACACTTGTAATTAAATCATAAAATAACAACAACTGCAAATTCAGTGTTTTCAAAAGGAGCTCCATAAGAGATGACTTTGCTGATGTCATTTTAAAAAGCTTTTATGATCATGAAATCATGTTGTGATTGCAGAGGCGTTGGACTTTTGAGTACTGGCATCCTGAGGATGGTCACTGTGTAATGTGACATTAGGTTGCCAGGCTCAGGCTGTCGCTCCGTCCCACTGAGTCTGGTTTGAATTTTACATGTTACAAAAATGTAAAGCTTTTACATAAAGGTTCATAGTAATGTCACATCTGCTTTGTTATTGTTGGAGTTTCAATTGCAAATTTATTCACACAACACTAGAAAGAAACTTAATTCATATTTCCTATCTGGCTCAGTGGGCAAGGGCACTGAGAATAGAAATGTCTAAGTCTAAAATCCTGCCCTAATATGCTGAGCATCATTTCAAACCTGAGATGCAACTATCCTCCTCTCATTGTTGGTTTTAACTTGGAGTTCAGACCAGATTTGATGCTTAGCTTTCTGTCAGAATAGGCTCTCCTGCTGCCCACTGTCACCTTTCTGTCATCAAGCTCCACATTTAGTTTCTTGGTTCAAAGTCTGATTTTTACTACTTTATTTTCAGTATTTCTTTAGACTTCTGTGGGCTTATCTGACACCGTCTAACTCTTGTCCATTTGAACATGTTTTTATGATTTCTTTCTGGTTACTGTGCCCTTGTGACTGCATGTTGAATTAAATGCCTAATTTAACATGGGTCTTTTGTTGCCAACTCTTTGTTGGGAAGCGCTTTCTAATCATCCAGCAGGGGCCGTGGTGTTGTTGACGGCTGGGGGGCCCACGGAGTCTGCTCTTATTATGTCTTTGTGACAGCATGTCCTTGGGCAAGGCAGCGGAGCTGTCAGGTCTCTCTGTCACACTTCTCTGCAGGCAGGACATGGCCAGCCCACAGCACAGCTAGGGGTCCTAAAGACCCCGGGCATCCGCTCATCTCTAAGGATGCCTAACTTGGTTGTTTAGCAACTGACCCAGGCGTACAGCATTTGTTCGATTGTGTTTGGCTGCAGTGTGATGGAGCAGTGGATGTGGGGGTTACAGCAAAACTAACCAAACAACATGATGAGCACTTTTGTTGCCTCACTGAAGAGGAGGAGCTGCGAGGAGACCCCACTATGGGTCCAAGTCATGGGAAGAGCAAGTGTGTGCACACATATACAAGCACGATGTACAATAGATAGTAAATCTAATAAACAGTAAATTTAATAACTCTAGTCAATCTAATTACACACCAGTGTTGAATTACTCAAACGATTTTCGATGCTTGGAGCAGTGAGATTTGTTTTGTTGTTTTTGTATTATATTTGATAAATTACTGATCATTTACTTGATCAGTTGTTTGGTCTATTGTCAGAATATGGCAAAAAAAGAACTTGGCATCCTAAATTGATTGTTTTGCACATCCATTAATTACTATATTGCTGTTAGTGTATGACAGTTGTTATGGTAAAGAAAGTTATGTGACTAAAGCAAAATTCCCTATAACAGCAGATGAGGTTGTCCTATAGTTACCTGATACTGGTTGGGCCCAGGGATTTGGAACCTCATTTACACTCCAGTTCATGAGTAACTTTTATACAAGTAATAAAAGTTGGGAAGGGGCTGTCCTACTCACAACATCATTTGGGGCAGTGTCTTAGAATAAATTCTAGTTGCTTTAAATCGACAAAGCTTTAGTCTTAGGATCGGGGTTCCGTCTGACCAGTGAGTCAATCGGCAACAAGGAAGCACGTATGCCGCAGACCTGTGCAGGGCCCCCACACAGGCAAGAATGATGTAATTGCAGGGTGAGCAACGTTTTGCGACACCGTCCATGTCGAGCGTAAATAAAGTTTAAGGCAGTTATTCTCAATTCTTCTCCTCAAGGATCCCTGTCCTGCTTGTTGCCCAGTTATCCTAGTGGAATGAAAAATGGTATATTCCAACTTCTGATTGACTGAACACACCTGATCCAGCTAATCAGCAGTGGGTGTTTTAGCAAGTTCAGGTTTCACAGCATTCCTGGATATAGTAGTAAAAAGCCACAGACTGCTGGCGACCGACTGAACTGACTTCCTTTTTCTTTCATCTCCTTTCTAATCTTCTGTTTGCACAGCTCTCTGTCTTGTCAGCATAGTTTGTTAAGGTTTTATGCCCGTCAATACAGCTGAATTACTCCATCTCAACCCGCATCTGAAAAGATCATTGGTGATAGATTTGCAGGCACAACATTTCCTCAGCTACAATCCCAGGCTTTGTCTGGAAAATGATTACAGCTAACGAAGTGTTTCCCCTAAAACGACAGCAAAGAAAACATCCTTGTGCTACTGAAAGTCTGCAAATTCACTTGAGGGATATCGGAGGTGTTCAAGGTCATCTAGGGTGACTGCAGCAAGGACAGAAATGTTTTTTTCCACATTCCCCTTAATTCTTTAGTATAAAGCAATAGTTTTACATTTCTTGCTCAGAGTTGCATGGAAAGAATAATATCTGTTATCTTAGCATAAAAACTGTAAATAGGGTACAGTATTAGCTAGAATGGCTCTGTCTGACGTGGAAAAAGGCTGATAAATCTGACAAAATTAGCTTGTTGCAGATACTGTCTATGTATTTGGCAATAGGTGAAAAGAAATGTCAGTAAAAGAAACACAATCCTTCAGAAACCGTGATTGCCATATACATACAGGTATATACATACACATAACATATGAAAAAAGTTATAGTGAAATAAATAAATTGGTGCAAAATTTGCACCTCCCTTGCTGAATTAAGGTATAATACCATAATTTCTGATGATGGGTATTTGTACTAGCGAAAGATGCATTCAATTCTATGTTTTAAAAAAAACGTTGTTTTAATCCTATTAGTGTATGTTTATAGTGTTAATGTTTTGTGAAACATCTTTGTAACTTTTTATTAGAAAAAAAGATGAAAGCTTATGTAATTATTTGGGTAAATAAACTAAAGGTGTGTGTGATTATACCTGTTAGTTTAAAGAATGACAAAAGAGAGAAATATAAAAACGGTGTAATAGTTGAGTGACGTAACTGGCACATGGAGATTCAGGTTTCTCTGTGCTGACCAGCCCTGTTCAGCACAGAGAAAGAGAATGTTGTCTCGCTTTAACCTCGGCCGGCTGACTCACGCTGGAACGCGTTGCCAACGGACAGAGTTTGACAGTTTAATATTTATGCTGTCAATTCCAAAGACTAACCTCAGTAATTAGGGGAGGTGATCCTGGACAGATGTGGACGGAGGGACAAACGGGCCTTTTGTTTGGCTCTTGCTAATGCAGTCACATCTCCCATGGAGGCATAAAAAAAAAACCAGGCCCAGAGCCAGCCTGATAGGTTAGCCGTTGAATGTGCTGAATGAAGTCACATTTCTTCATAGCATGATGTCACAAGTGGGTGGGACGTCACGTCAAGTAGCATTACACCAAGATGTCCTGTTGAATTAGCAGCATTTTATTCATTTGCAAGCTGAAGTTTACTCAAACTAAACTGAATTATTTTAGCATAGCAACTCAATATTTTGCCAACAGTGGAAATGTAAACACAAGCGTTGGCTGTGATTACAGGGAGCGAGTCTGTAAGCAAAGACTTACAGGTGCGATTCTGTCAACAGCCGTGTTACCTGACTGCAGACAGGCCACTGAACAGCTAGAGCAGCTTCACTGTCTAACACTTTGGTGTTTTTGTAATTATGTAATATCTTGACACCCTGGTATTTGACTGAAATTCCCTCCACAAGCCACTCATGTTTCCCAGAGAAACACCTGTAGAAATACCTGTCAGTGCTTGAATAGTGAACACATCATATGCACTCAAACAAACCCACCCGACATGTTTTTGTCCACTAAAATGTTTGATGTTGCAGTAAAACATCCCGTTTTCTTTTCTGCTGAGTTATGTCTTAACACACTGTGGGACGACGGCCCCAACCACCTCCATGCAATTCGCTTGTTGTTGCTGAATAAAAAAGAACGAAAATCATACACTCATTATGTTCAAAACATCGAATCGCATTTTAGTTGCACAGGAACATCAATTTTAAAAGAGAGGGTAGAATCATTTCTTTTCCAGTTTCCACCCAAAGATCATTCAGCTGCCAAGTCATACGTGACAAGGGAAAAAAGCTTCTCACATTTGAGACGCTGAAAAGACTGTTACTGTGCAAGATCCATTGCAAAACAGTTTAAATTGATTTAAAATAAATTATTATTTTGAGTCTAGAAAAAAACGTTCAGATCCCTCAATGCTGTAGCAATAGGCTGCATGCTTAATACAGTACATACTAGCAGCTACTGTCGGTAGCCTACACTAAGCACTTTCTAGCATTTGGACTAAGCTGTGGTCACTGGTCAGCCTAACAGCTCCTGCTCTGTTCCTTCTCTGTAGAACATGTCTGACCACTGACTGTAACTCTGTTTTCCATCTTAACAGATCACCCACCACAAACGCCACAAATGGCTGCTTGCCTATACTAACACACCGGGTACTTCATTCACGTATCCGCCATCAATCATACTTGGTCGATGATTGAAATGAGGAAACGACAAAGAAAAATAGTAATGTAAAGTGCCCACAAATGTAAATACTGGCACGGGACCCCCGAACCTTTAAAAACATGGTATTGGAGAATGTGTTAAGCTACAATATCAGCAGTTCACACATTATTTATTTAACCATAACACTTTTTTAGTAGTAGCTGTTTTGACAAATTCATCAACTCCATTGCTGAAATTAACCAAAAACGTAAACCACAGACCAGCCTTGTCCTCTTGCAACATTACAAACACTGGCATTTACTTTCCCCTCCTGGGCAGAGAGAGTAGAGGAGTTCAGGTAGTGGCCATAAGCACTCACGCAAACACAACCAGGAGCCGTTTTGTTGCGCTCTTTAATTTGACCTCAAGCCATTTATAGGCTGTAAAGGACTCGCTGTAGCAGCTTAAGTGCATCAGAGCCAGAGGTCTCAGCAGATGTCAAAGCGAATGGTCAGTACAGACAGAGGACAGGTCATCGTGCAGGTGTTGATGTTTTCAGACGAAGGCTCTGAAAATGCTTGAGTTTTTGTCACGCCTAAATAAATTAAAGAAAAAATGTGGGGCAACAGTGGTGGTAGAGCACCAATTCAATCCATTGTGAAATATGAGATCGGAGATTTTTTTAATGGAAATGAATAATAATGCTAGTAAAACTGTGAAACCTCCACAAAGACTAACAATTATTCTCTCGTCAATTTGATTTATTTGATTAATTGTTTAAGTTTGTAAAGTCTCTGAGATTTGTTACTTGGGACATTTGCATTTAGTCATTCAGCAGGGAGTTTTATGCAAAAGCAACGTAAAGTGAGGTAGAAGGAAAGCAGAAATCTAAATCAAGGAGAAAACATCAAAGCAAAGTCCTATCAGAAGAAGTATTTCATGAGATGCAAGTTCAAGAAAGAGCAAATGGAAGTTTTTTTATGTTTTATAGATTTAAGTGCATAAGAAGATGTGGATGAGTTTTGTTTTCAGCAGTTTTTTGAATATTGGGAGTGAGTTTGCTGAGCGTGCAGAGTTTGGCTGCTCGTTCCACCATCGTGGGATCATTGCGGTGAAGAGTTTTGCTTGGTGTCTTCTGTGCGGTGCAGGGACCACCAGACGCCGTTCATTGGCAGAGCGCAGCGGACAGGAGGTATTGTAGACCTGAATGATGTAGTTGAGGTAAGCAGGAGCTGGTGAGGTGATCACCATGTAGGCGAGAGACAGAGCTTTGAACCTGATGCGAGCAGCTACAGGAAGTCAGTGTAGTGATCTGAAGAGTGGTGTGACACGAGTCCTTTTTGGCTGATTAAAAATGAGCCGTCGTCAACAACGACCCCCAGACTTCTGGCTGACTTGGTGGAGACGATCACTACAGATCCAGTGTTTATGCTGCTGTTGTGATGTGTCGAAGGTCTGGCTGGGAAGACAAGAACTTTGGTCTTGGAGAGGTTGAGCTGAAGATGTGTGTCTATCTCTCTCATCCAAGCAGAGATGTTGGAGAGACGGTGGAGTCATCGGGTGGAGAGGAAGAGAAGAGCTTTGTGTCATGTAATAGTTATAGGACACAACAGGAACTCATACATGCTAGAAACATGCAGACAACAGGGGCTGGGGGTGTGTAGGGTGTGTGTGTCTGCATTCATTCCCCACATGCATGGTCAATCCCGATGGCTGGGGCCCTTCATGCTAGGTAGAGTTTTGTTGTGCGGGACCCAGGGTTCCAGGCCTTCTTACTGAGCAATATGCTGTGCTTTGTGCGATGAGGGCCCACCTCCTCACGGCCTTGTGTTTTATCTCTGCTTTAACAAAGAAAGAGGCCTTCTAAACAGCCACCTTCACACCTCCCTCAGCAGCTCTACTGAATGAGCTCACGCACTTCTCCATTCATACATAGAAGTAAAGTGGACACACACACACACACACAGACAGTGGGGTTAATGTTGAATGTACAGTCTTTTCTCCTCAATGTGAAGAGGAGAAAAACATAATCTGTGACTTTATTGAGCTCTTCATATGAAAAAGCACAGGCTCCTGTTCAGTTATTGGCCTTGAAATGTTTATAGGTTTTTCCGTAAAGGCGATTGAGGAATGAAATGTTGGACAATAGGCCTGAGAAAACTCGAGCAGCTTGAAACCTTTATGAAAGTGCCAAATATGAATCACTGCACTGCAGATGCCAGACTGGCTTTTCCTGTGTTGCTAAGAGAGCCCCTTGGACTGGAACAGGCCGGGCGGCCAGAGGGGGGTTAAGTGTTTCGGATGGCTGTACAGTGCTGCGTGGTAAATATGACTTGATGCTCCTATTCCTGCCCCGCAGCATGGGTGGTCTGCGCTTGATTTTATACTGCCACCTATTAGCACCATGAGCCAGTGATTTATGCAGCTGTCAACTTCATCAGCTCTGTGAGCCACTAGTGAATTGTGGGTATGCTGCCAAAGCCTTCCCTCTCTGCATCTCCTTCTTTAGCACCCTTGAGAGCAGAAAGAAGGGGAAAAATGTTGTCAAAGATAAAAATACAATTTAGATAAATAACAACCATGCACACCACTGAGGGCCTCCTCTGTGGAGGACTTCCAGTCTTAACATCTGGCCTGCTGCATATAAGGAAGAGACGGTGTTTGAGTTAAAGCAAGGTGAGAAAGGAGGATTTCAAACTTAAAAAAAAAATCAACCAGCAGTTGAGCTGCAATGGGATCAGTCAGCGGCTGCAAAGAATGAACAGGAAAATACCCTGTAGTGGAAAAGGAAAAATGGCTGCATTTGTAGGTGTAAGTCTTCTAAAAATACATGACATACTGTACTTGCGAACAGACTGTGTTTAAGGAAAAATCTGTTCAAAATTAGTCACTTGTGTGTGCAGTGACTTATTTGACATTGGGTCACACAGTACAAAGTAATGGAAATAGTGGGTAACAGCTCTTATTTGCTTCTTAATGAAAAAAAGGTGTTATTCCCTGTAGGCAAAGCAGACTAATGGGCTATTGCCTGCTTATAATGATGCTTTTATATTCATGCTGGACTGCTGGATGAAAGGAAGGTGAATTGTGCTTATGAGGGGCGTACAGTATGTGATTCTTTCCTATAATGAGCATATTGGCAACCAAAGCACTTTGGCTGCTCCTGTGACGGTCAGGGGGCTGATTTGTGGAAAAGACGTTGCTTTTTCAAAGTGCCAGAGGCTGTTGGTTTTACTTTGGTTGCAAGCAAACAATGTTGAACTTGTTAAATGTTAAAGTATAGTCTTTAGTCAGCGTCTCAATCACCTAATATTAAAATAAACTGACAGCAGCACCTTTTAAAACCTGAGTTACTTACAGCTCAATGAAACAAGTCCCACGTGAGCAGATTGTTTCAATAGTTAAAAGTTATAAATTAGCATTTGAAATGATAAAACAAAAGTGGAATCAATTGTCGGCAAACTCCAATTGTTACAGCTAAAAGTAGAGAAACTGCTTAAATATTTATAGTTGAAAGGAATAAGAGGTGAAATAATAAAGGATAAATTAGGCCAAGTTCTTTCATCTGCTTGACCAAACTGACCTCGTCATTGATAATTCCACTGTATCTAAAACCGTACAAACATTCCCTGCCATATAATTTATACTATGGCAGATGGTGTCCATAAAAAGGGGCTGCTCTAAATGCATGTTTGGGTACATCACACAAAGAAAAACAGACTGGAAAACACTTCACTAAGGCAATTTATTATTCATTTAGCATGTTATCGGCTCAGACCAGATTCTTGCCACAAAACTGCAGCTGATGGATTCCTGCCACATGTGAATCTTCCCTAGTCTGTGATTCTCTCTTTGTGTACTACATTACTGTACTGCTGCTCAGTTTGCCTGCAGATGTCTTCTGTTATCCTCTAGACCTACATCACAGATATTCACAGTGAAGCGTTGGTGTTGGCTGCATGCAGGGTGTGACTAGTGGCAAAAGCCTCTCTTTGGTGTAAAGTGGTTTACTTAATTTATGCTGGTTCAGAAGCAGAGATCATACTTTTGAGATGAGAAACAAAAAGCCCGTGAAGGTCACACGCTAGATTTCCAGATGACAGAAAGTGTGATCAAACGGTTTCCAATTAGAACCATATAATTTGGTAACATTATGATATTAAAGATGGCAGCTTGGTTTTCCCAAGCAAAACTAACTTCACGAGCGGCTGACCATAATTTGGGGTTGTGTTGCATTTATGCAGAAGGGTAATGGTGCACGAGGAGGTTGTGTACGTGTGGTAGGGTGGTAGGAGTTGCTGCAGAGACGGAGAAGGAAAGGGGGTTGGTAAGCATTCAAATATGCATTTCTCTGGTCCAGAAGCAACATGGCTAGAGGATGAAAGAGCTGAGAGGAGGTAGGAACATGAATGTGTTACAAGGGGAGTCTTTTTGGCTGTCACTGAAAGAAAATAGGAGAGGGAAAGAACCTTTTCCATACAAACTGAATATACAGAAGCAGCTTTGGCGGCTGTCAGTTGTCATAGTGACAGAGGCTAATAAACACAAACAAGGACAGCAACTATTGACAGATACCTGTATGTGACGTTTAAAGGGATAGTTCAACATCTTGGAGGTAAACCTTCATCTGCTTTTTTACATTTATCATTAAAGAAAATTGATGACAGTAAAGCCAGAAAAGGAGGAGGAGCAGCCTCCCTGTCTTTGTCATAAAGTAACAAAATCTGCACTGCGTGTCAATTAGCGGGTCAAACCTGTCATTAAAGCTACTGCATGCACCTTTATAAAGATATTTTTAGCAGGAATGTGATACAAAACCTATTGTGGAGAGATGCTGTTTGACACTCACTGTGAAGTCACAGAATATTAACAATTTTTCCTTGATCAGTAATTTATATAGTTGTAATACTTTGTGCAAAGCGTGGCAGGGCCTGGCTGATGGTAGAAAAGCTAATGCAGCAGAGATATATATTTTAGCTGTAGGGACAGAAAAATCGGTTTTAAAAAAACGGTTACATTTAAGGTAACTTAAACTCCACTAAACTGGCAGATAGCTTTTTTTTTTTTTTTTTTTTTAATTGTCAGTCCCTCCAGAATTTTGAAACTGCTTCCCCCCATCCCCCGAAAAAGTGAGGCATGTTGCAATATTTTTGTTTTAAATTGCAAGGTCATGCATAAGTCACAGAAGGCACAAGGGGTCAGTGTAATTATTGTTGAGTTCGCGACATTGCAAATTCCTGAAGGGACTATGTAGATTTTTATTCTTTATGCTCTATATTTACTGCAGAGTATCATTCTTCTCATTTAACCTATTATTTTTACCCGTTGCTTCTTGTCGCTTTCTTTCTGCTTTCCACTCACCACAACTGGTTGAGGCATAAGGTTACTAGGAGAAAATGACTTTTGAGGGATGTAGTACAATGTAGCATAAAGTACCGTACGTCTGGTTTGGAAATAAGGTTTTAAAAACCACGGACTAACTGGGTTTTTCCGTCATAAAGAGAGAGCTCACTTGTAAAGTCTCCATACCATGACTTTACCCAACATCGTCTAAATAAAGAGCTGCAGCGGTGAGGCTTTTTTTTTTTAAAACCTGTGAATCGATACCTTGCACTACATGTGTGGCAAGAGAAAGAAAAGTTTGCTCAGTTCATTGAAGCGTTGTGACCCTTCATGGCCAGGTTGCCAGTGAAGCAGAGAGGAAGGATCCAATGAGGCAAGAGGGAGCGAGGATTCACAGGAAGGCTGAGAGTCAACAGTCGAGCTAAATCCCCAGTGACTTCTGGCCGTCTTGTTCTGTCTGTTGACACTCTCCTACCCCATTGACTTTTTCATTAACCCCTTATCAAAATGTTTTTCTCTGCCATACTCCACTGACAGTAGCCCCACTCCCTCCCTCCCACAAGACACTGGTTCAGCTGTTCCACCTTGTGGCTGGATTTGACATGGGGGGTGTCCTCACACCAATACAATGATAATTTGATACCTGATTTCTTTAAGTGTTACTCTCCTATTTCCTATTTCTCTACTCTCGCTTTACTATTTATAACTCCAATAATGACTAAGTGTGATTTTGGTTAATTTTAGCAGAGGACAATTGTTTAGTTTTTGTGCATTTGCAGTAACAATTCCAGAAGTCCCTAAGTAAAACTTTACATTCAATGCAGTTTAGAGACATGTTTTAACTAGTTCATACTCAGTAAACATACTATTTAGACCTACACACACTGTGAGATTATTAAATTTGCTACTGAAAAGTCTATATTGGCCAAAATACTGGTTGCTTCTGATTACTGGCAACATCTGTTTTCATTAGCCTGTCTTTTCAGTCACTTCTGCTGCTGTGACACCAGCTTTCACTTTGACTTTAGTGCTAATGTTGTTGCTTAAAGTTTGTATAATTTAAATAGGTTTTTTTCTTAGTTTAACAGGGTCAGGAGCACAGCGTTAATTTCCAAATGTAAAACCATAAGTAAGTTAAGTACTTCATAAGCAAGCAAAGAGTGATTAAATGAATGGAATAGTTAAAGCTCTTACTAAACTGTTTGTGGTGTGTTTTTGTTCCTCAAAAGGTCTATTCAGTGCTGGGCCACCTCTTCCAGCTGTTAGTGAGACACAGTACTCTCACTACTCTGTCACTAGGTGGACAAGGGGAGCATACAGACATGGCACCCACTAGTGGTTGGAAATGTACTGTGACTTAGAGGGGGACTTTAGGACAATGTTTACAGACTGTACAGTATATGTCACCTCAATTTGATGATATATTTTCTCATTATACAAGCAGACTGAATTCAAAATGAATGCAGAGGCTGAGTTTTACTGCAAGATTTATCCAGCTAGTTACATGTACCTGGAAACAACAACTACAAAAGCTAAAGTTATTAGTTTTTAAAATTCTTCAGAATAAAGCAAGTCAGTCACAAGTATCAACTTTTCACTCGTGCTTTGGTTTAATGGAGCAGACAGCAATGGTAAATGGTCTCAAGAGTTCAGTAAGCATGTAATAATGAGATGTACCAAGTGTTTACCCTCCAGAACACCACTGATTTCTCTCCTAAGTGATGGTGCACTAGTGGAGGATGGTGATAAGGATCCACATTTACCACACCGGTACTCATCTCTTCAATTCTGCCTCTTGTGGAAAATTGGATGTTTTGAAGTCTTGAACTTCAACTTTTCCCTAAATATGCAGAATATCCTGAACTTGTGAACTGAGTCGTGACTTTTAAAAACTACATTTGATAAGTAATGGACACTCAGTAGCACCTAAAAACATGTCTTAAAGAAACCTCTAGAACCCACACCTGAAACTGTATTACAGACTTTGTCGGCTACAAGATGTTTGCCAATACTTCACTTTATTGATGTACTGATTTTCTATTTTCAAATTGTGATACAGGTGACCTACAGAGAGAGTTGTTTGCAGCAGCATAACTGAGATGACACACCTCTGAAGTAAAGACTTGGTGCTGATATTCCCCATGGGAAGAGAAAGGTGAGCCCCATCTTGTATCTTATAAAAAGCAGCACGCACACACACCCCCACATCAATAATAGATGTTTAAGTATCAAAACTGTAACTTGTACAATTCCCTGAGGAAATGACTGATACAAAGGACGTGATTTTAAAAAAAAAACATTTTCCCCTCAGCTCGTTATAAATGGTAAAATGTTTTTAGAGGGGTTTAATGGTACAGTTTATTCAGTGCTACAGAGATATTCTGTCAAGAAATTTGGAGCCCTAATTAGATTAGAGCCTCACTAGTTGTAATGTGGACAATTCTACTTCATTGTGGATTAGAGCACCAATAACACATTTATAACCAAAACATTGACAGTAAAGATGCAATGGAAGACACCAAGGGAAAGAAGACAATTCCTGAATCTGGAAAATGGGATTTCTTGATCATGAAGCAAAGACTGGGCAATAATGTGGAAGCAGTTTTATCCCTCACCGAGAACTTATTTTAACCATGTGGCCCTTTGTCACCAGACTCGAGTTACTGTTGGAAGCAGGGTGAGCTGATAGCAGCAAATTTAAGCTCAGAATTCTTCTTCAGCATTGCGACTCCTGGAATCCTTGAGCTGCTTCAGACGTTCAATGCACTCCTTCACACTGCGCTCACCGTGGACTTTATTATCGCGGGTGCGTACATTCACAGTGTTGCTTGTTTTTTCCTTCTCTCCTATCACTGCTCCAAGCAGGGGAACATTCAAAACAGAACAAAAAAAAAAAAACACATTAATTTCAAAAGACAATCTGTATCTAGATGAACAGTAAGGATGGGATAAAGTGGAAGAAGAGGACAAAGAGTGTTGCCACTGACCCAGGATGAAGTTGTACTGAGCCAACTGTGCATTTCTGATCTTTTTGTTCAGGGTGCAGCCTGGGTCAAGATCCACATCAGTCATGATGCCGCTGTTGTGGAATTCCTGCTTGACCTGTCAAAGAACCTACAGTTAAGTCCATGTCCAGATGTTTGCTATTTTTATTATTGTACATTACTGTATGGAATAAGGTAGAAGTTGACTCCTTTTTACCCCGAAAACAAAGACTGAGCATTGCACAACACCAATACTCTAACAATCTAGCAAATAATGAAAAAAATAAAATAGAAATGTAGTTATTAATTCAACCAGTGAATTAGCTTATTTAATGTCAGTCCTCTCAGTATGTTTGAGTGGTGGCATAACTGACTTGACAATAAGATCAGTTGAAATGTTTGTATACCAAGTATCCTTAGCACAAAGTCAAATTAAATATAATATGTAAATTGCAGGAGACATCAAATGTTGATTTAAACAGGCTGCTGTAATTAAAAAAAGTGTATTAATAAACCTAGTGACTTTAGCAATTTTCCAACAGCTACCTAAATTAAATCCTGCAGGTCCTGATTCTAAACTAAAAGTTTATGCTTTTATTTATAGCCTGCAAATACATTTTTAATAAAACTGGTAGATTCAGTGTTTACACTGAACAGTCAGTCATGGAGGGGAAGTTCAGAGAAAAGACTACATCTTGAATGAATAGAACATGTAAGATCCTAATGTGTTATACAGCTCCTAACCTGTATCCACTCTGCACATTTTAGTAACATTACTGCTCATTGCACTGTCAAATTTTTTAAATAGACATGTTGGATAGTTCAGGGTGTTTCGTAGGGAAAGGAACAAAGAAGGTAAAAGGGCATTTGCAGTAGTAATTATTGTAGACTGGGGCCATTTACCGTTTGGACTTGACTGATGGTTTCAGTTCTGTGGACATATGCCACTGGGACTCAAGATTTCAAAATACAGTGAGATGTATTGCAAGACAGACTTAAATTACTTATAGGCCATATAACTCAGCTCTATCTCCCATCTTCCAAAAAAGTATTTATTGCAGATTTACACTGATGGTACTGCCCTATCTTGACATCACAGTGACTTTTTCTAAAGACTGAAAAGACATATGTTGGGAGATAAACTACAGTCCACTGCAACTTTTTTTGGGGGGGGGGAGTAGCCTTGTTTGAAAATTGCTCAAAATAATTATTGCCCAAACAATCTGTCACTTTTGGTTTACAGGTTTCAAAGTTTCTGGATCCCACCAACTGCTTAAGCGGGTACTATGTTAATATAACAACTTGCAACCTGAGCTAACACCAGCATGAAGTGGCAAGTCAGTTTTGAATGCACACAGAAGACAGTTTTTTTTTTTAAGATGCAGAATTGTGAATGTCAGAAGCAGTGGAAGGATTTTACCTGTGTGACAAATAAAGCACCTAATGACTTAAAAGTACCGCTTGCGCTGTAGGTCAGTGTTTACCTCCTGAGCATACTCCTCACAGGTTGGTCCCACAGGTACAACCATCACTTGACGAGGAGACAGCCACAGAGGCCTACAACAGGACGTATTTGCATTTAGTTAATAAGTAGGCAGACAGTCTTTGCTAATATTTACAGTTCCACACCGTTGCTGTACCATGAATCTGAAAATCAAACTACTGAAACAACAAAAATATTAAAATCTGGTCTATTAACTTTTGTTTACAAACCATTTGCCTCCATAGTTTTCAGTCAGAATTGCAATCATCCTCTCTACTGATCCCAGGATGGCTCTGTGGATGATTACTGGTCTCTTCTGGTCATCACCATCATGACTACATAAATATTTGAATGTGTGGGGGAAAAAAACAAGGAGAACAGAAGTTGTCACATGGAGTAACTGGTGTGTTCTCAAACAGGCTGCACCATTAAGGTTTTAGATAAATAGTAGCTTAAAGCAAACATTTTCAACTCTGAGGAGGCTACTGAGACCTATATACTTCTTCAGATTTAGATGTGAAGCAGCTGCACCGATCAGCCATAACATTATGAATGTCAGCAGGGTGCATTATCCTGCTGAAAGAGGCCACCGCCATGAAGGAATACAGTTTCCATGAGTGGCTGTCTCTGCCAGCTTGCCTTCTTCCCATAATGCATCCTGGCCAACGTGGTAGAAAACGTGATTAATTAAACCGGGCCACCTTCTTTTACTGCTCCCTGGTCCAGTTCTGATGCTCACGTGCACTTTTCAGTTTATGGCTACAGCCCTAAATGCAACAAACTTTTCTTTGGGAGCCAGTATTAGCAATTTGAGTTATGGTCGCTCTCTAATGAATCACACTACACAGCCTTCACTCCCCCATGTACATTGGTGAGGTCTTGACTGGCCACAACCCTGTAGCTGGTTAACCTCTCTTCCACTTTAGTAGATCCTGACAACTGCAGGTGCTCTGACCCAGCCAGCCTAAAATATCCCACCCTTCCAGGTGCCTTTGTAATGAGATAATCAATGTTTTTCACTTTACCCGTCACTGGTTGCAGTGGTATGGCCGCTTAATCAAAAATGTCCTACTATACATTTATTATACACAAGCATTTCTTGTAAATTTAAACAAAAGCAATAGTTACCCAACAAAGCTGAGATTAAAGCGGATCGGGAGCTGGAAATCAAGCTGAATTGTGGCACACTGATGGTACCGACCAATGGCATCCTTGATCTGAATGTCAATCTGCATAGAAAGGACAGGTAATGAGCTTCCTGCCATTTCAAAACATCATCACTGCAGTGCACCACTCACCTTTGGTCCATAGAAAGCTCCGTCACCTGGGTTGAGAACCCATTTTTCCCCAAAGTCATTCAAGCTGTTCTCCAGTTGCTGTGGGGGGAAAAAAAAACAAACAAAACAATTAGTGCTTTGTTAAAATATCAATGACTGACCAACATTGAAGTAAACAGTAATGTTAAGCAAAGTTAGAAATTCAGACTTGACATTTTCTTCATCTGGAACTAATCACTGAACTGAGAAAAGTTAACATCCCAATATTTTAGAGGTTCTTGTGGAAGGTAATGAGGCGAGGGGAAAAAGAGCAGCAAGATGTTTTCCAGTCACTATACCAAGTCATTTTTGTGTATATAATTTTCCACCTTTGTGCATGCATTCATTAATTATAAAAAGACAGTCTTGACTGTAGGAATTTTTTTCCTTACAAGGTAATCATTTTTTGTGTTTTCCCTCTTAAAAAAATAATTCTAATCCGAGAACTGTGCCTGTTAATTTCAGAGGGGGGCATCATCATTATCACTCTATTGTGCAGTGTTTAAAATCTCTGTCAGCTGAAGGACTGAAGAGACCAAAGTAATATTTAAATTTTTATTGTAGCCACTTAATTGTAGGTTAATGAAATGCCAAGATAAAAAAAATGTTGCAATATAAGGCATTTACAATGGGTAAAGTTGAGTACTAAGGACAGAGCACTGACGCAGCTCACAAAATAACTAAATGTAAAAAAAAAAAGAACCAATATAGACTGTAGTGCTAAATATGTACAGTTTTCTGCATTTTACACTGCTCCCATTTTACTGAAGAATTAATGTGATGGCCAGTACTGGTGATTTGTTGGCACCAAAGACCAAACAGAAATTACTACAGTGTGTTGTGGGGGAGAAGGGACATGGTGGAGACTGTAAAAAGCATCATCATGTTTTGCAGGGAATTTTTTCAGCATTGTAAAAAGACTCTTGACAATGCAAATCATAAAGACATGTTTTTCACATGATATGTACCATAGATATAATAAAAACAATTTGATCAAGAGGGAAAATGGTGCTGTGTCTGTCAACAGACTTCATCCATTCAGAATCGGCCACTAAAGGCTTGCCAAACTAATGTGTGCTCTCGTGCTACTGATAAAGGTGCCAAGCTGGATTGTTTTATCTATCATTTAACACAGATTCTAAAGATTCATCTGTCAGGTTTAAAGTTGTCTCAGGAAGGAGAGTGTCACAAGAAACCCCCCAAAAAGAGCTACACAATACTCAATGTAGCTTAGTTTAACTTACACATTCTTAAAGCATCTTTATTCTCCAGGGAGACTCTTCTGTTACTGTGGTTTCTTATAGTTGTTTGAAAATGTGATTAAGAGGCATTTTATTTACCTTCTCAGCTTGGTCCCAGACATCTGGATCCCCCAAGAACTTCTCTGGTCTTGTGGAGAGGTTGAGTTTAAAAGTGAAGCCAAACACGTTATACACAGTACGCAGGAAGTCTAGGCAGCCCTTGATCTCCTGCTCAATCTGGGGGTCAAACACGAAATGGAATAGAATGTGTGCCATCCGTCTGGACATGGATGCAAGTTTAATAAGTGACATACGCTTTTGTTGTTAGAATTATTATTTATTAAATACCCTAAGATGTAATGTAGATAATTTAAATACTGGAGCCTTTATTCATAATTGTGTAATTAGTTGCTATGAAGTCCCTTTTGGGCAATAATGCACTGCCGACAAATGCAAGAAATCTGGATGTTTGAACCTTTACAAAGGTAAGACTCATTCATAATTTTAAGTTGTTTTCAAACCCGTTTATCTGCTCTTTTTGGAATCTGTTGTTTTTGGTCTGTATTTCCGTTAGTTAAGTTTCCTAACTAAATAATTTTGGTTTCAGTACAGACTAAAGGAGATGGAATTGCTCTTATGCACATGAAGTTGTTAATCATCAACTTGATAGGGACTACACTTCAATCACTAATAAAAAAAGCCAAATTCAGCAGCATTCTGTCTGCAACTTACTATTTCACTAGATATAAAGTAGGCTAATTGAGAAATCTCTACTTCAAAAATCCTGTTTGTGTGTATCAAAATTGACAGTGCATCTCTTTGATCAAAGAACTTAACATGCAAGTTGCTACATCAGGCTGTAGACTTGTCTTATTACCAGAAATTATTTCCCCCAGAAATCCACTTGTCTAAATTGCACAATGTATTACTGTAGTGTACCCCCACGTTAGTGTTGTCTCAGTGATTTAAAATATCTACTGTATTTTATTTTTTAAACATTACTATAAAAATGTGACAGTGCTGTGAATAAAATCCTGTCTTGAAGTGTAATGCACATATTTGGACTCATGAAGACTTGGGAGTTGTGCACACTGGCTCCTCTGTGACCTGCAGTTGCCCATAAACCTTTCTCTTCCCTTCTCAGACTTTATCTGTTTTACACGGCTCCCACTGGTGTTATTAAATTTTCCTTCATATTTGCAGCTGTGCTCCATCATTTGTGAACAGGCTGATGGTTAGTGTAGAGTTTTCCTTTAAGCCAAGTCTCCTGGTTCTGTCAAATAACCTTATATTTTGTTTTTATTTCAGACAAAAATTACTTTAAAACTTGTCTAAAACTTACCTGCTCCATGGAGCAGAAGATATGAGCATCGTCCTGCTGGAAGCGACGGACACGAGTGAGGCCAGTCAGGGCTCCTGATAGCTCATTTCTGTGCAGGACGCCAAAGTCGGCCATGCGAATGGGCAACTCTCTCCAGGAGCGAGGCCGGTGATCAAACATCAGACTAATTCGAAACAGTGACAAATGTGCAAAATTAGCGCCAACTTTAACTTACAACTATCACATTAAAGGAAAACTTTCACAGGTTCAATATCACTGTGAAACACTGAGCTCAAAATTTAAGTGCAAATCAAAATTCTGACAAAATGTGGCTGCAAGCTAAATTTCCATTTCATTCTAATCTCCAGAGAGGAAGCCTGTGTAGATAGTAAAAGGGAGATAACAGATTTGAATACAAAGAGCTGCAGTCTGGCGCTTTACTGCAATGCAGCATTCAGCAGTAAATTGAACTGGGTCACTCACCATCCGAAACATAGCAAGAGTATCGGTCAATTACAAACTGAGTTTGAAAAGAATGACAAACTACTGCTCCAGTGAAATATGAAGCTGTTTCACAAACAGAGTGAACTACTGATAACAAAACCCCTGTGCAAAGTCTTACAAAGCCATTAAAGTGTGGAAAACATTGCTTTGTTGTCATAATTGGCCATGGTACCGTTAGGCTTTTTGGCTATATATTAAACGAAATGTTGTTCCAAAGTTATAACCGCATAAGTCATGCTGGAGAAGAACAAACAGTCCCGCTTCCAACATACACTGCTGTCTCTGAGTACAGGAATAAAATTACATAAAATATACATTTAACAGTATGTAACAGAGGTTGGTGTGTTATTATTTTGTCTTGCTGAAATTAAAATCAGTCATTCAAAACACCACTGAATTTCAGGAGGCCTCACCAGTGTCCAGGGCAGTTCATGGGTTTCAAGGCAAAGGTCTCCTTCTCAACCTCAAAAGAGAACATGTTCTCACTGTAGTGCTGCCAATGGCCTGATGTTTGCCATAGTTTGCTGTTGTAGATGTTTGGCGTCACCACCTCCTGGAAACCCCTCTTCCTGTACTCACTCTGCAAAAGACAGCATTTTTTTCTTTTGAGAAAAGGTCAGTCTTTAGAGGCTGCTGACATACCACAAGAATCTTCACAAATACTTTACAACACAACGACAAAGCCTATTTAGAACAAGGTATGTCAACACCCGAGGACCAATACATAACACATATCCTGCAAAACATACAGAAATCCATAAGCTTTGACATTTTGACAAAGCAAACTTGCTGAAATGATATTTGTACTAGTGCAAGGTCACATCACTGTTTGATTAGAATCTCGTTTTAAATTTAAAGCCAAAAAACCATAGCAAGAATAAAATGGCAATTTATCATAAGTCCAAGACTATGAATATGTTACAGGCAGAACGGTTTAATTTGTCAAATCTATTTTACTAAATTAAAGCAACGAAATTACTTCTTATGTGCACTACATTGTGACTGTATTGACTGAAAACGAACAAAGTGAATGTTATAACATCATACTAATATGTCTGGCTCTTCATAATAAAACAGGTCCAATGGTGCTTTTTGTCAATCTGATTGGTTTTACATGCATGCATTTACTTTAAATATGAATTCCAAAATAGCTTACTATGGGTTGTGTACAAGTACGTTTTTTTGTTCAAAGGTAAACTACTCAATGAGCAGTAGTTTTGTATTACCTCACTAACAAATGAGATATGTCAACATCTATTAACAGCCTTGTTGTTGTAGAAAGAGAGGTTATGGATATGCATTTTGTTAATGTGCCTGGACATGTTTATATTTTGTTTTTATACTATAAGCACAGGCCTTGATTTCTAAGACTTGATTAATTAGTCCTTTGTTATTTAGTTTCAAGGCTATGACAAAGTTCAGTGTACTGCATAAAATACTGACAGGGGTGTAAAATTCGGGCAATATATCGGTGGCAATAAAAATCTATTATCAGTTAGGATGAGGATATGTAGAAATCATTCCCGTCCCTCAACTCTCTGCAAATGTCAAGTTTTTGCCCCAGTACAGTATATCCTCTTCCTTTTCTTGTATCTTAAAGTTTAGAGTGATATCACAGCAATTATTCACTATAGGTCTGGCAGCTCTGACTTACTCTAATGAACTCAACCAGGGA
The DNA here is from genome assembly GCF_033026475.1 of Channa argus. Taxonomy (NCBI): domain Eukaryota; kingdom Metazoa; phylum Chordata; class Actinopteri; order Anabantiformes; family Channidae; genus Channa; species Channa argus. The sequence goes on from NC_090207.1 coordinate 7,630,634, forward strand.
GCTATAGATGAAGGCCCCCTTCGGAAGGAAAAAGCAGCTCCCTGGACTCAATTCATGGAAAAAGAACAGGTCCTGCTCCTAAAAGAAAGAAAAAAAAGGTTTGTTAGTGTGATGGAAAATTAAAAAAACTACTATTCAAGCCAAACTGGTTTCGATTTGAAATACTGCAACAACTCATTACATATGGGGTTTGTCTGATGTACTGTCTCCTGCTTAACTTGTTTTTCTACACCTGGACAAAGATGACAACAACAATAGCAAGAGAAAAACATGGAATGTCATTTCTCTGTCATCAATGAATTAGACATTAGACAACTGAACTGGGTCCTAATGTGCAATTCTCATTTTTTCCTGCATTGATATGCAAATGAACAATAAACTGTAAACAAAACTACTTTATTATTATTATTATTATTATTATTATTATTATTATTATTATTATAATAATAGAGAGTTAAACTGAAACTTTATATTAGTTCACTTGGTAAGAGATTCTTCTGAAGTATTTGGCTTTCCTTGTCATTGGATAATGGTTCTTTACCAGAAATAATGGTTAATGTTAATGGTTCTTTACCAGACCACAGTTTTAGGAACTTAAAACCAGCATACTGTAAATAACCAACCTTCATAAAACTAAAACCTATAGGAGACCATGATATAATTACTACTGACGACAACTTTTTTGCTAACCAGCACCCTGTTCGTATTTAAATTCATACCCGTCCCAGTTTGCGGTGATCTCTGTTCTTGGCATCTTCCTGAAACTTTTCCCACTCCTTGAGCATTTTGGGGTCAGGGAAGGAGATTCCATAGATCCTCTGGAGGGTTTCCATGTCCGCCTTTCCCTCCCAGTATGTAGATGAATTCTAGCACAACACAAAAGGAGTAACTTAGCTTTTATCATTCTTTTAGGTGCATCAAATCTCTTGAGGAAAAAGCGCTAAACAAAAAAACCCAAACTAGTCTAAAAATAGAGACAGTTGCACTTACTGCCAAGCATTCAGGACACAGACTGCAGTACTTAGTTAGCCAACGAAAAAAGTCCACATATACAACTTGTATACAAAGCACAACTGAAAACAAAAGTTTTTACCTTGTGGATCTTTAGTGATTTGATTTTTCCAGTGTGCCTCACATGGGGCCCTCGACATAAGTCAATTAAAGGGCCACACCTGAAATGCAGAGAACCGTTTAATTTTGAAAACAGAAACTTGTTTGGATTTGTTTTTAGGATAATAATTGCATTTGATATATTTTAGTCTGCAAATTTCACAAGACTAAAACCAAGGGTGAGTTATCCCAGCTTTCACATTTTTCCACCTGACCTACCTTTTAAGGAATAAGAATCTCCTACAGCAGGTGCCTCTGTGGTTTATAACAAGTGTTACTCAAAACAGGAGTAATGTATTTTTTTGGCACCATTTTTAAATGTGACAGTGATGATTCTGGCAGCAGGATGGTGTATGTGGAATTATTCAAAACAACAGGGTCATCCAGTGGAATAATGTTGCTCAACTGTGCGTTTTCAACAGTTTTTGGACGGTAATAATAATTTATCTCAGGATTTGGATACACAGACAATTAATTTATAGTTGGTTTGGGTATTGTCACAGGGATTTGTTGACTTTGAAACAGAGAAGGTCAGTACAAATAGGCTTTAAATTTAAAAACCATTTCCATGCACTGGACTCACCTGTACACTGTGGTAGTGGGAGTAGTGACTTTCTCATTCAGAATTCGGCACTTAAACTTGTTGTACTGTAAAGGACACAAGGTGGTTTTATTGCCCTGCAATGTTCCTTAATGTTGTTCCCCTTTTTGTGAGGTGATCTGTCTGGTAAACCCTTCATATACCTTGAACATTTCCAGCAGAGTTTCCTTCTTTATCTCCAGCCTCTCAAACAGCTGCTTCTCCTTGATGATTTTCTTGCACGAGTTCTCCAAACATGGAAAGTCATTGCTTGATACACCCCTGTCCAAATAAATCAAGAGAAACAAAACACAATCAGTATTACCAACAATAACTTTCTCACCATGTAGCCTGCATGAATATGCAAAATGTCTCAAATGCTAAATTTAGCATTCCCCAATTTCCAGAGGGCACTGTGGATGTGACCAGACCTTTCGTCCACCAATGTAATTATTTGACTTCCAGAAACGGATAACCTCTGCCAAGCATGAGCAAATACTACAAGGTCCTTGGCTTTAGGGCTTCAGTAATGTCAAAATACCCTTGGAAAAAACAGTCTCCAAGAATGTCATTAGCATAAATTGACTTCATTAAGGAGGATGTGGAATTAATTAGACAGCACTCCTCACACTTTCCTGAAGCAGGAAAAATGCACCTGCTTCAGGGAAAGGTCAATTGAAAAAGTTGTTGACATGGAAGACGTGTTGACATTTTTGAGGGCATCTTAACACATTTTCAAAACTTTGGCAAAAAATATCTTTAGTTCTTCATTTCAAGTAAATATAAACTGATTATCTAAAACAGAATGAACACCCCTGCACAATATGTTGTGATTTACAAGCCTGTAAAAAAAAAAATATGCCAGCCCATGGTCCTTTTATCTGTCACTTGTTCCAATACATACTACATATGTGATATGTCCCACCTTGGACAACTGTTAAGAAGTCACCATTGTTGACCAGAAGCACCTCACGAGTCTAGAGCCATCAGGGGTACTCCCCATCCTCTCCACCACTATGCTGCCCCTTGTTATCCTGCCATAACAATTCGCATTTCCCATTTTTGTTGCCTTTCCACGTCACCAGAATTTGTGATTTCTTTGTGTAACCAATGTTCCCAAAATTATTCAAAATATGAATTTACTTTGTAACGCTACAATGTAAGGAGAATTACATGAGGATAATAATATTGCTCTGCAGATGGCTGGAAGATGCAGACACTATTGCTCATGTCCAGGATAGTTTTATTTATTATCACAGTTGTCTCCATGCTTTTCCAGTAATATTAAAAAGTTCACTAATAATAGATATGTTCACAGCTGCCAAGAGGGAAACTAGAATGTGGGGCTGCTCATACTGCAAGACAGTTCACCAGAATGGATTTGATACCAGAAATGTAACTGATAGTCTGCCAGGAAGATTAATTGTTCAGGTAATTAATCAGGGTCCAGGCCCCAGCATGTTAAACAACAACTAATTGGACCATAATTGAAACAGGGCAAAATCCTTATCTGCCCAACTAAGATATACCACACCTATTCCAGAAAGTAATCAGTTATTTGCTTATCTGTATACTTGTTTGACTCACTGTTGTACTTTTTGGGTCCCAGTCATGTTGGGAGATCTAAAAACACTCCATTTAAAATCCACCCCCTAAAGAAATGCAGCTAGACAGCATTATGATCCACCTGTTTTGCATTCTTTATCCAAACTGACAGCACCTGTATAAGTACACACCAAAATAATACCAACTTAAATAATCATCTATTCTGACAAATACGAACACAAAACATGCAAGACTCACTCATTGTTTTCCAGAAACATGTCATAGTAGAAGCCGTTTTCTATGGGGGGACCGTAGCAGAGGCAGCCACCGTACACCTTTTCCATTGCTTCTCCCAGGATATGGGCACTTGAGTGCCAGTAAACCTAAACATATTGAAAATTACACTGCGTCATTTCAATCAATCAATCACTGTTTAGTCATTCCCTTTGTGTCTTTATCAAGAATGTGAACTATGAAAGTGTTGGTAAATCGGTGTCCTTATCAGGGTAATCGGTATATCCGGAAAACAGTGAACAGTGTGAAAACAGTTTGTTTAAACCTTTGAGAACGTGTACGCCACAATGTAAATCACTTCTTCTGAAAGCTGACCAAAAATATATATTATACAATTCACAATAAAAGTCTACTGACAAGTATTGTACCATGGAAAGTGAGTTGATAGATTCTGGAAATTTCACTTAAAATACTAAACAATATTATTTAAAATAATCTTTAGGCAGAATATTCAGGATGTTGTAAAAATAATAACATTGATTTATTTTATTGATTTATTTTATTTTTAGAACAAGATTCTTCAAGAGAGACCACTGTTAAAACTTAAGACAGTGCATGATTGTAGTGTTTTATATCCTCATGTATCCTTTTAATGTCTCTGGCACGAACACTTAGTGGACCACAGAGTTTTCTTACTGACTGTAAAACTATTGTTCATTATTTGAACTATACCAGGCTGGGTTGACCTGTCCTCACTTTATATCACCTTTACATCCTTATTAATAAATGTACTCAATTTCTTTTGAAACAACATTAGTACCAACTAAATGTGCATTAAATATTATGTTGATCAAAAATTTTAATATTTGTTTTACTCCTTTTACTATTTGAAATGCACACTTTTGTTAAGTTATACATTATATGCATCTTCATAGTAAAGTTTAAACATTGGCAGGTGAGTAGAATTTTAGTGCTCATAAAACACCAAACTGTACACCTAGAAGATAAAGCTTAACATGGATTTACAATATTATTTTTCCCCTCTGTAAATGCAAATCTAAATTGATTTATATATACACGGATATACCATGAGGAAGACAAGGGCTGAGGTGTACTTACAGCTTGAGCTTCCTCATTATCAAATTTAAGCAGCTGAAGTCTGCAGTCATCTTCCAGGGGTCTGTCCAGGTCCCACAAAATGTTGTTCACTTTGGCAATCACTGTGTTGTCGGCGAGTCCTTGACTGAACGAAGAAACAAAAACAAAACAAACAAACAAGTATAAAATGGCGGATCTACAAAAATCATTGATTATAATTTCAGATTACCCCTTTTACGCCCACTTTAACTAGAAAAGAGGGTTATTCACTGAATAACACACCAAGTAAATGCACAATAATAGTGAGTTAAACTGAACCTTTTAGGTTAAATTACACCTGTAAATTCTAATCTATATTAAAGCTCTGCATAAATTTTGATTAAACAATTTATCACTATTAACTGGAAACATAAAATTCAACTTCTGTACACATTAAATTGGCAATAAGTAAAATATTGATATAGATCTAAGCCCAAAACAGGATCTTGGTTTTCTAAGTTTGCTATAATGAACTGATCATTTGTCACCAATATCAACAGGTATAGTTTGCCAAGTCTAGACCCTGCTTGCAGGGTATTTATTCTTTGACCTTCCAATGCAAAACTTACACTACTTGTAATAGCCAACTTTAGGTGGATTGTTCAAGATTGATAGGCGTCAATTACATTACCAATTTTTATAATGGGGGTGTTCTGAAGCGTTTTAGAACTTTAAACAGGCTGTTTAAATAAACCTCATAGCTAATCTTTAAAATGTAATTCATTTCCTTGTGCTACACGCAAGGTATTGCATTTATTTAAACACCTTTACAACTTTTAGGACATTAATCCCATCATCACACTGACCTGATTCCAGAAGCCACCTGGTAAGGTGTGGTCTTCCACGACTCTGCCTCAACCACTTTTCCATCTGGAAGGGTCACCTTGATGGAACGACTTTCCTTTGCAGCCCTCTCTGCAATTAGAGCATCATGCTCAGCTTTTAGCTTTTCATACAACTTGAGACGCTCTTCTATATACCCAGGTTGTGGTGAAAGCTGGACCGAAACAAAAAAAAAAAAAAAAAAATGTGAGTAAACATGGGGTAGTTGATAAAAGTCACTGTGTATACATTTCATCTGATTTTAATCTATACAAACTACTCAGGTTCCAACAGTGGCAAGGTATGAATTGACTTTATGACAGTCAAGATAAAGAATACAGAAAAAAGTTGCATTGTGTATGTAATTATTTAATATAGGTGCCAACTATCTTCTAAATTCTGTAACAAACAAAAGCAAAATCCAGTTGAAACACAAAGACAGAATGACAGTAAACTGACAGTGAGAGAATGAAACCAAACCATAAACTAAAATAATTGGAATACATGTGTTAGTTTGAAACAATATTTTAGCTTTTAAAGTCAAATGTGACAGTGTTTATACCATTTTGTCAAGACACCGTTTCTGGTTATTGTGAGAGAATGCCTTTTCATGCACAGTCAGTTCAACAGGTTTATGCATTGGATTTATTAAGTTTAAACAGCTTGAGTGTGGCTTGGCATTACAGCAGTCACACAGGCATACACAGAAATAAGACTTTATGGAATTGAAACCTGAGTCATTGAATGACATACTGGACTTACAGGATTTAGGATCTTGTAAAACAAGAAATTAAAGTAGCATCTAATAATAACATATAGATACTTCCTGACATTTTAACTCACCTCAGCTCTGCCTCCAGATTCTCCAGCAGCACCTTTCCCCTTCTTTTTTCCTCCATCTTTACCACTTTCAGTTCCCCCCTACCCCAAAATCAAAAAGTTTCAGTTCAGTTTCTTCAAAATACCAAATGGAAGGTACGTTTAGCATTAAGCTGATTCAGACAAATGTACATAGCACAAACCATTTCTACATAGATGGAACACACTTAACTTTTGCTTAGCATCAAATGTGTACAGCTAATATGGAGCATGCTAACACAACTCTATACACAAATATAATTTCCAAGATGCTTTCTTTTTGGTAGCTATATAGGCTTAACGTATGACTGAAGACTCTTCACAAGAAGTATTCAGGTAAATCCATCAGAAAAAGATCCAATGACAATTTATAATTTTTGCAGCGCTCTCCAAGTTATAACAGCCAAATTGATTTGGTTATTAAAGATTTTCGGGCGTGTAAACCAATTTTGAAAGGGAGCTTTATATGAAACTAAATCCACCCGCTCCATTGGGAATTTGCCGATTTGAAAAGGAAGCATACGGGAATCATGCAGTGCCCTAAGCACTGGTTTAGATCAGGTGCGAGCCTTCCAGCATGCGGTCAAATGAAATGCTCTGAATTGTGAATTGAATTTGGAGAATGGTTAAGCCCCTGTCCCCAGCCATACCGGGCTATAGCTAACGTTTATGTGTAAGCTAGCTTACCCACACCTCAAACTCACTGAACTCGCTTCTACAATGTGCTGCAGTTTACCGACTAAATATGTTGAAATAAAAATAAAATTAATTAGACGGCTTGTGTTACCTTGAGAGTAACATTTTTGGTAAAGCCACGTTAATAGTTAGCTACCCCTAACGTTCAGTGCCGCATTGCCCAGTGGCTGACGTAAAAGGACAGCAAATATCTGACTGCTAGCTAGCTAATATAAGTTAAATGTAGCCGATAACAACACTAAAACATCACCTTTTTACCCTCGTTGACTTGCAATTCGCTCATTTTCTCCACGACAGTCTGTGCAGCCATAACAGGTGAAAAAGCTACCTCACTTATAGAGACAACTTTGGCAAACGCCGGGACATTTGCCGGATATTGCGATTCTGATGCAACTTTACCGTAACAGCTAGTAGGTGGTGTTTTGTGTGGCAGAGGATAACATCATTTGTTCTCACTGTTAAATTATATCCTGACGTCTTAAAAAATACTTTGATGAACATACATCATAAATCAAATCTCTCATTAGAAATATTATTAGACATCTGCAAGAGTGTGGCAAGAAATAAACATTCACCCTAATGTGGCTTTTTAAAGACGCTATATACTGTGTTTTACGGTAATGTTATATTATAGCTCCGTGTTCCTGCGTGGCATGTGATTCACACAGCAAACATCGAAAATGTAAGAAAGTAACGATCCATGCCCATCATTCATTAAAACCCCGATAGCGGTGAAATGGAAACAGTTTTGAATGTTCAATGTTAAAAAAATTCCCTCAAAGCATTTTTAAAAAGACACCAGTTACCTAAATTGCAGAAAATTAATGCATTGTCAGTAAAGTAATGAACTTGCTTTGTGGGTTTCTGGATGGCTAGGGAAATAATAAAACAAGCAGGTATATTGAAGATCAATTAGCAACCGTAGGCTTGACCGTGATAACAGCAGCATGAGTAGTTATTTTTGATCTGTCTTCGTCTTAGAGCTGCAACTATTTTCTTTTTGTTCTTTGGTAGATGGTGTTTATATGACAAACCATAATGATTGGATTTAAAAGAAAAAGCTTCACAGTTTTATAACTGTGAAGCTGTTATAAGTAAAGTGCCCTAGAAAGCATTTAATAATGCTATCAGAAGCATTGAAGCTTTAGCATTTTAGAAGGAGAAGTTTAAAAGCTTTAATTGCTACACCATCTCCCAATAAAAGGACAAAATAAGCAAAACTGTTTTAACAAGTGGCATTGGATTTGTTTTTTTGTTTCAAGCTTTCTCCACACTGACAGGCTAAAATGTTCTGGAATAGGCTATCAAATACATAATCTATCTTTCTTAATTCAGCATTTTGGTTTATACATATAGGCTACACTAGACCACATAGTATAGGTCTAAAAAAATGTGAATCAGTGACTGGATAATATTTAGGACTTCAGTGCAGAGTCCTCATCCACAATACTCATCATCAACAACTGAGCAAAAAGGACTAGGAGTCTCTTATCCTGCTGATTTAAATTGGCAGAGCCATGTTTGTGTAGATTAAGCATCTTCATCAACCAGAAAAGTGTCTTAAATTAATGAAATCACCTCCTCCTGTATTTGGAATACACTTGGTGGCATAGGCCACAGCAATTTATATACAAGAATTTCTGAGATGATTTTTTAAATGTTAGATTTTTTATTCCTTTTCTTAAGATGCTCAGAAAACAAGGTAGTTAGCCCATGTTGCTGTGCAAAATCACTAGAGTGTTATAAATACTTGCCCAATAGGGACATGAGATAGATTGGGTATAGGCATGTGTTAAATCTGTGTTGATCGAGAGTGAAATTCTTTCTCCTATTTAGTCTGAAGTGTAATTTCTTTCTGCTCAGCATCAGGTGATTTTCATGCACCACCCAACTTCCCTTGAGGCCCAACACTGTTGTCAGCAAGTTTTATATTTATGTTCTGACAGAGCTACTTTGAAATTTAAGCTCATTTGTGAAGTGCAAAGAGAAGAAAAGGGTAACGATGCACACAGTCTAAAAATCCATAAGAAAACTGAATTGGTTTCAGCGTTCAGTTGCCAGTAGCAACCACGACAGGCACAGTTTCATCACTGTTGCAGTTTAACCCCTGAGATTAAAAGACATCCGTCATTTTGTCTATAATCTGTGAAGCAAATATTTGCAGGTGTCTTCTCTTTGCTCCAAAAATGCCTGTGTTTGAACACTATCCTTTGGTACTTTTAGGACTATAGAACTGTTTTTATTTTGGTGTTCACTGTAGGTTTATTGCTCACAAAAGGTAACTAGAACATTGTTCCCGTTGTAGTATGTGAGGGGCACAAAGCCTTGCCAATACTAGCGCTGAGGCCACAGTGTTGCTAGTGCGACACCCAGTCATTTCATTACTATTTGAACCACAACTGTCCTCTTCAGCTTACGTAGCCTGTATAGTTCAACAAACTGTTGACTAAAGCCACACCACTGCTGGATATGTCAAAATACTAATATTAAAATATTAAAATCTATTAAATCGCACAACATTTAATGTCAAATGTTTTGTCAAAATTGTTGGTGTTGAGCTAACAAATGGTATTGTATACTATATTGTATACTAATGTATACAAATTATTCTAATTTGCCAGTATATTTGCTGTGACTATAGGTTGGGAAAAAAAGGGCAAAGCTTGGAATAATTTGTAAACACTCCAAGTTGTAATAAAGAATGTTTTTCCTTTTCTTCCCATTCTGCTGACATTGCCTGAATGAACTCAATTTGGACTTTGATGCACCACTGTGATTGCTGTAATTGGTGTGTTCTTGCTGCGGGCACTCGTGTTGGTCTTGGACTGGTGATACTTTGTTTTTTCCTAGCTTGAAAGCTTTTGTGAATACCGTTTTCTAGTTATTGTACTTTTTACATTCTTACAGGTCATTTGGGCTGACTCTTGCATGGCAACTTGCTGTTACTGATTTGGCATTGTTTTTTGTTGTTATTTATTTTGTCGCGGTTGTAGTAATAAAAATTGGAATCTCATAAAATAAAAAATTCTTCATCATCGAACACTTAAGTGGAGCTTAAAGATGATCTTTACAAATACAGAACTGTGGGGCTAATTAAATAAACCCTATACGCTCCTTGTGTCCCTTTACATGTCCAACTTATTCATTATAGGGTCTTGCTATGTTTTTTTAATCCTTCACTGGATGAACCAACTAATCTATACCCATAGCTTACACTCGTAATGCATGCATAATCAAGATTACAGAACAGATTAGTCTTGTCACTGATTAGAATTATCTCACTGATTACTCTTCTCACTGAGAGAGCATCTGAGGTTATGTTTGTCCTGTATTTTCTTTCTGCTTTGGTTGAAAGCGCCCGACTTCAGACAATGTGTGCATTTCAATTACAGTCGAACAGTGGTTTTAAACTTGTGACACTCGCCAAGGGAATAAAGAAGAAGCAGTAGCTCACCACGTTATCCTGCTGTTCTTAGCTTGTTGAGAGGAGAGGGAAATCTTGAATAATTAACCTCAAAGCACTTGAAAAGTCAGACACCATGTTCTTTTCTTGGCTCTGTACTGGGCCTTAAACAATGCTGCTGTTCCTACTTGTAGTGTGGTTGATGTATAAGGTCAAACCAAACTAGGTCACTGTGCATGCAACAAAACTGCAGAAAAAAAAAGTATTTTCAATGTGTGATGGATTTTTTCGGCAAGATTAATTAATCAATAATAATCACATTTGTGAATGTAAGCTATAATTTGAGTTCACATTCTAAAAGTTTAAACAGTGGCTCAGATTTCTAAGTATATCAGCAGTGCATTGTTAGTGACAGCTTACTGGTTTAATCATTTATTACAAGAAATAAATCTCTTTCTATAAATAAAACAGTGCAAAAAAGAAGAATGTGTGAGATAAAAAGTGAAAAGGGGATACTTATTATTTATAGCAAGACATTTTCCTGAGCCAAGTCATGCAAAGGTGATTTATTTAGAAAGCAACTGCTGTTGTAAGGATGAGATTTGTGTGCCATATGTAGTTCGCTAATTACATGTACTGGAGATATCTTAAATATTTATATCACTAGCCATTAGGTGTCAGTAGAGAAACCTTGTAAAAGACAAACCCAGGCCTGATTCTAAGACCAGACAGCCTCAAACACCATGGTTTATACCTGCAGTTTGCACTCCCCCACAGTTCAGCAGCTGACATTGTCACCTCCCTCACTGAAGTTTTGATATAGCCAGCATTTGTCTACAGGCATCTCTGGAGAGAGCAGCACAGATCCCCTGCCTCTTTCACTCTCCTTCACATTCAAAGGAAATTGCAGAGGTGAATACAAGATGGATTCACTCCAAATGCATTATAAATATTTTATTCCACCATGGTAAATTCATTCTTTTGCAACACAGAGCGAGTCTGTGATATCATCATTTGTTCCCATTGTCTGTCACACATGAGGCATACCCTTAAAAAAATACTAAGGAATTCCTCTATGTGAAAGAATTTATACATGGCCCAGTTAGAACAGCCTCACTAATTCTCACCCTGTGTCAATATTTGCAAAACAAAGCCAGATGCAGTAAAAAAAGCTAGAGTTGTAAAGAATGACAGGAGATAGATCATTTGGCTAACTATGAGAAGAGGAAGTTGTTTTTCAAGCTGAGGGCCAATAATACCTCCTAAAAGTACTTAATGAGGAGATCAGCATATAGCAACCCATACAGGCTTAACAATACCAGTCTGTAAGTGAAACATGCCCTGAGCACAGTAACCTTGATAATATGTTCATGCTCCAAGGGCAAACTCCTTTCACCTGCCTTCCAAACTGAAAAAGGGTGAAACCAGGTTAGAGACAAGGACAGGGAGTAATGCTGCTCACCCCTACCAGGCACACAACCATCTGCTGCAAAATCCTATAGGAAACAGTCCATTTCTCCCCAGGCTCTTCCTGAGAGATGCCACACTACTCCCACTGGCAATGCACTCACCCCGACCAACACACACGCACACACAGTCTCTTGGCTACTCACAACTCAGTATGTCTGAGTGTAAAACTGGCTACTATTTCTTATTATTGCCACCGTGTTTATTATTGCCCAGAGCATTTTTCTCATAACGTATGTATTGTCATACATTTAAATTGAAACTTTTCCATTATTACGTACTTATTTGTCTCTTTTGTCCAATTCTGAGTGCAATATATCACTTCAGAAACACCTTCAAGGTGTACTCTCCATTTTGCACTTCAAGGGACTGTCTTTGTTATGCAAGTTAAGTTAACATGAATCAAAATATGTTTTTCAGGAAGGCAAAAATAATGAATGTTAAGACAATTCTTCTAAACATTTCAGTATTGTTTGTATTTAGAAGCCTATGTGGAAAACACAACTGTACTGCAGCGAATAAATATTTTTCCTTCAGTTCTGGAAAGATTAAATCAGTTTGTGCTTTCGCATTAGTGCCAATCATTGTCAAAAGCAAACAATGCAGTTGCAGTATATCAATGAAGGTGTTTTTCCATTAGTTGTCAGGTGCTGTACCCATTCAATTTTAGTTTATGTCTGTGTCTCAGAACCTTCATATGGTTATGACAATACATTACTTAACAATCCAAATAAAATGTTAACTTTCATTATGTGGTAAAAGCTCAAAAACAAGGACAAAATTACCATACAAGGTCATCGTGAAAAGCCTAATGTGAATTTGATGACTTCGTGTATCAAAACTGATGATGATCAGGAACCAGCTGTTAGCATATTGTTGTCATTCCACATTATTTTAATTCATTATTTATTTTCCATTAATAGTTATATTTCCAAGTCGAAAGCTATCAATATTCAAAATGGCGTCATTTTTAACATATACAAAAAAAGGGATGAGAATCCTTTGCCAAAAAGTCTACATCCTAAATTTATGCAAGTAACAGCACATATTGCACACATGAATACACCTAGAGACACACAAACACACAAACACACACACACACACACACACACACACGAGTCTGTTTCTGGGTCATGTGTCTTCCTTTGCTGAGCTTCCTGCAGAGTTCCTGGTTCAGATAGAGGTGCTCCCTTTGTGCTGAAATTCAAATGCTGATGCACATGAAACAGCTCTGACAGCAGTCAAATGACGCACAATAAACAAGGGGGGAAAAAAGATTTTTCAAAGGAGAAACAACAAATATGTTTTCAAAAGTGTTTCAGCATTGAGCTTCACTTGTTTTTATTCAAGGTGAATCACTCGCCTAAAATGCTTCTCTGCTTAAGTACCCATTTCATTGCATCCATTTAAGTGTAGGTGCAACAAAAATATGAGAAATCAGTTGTGCCAATCTGCATATGACCAAAAATAAACTATCCATTAAACCATTAAATTGTAGCCACACTTCTGTGTGCACCATTTCTTCAAAATGGCACATGGTTCACATCCCAGGCAGATGGTGGGGGTCCAGATTAGACAGCTGCTTAGACCACCATGTCTGTATTGCCACATAATGTCAAATATACCAAGAGAAGGCTTCACTGAGGCTGCCTTTTCCAAATCTCTGTGTTGCCAGGAGAGAAGGTTAAAAAAAAAAAAAAAAAAAAAAAAGTCAAGCAGAATGGAAAAAAGCATTAAGCCCTTTTCCCTCCGGTTGCATTTAGTACAAAATGAGAATCAGTCGATGTGGAAGACAATAAAATGTACATTACATTGCACCCAGAGGAACATTTATTGGCTACTTCCCACAGCCAGGGGTGATGGCAGATCAACTGGTAGAGGTTAGTTTGAAGAAGAGAGACAGAGAGGGAGGGTGCTAGAAGTATTCTGCTTGATTCCGCTCCCTTATTCAGTTCAGTCTGCTGGCTCAGCAGCGGTAAGCAAATTGAAACTAACAGGATCTGCTGTATTACTGCTCTTCAGAGTAATATGTGAGCCAAGCTGGGCCTGACTGTCATTAGATGATTACACTTTATGTCCTATGCCACTGCCAACAGAATCTTAAAGGAACAACCCTCACGGAAACAAAAATCACATTATCACAAGGATGTCTCCCCCTCGAAACTGGAAGCCAAGAATCCCAATTATTACAGTAGTTTCTACAAGGACAATGTTTTTGTTTTGAACTTTAGCAATAATTTATTATAGTGCTGTAGTTTAGAACCTGAAAGCACAATTATTGCCAGGCTGATCTCCTTGGATACCATTTACCCTTACACTGATTGACTTGCAGCGTCTCATGAGTTCACACTCCCTGATTACCCATCAAATTATATGTCACAAGTGGTTTTGTATGTAGTTCCTACCAATGTGAAAATTAACAGCATCCGAGACATGAACATCACTCATTCTCTGCTGACTATTTTGTCTCCTTGGCTGTATTTTGGAGACCAAAATAGATCCCCTAACAGACAGCACTGCATTACACTGAAGTGACAGGAAGTTAAACTCATTGCGAATTCCAAACGTATATCAAACTAGGTTTATTTACTTCAATAGTGGGATAAGCCTGTTGAAGATGAAGCAGCTCATTAAAAGCATAAAACATGGAAAAAATAGAATCAACATAGGCTTCAGCACAACATTCTCTGAGTCATCCTCAGTACTATAGAAGAAAGTCCCGGTGATTCACACAGGTAAGCCATATTAATCTCACAAGTTCTCATTTCAGGTTACAAATTGAAAAGCACCCAACACCACCTAGGAAGCTCATATAATATAGGGAGTATGAAACCTAGAAACTGATACTCACATATAATATTTGACATTTTACCTTTTGAAAATGGCAAAACCATTGAAAATATTATCCAACTTTTTATTTTGTGGATAGTAAATGTGACTCTGTATCCTACTGTATTTGTGTTTATCACTGTGAAATATGATTAAAATGCCATTTCCAACCTGTAAAGTTCATTTGTTTAATAAAAAAAAAATACAAAAGTAGCAATGACTGTCTTTAGAAACCGCCTGAATTACCTTAATAGTTCCCTTCAGTTTTGCAGGGCTTTATAGCAAGCATCAGCTCATTGTTAAGCTGCCTGCAACTTTAATACGAGTGACCTTTGATTCTGTACAAACTACATAAATAAATCTGGATTCAGTACCTCAAATACTAAGAATTTCTAATGCCCCAGTTTGTGACGTATTCATCCAATGCAACAAAGATTCCATTTAAACATTTTAGAAGAAGTGGTATGTTATTTTTTAGTTTTCACTTTTTTCTAGCAAGTGAGTTTATTTATGCAGCAGATGGAGGTTAAAAGTTCAATGTTAATCCTATTAGATTAATGCACCATTTGACAAAACACAACTTAAATCTACTGCCATAAGTATGTGGATCAACATCAAAGGCAAAACCTTAAACTGCCTCAGCTCACACCATTTCCACTTCTTCTGGAAACTCCCATTACATTATAGATTACCTTATGGAGTTCCTCATGGTTCAATCGTAGGCCCTGTTCTATTCTTTGATTTACTCCCACTTGGCCGTACAACATAAAAGGTATGTGTTTGTAATACTCCCTTTGTGAAGCTTGTGATTAGAGAATGCTTGTTGAATCAGAGATGAGGCTATTTTGAGACTAGGTAGAGGGGAATTTATCCAAAAACAAACAAATAAATAAATAAAAATTCACAATTTCCTGCAGTAGCATCCATCTAGCTGGCTTGGCCCAAGGCAACCCTGTCTCCTAAGAATTAGGTCCCTAAAGAACTAAACTTCAAATACAATTATGCTTTTAAAAGGGAAAGTGATTAGTAAACATTTATGTTCTGATGCAGCATGTTTTTTGGAATGAAGCACTAAATCTACTAACAGAAAATTAGTTGCAAGGAGGTGGTAAAGGTAGGTTGCAGATGTACAAACCACAGGACCTTTATGCCAAAGACCTGAGGTTACTTCTAGATTCCTGTGTCCAGTTACGTTCACGCAAAACAAACACCAATGTTACATTTAGAGAAAGATCACGTACTTGTTTAAAAGCAGTTAAATATGTTGTGGGTTAAGTAACTTACATTTCTCTCTATTAATCCAGTCCTCAATCTCTTTCTTTCCCTAATCAACATCATTTTTAGGCTACAGGGTTGCCAGAGGAAGCACTTTTAATGTCAAATGTCTTTCTGTCATGGTTGCCGATATATACACTCGATTGCTGTCCACTGTTCACGATCGAAAAAAACAACAACAACAAAAAACAAAAACAAAACAACACATTCTCATAAAAACTCATGGCCGTAGTTTGATCTCTGCTGCTACCTGCCTGATGACACTGAGATGAATTGCACATCCACTTTGTTTAGCGTGGTGGGATTTCATTTTACTGTAAAATGAAAAATCCATGTCCCAGTGAAAAATAATTAATTCACCTTTTAATAAAAAAAGGCAAATAATGAACCTTTTAGCATGATGCCTATATCAACACATATTGCATTGAGTTGTTTGTTATGTAATGTAGGCATTAGTTGAAGTGTTGTGCTACTACATATTTTTTGCTTTCAAAGCAAAACCAAGGGTTTTGATCATTATCTTTTGGCTAAAATGTAATTTCATAAAACCTAGGCACCTGTACTGGCATTAAATCACAACTCTATTTTTTCTAGCTTACTGGCAATACGTAGGATCCTTATTGCTAAAGTTGATATAATTGAACCATTGCAATTCAGACATCTCCTCGTGGATTAACCATTTAAATTTAAAATTTAACGAATTACATTTAAAACATGGGTGAATCACATTTGGAGGGACACAGTAATCATCTTAACTCTATTGTAGTAACTCCTAAGGGTTGTGTCTTTAAGACAACTTTGCAAATTTCAGCTACACTGGGAAATGTAATATTTGATATAGTATGTCCATTATTTCATAACTTTTTATATTGTGTGCCCTCTTATGTATTCTTTTATACTTTATTAAAATCATTGGTAGTGGCAGCTGTAGTAGTGTCCTATTCTTTAAATTATTTCTATCAGCTGTTAAAAATCTCTTTACATTCAGTGGCTAATTTTATTTTCATTCTTAATCTGAAAAGGTTGATTTTGTGAGTAGATGGTTGAGGACAATCTTTCCAGGTTCAATCATCTGCACACAAAAGAGCAGCGAGAGCGACGTATTGTGGAACATATAATGAGACATGCTCAATTCACCAGCACCTGCTGTCGAATTCAAGTAATGGGGAGGGAACATGAAGCAAAAGCCAGTGAACCATAAAGCACATGAATAAAGCAGTAGGGAGACAGATAGAGCGGTGGGCTAGAAGCCTCCCTCCCCTCTCATATCCTTTGGAGCAGGTCAGGAGGTATCCTCAACTTTAATCAGGCTCACCTAAACATACCTCAGTGCTGCCGTGCCAAAGTGATGGATAGCCTGGAGAAATAGCTGTAATGGCAGGCTCTCTGCTTTGTTGTATGGCAAAGCAGGTGCTCACTCTCCGACAGTATGATGGTGAACCAGGCAACTGATAACAACAACTGAGGCATGTACTTTTCAACTCCTTCACCCCGTTAATTATTGCATTCCCCTACTGTGTCTTATTTGTTTCTACGGGAGATAATCGACTCCAATGCTCAAATCAAATGCCTTGAAGTAGGGGCACAGCTGAGAAATGCAGCCTTTCAGGCCACTTCTGACATTTTGTGTGATATACCACACAGCAGTATAATGTGTGTGTCTTTCCTTCTTGCCTGTGGACTCACATCATGTAGGGCTGATAGAAAGATGTCTTTTCACTCTGTCCTGAACGATACATTTTGTTCTTTGAGAAAAGCCAAAGGCTCAGTTTAATCTATTCACACACGCTTTCTCATGCTGTTGCCTTCTAGGGCTGAAGCTACTGCAGCACACAGAGCAGCTCTTGTAATTGTAATAAATAATGTATGATTAATATGGCTGATTAAACAGTCTGGGAATCCTCTCCCTGTGGGCAACACTACTTCTAGCAGAATAACAAAGATTACCTCAGAGCTTTCTGTTCTTGTCACACTGTTGTCTGATAAGGAGTTAGACAGCCACTCCAGATCAAAGAATACCTTTATGCAACGCAGCTTTGCAAGTTGAGTTTCAGTCAGTTTAGAAGTCTTGTAGTTCATAGTCAGTCTGAAAACTTTCAGTCAAGAACATGGCTATGTGCCGCAAAATGGAAAGTCATGTACCGTGCACATTTTTATCCAAAGTGAAGTATTTTCTAATTTACTGTCACCCACTGATTACATTATGTGGTACAGTTTATGTCCTGGATGAGGATACTTGTTGTTTGCTATTTCTCTTTTTCGGTTCACTCAAATCCTCAAAGAACTCAGGGTGCAAAGTCTCAAAGTACTAGGATTTCTATTGTAGCTATCCAACTTATACTGACCCATTTCCTATGATTTGTGTGGATGCAGAAAAGGTACATGAAGCACTTCCCTTAAAACAACTTGCAACAGCTGTTACAGTACGTTTCCACCAAAAATTTGACGATTTGGCAATATATATACACAATGTTTGGACAACAGCATTCTGGGCCTGTTAAATTTTTTTTGCTCAGGAGCACCTTGGCACGTGGAGAGGAAAATCTGAGATCAAATCACCAAACCTAAAATTAATAGAAAAACCTACTCATCCACCTCTGAGCTGCAGCCACAGCGTTGTTGTCCACATTTTAGCATGGATGTTCAACAATAAATCCATTCCTCCACTTTCCTAATTTGGACAATGCATTTGATTTAAAAAAATTGGGATTGGATTTTGGCTAAATCTTTTTATAACATTATTTTGGAAGCAGAACTGTAGAGTGCTCAGTGTCAGATGCCTTTTATCCACTTTGCACATACTCACTACTATTTGTGGTTGAGCAAAGGTACTAGAAATCCTTTTTATTCTCTCAATGTTAAAATCACCTGTTAGAAAATTGCATTTAGACACTGCACCATAAAGCCCCTTCAGCCTACAATCCACCCGAGAGTCTCACCTTCTCCTCCTCTTTCCTCTACTTCAGTCTTCTCTTGGAGCCAGTAACACATCATCATTACTTGCCTAGATAGAAAATGCTTGCCTCCATTTCTCTTTTTTTCCCTCTTTATCAGACTTGTGGAGTACCCTGCTCTGAGGACCCTTCATTATCAGACAGCATGAAAAATTACATTTTCTGCCTGTTTGGCCTGATGGAGACAACAATAAAACTTTTTACCTATAAATTCTCTTTAGATGTCAAGTTTCATGGACCTGAGACAAGGTCAGAATTTTTATTCACAAACAGGCTCCTGATGTATGAAGAAAAAATGGTATTACAACCTCAACTGCATTTGAGGAACAAACTCTGTCCCTGCACTTTGGCTAATATACCTGATGGGACTACTACCACAAGCGGTCAGCCGAGAGTAAGATTGGCGTATTTCTCATTAAACTGCCAATGACTTTGACAGACACTGACCTTAGGTGGACAGAGGTCCTTAAACACTATTACATGGTTTTGGGGGAAATAGAAGTCATTTAGCTTAATGCCTGGCACAGACACTCACAGAATCCAATAAGCAGAAGGTTACATGCTGTCCATTCGGGCCTACAACAGAGCACTCGAAGAACATTTGCTAAGTGCTGTGTGTTATCTTGTTGGGATGCCAGAATACTCAAACTGATCTGACAGCTCAAAACTGGAAAACAGCTACTTGATTTACTGTGAGAGAGCCTTAAAGCTATAATACACTCAGAAAGAAGCTCATTTACAGTTTTATTAGTAACCCAATTGATAAGCTACTGTAAACTAAGTGCTGACTAAATACAGTACATTGCAGATTTACAATGACTCCATCTCCAACTTTACTAAACAGTTAAAACCAGTAGTTTTATAAAAATTCTACCCATAGATGAGACCTGCATGTCTGAAACAGCCAGTTTTCTTGAATTAAAAAAAAATTATATATATATATATATATATATATATATATATATATAAGCTTTTATTCTGATATAATAACAGATATTTTTATGGACTACCATAATACCTCTGCACTTTAAAATCCCATGTCAACATATATGCACCTGAACTATAAGGCTTTGACATCTAGCACATACAGTAGGAGTTGTAATTGCTTCAGTGCATGAGCACTAGTTGTTTTTATACAGCCACCTTCTGTCTTCTGTCTTCTTCTAGTTTATAAGTCTCCAGCATGGTAATGTTTATCAGAGATGCAAATTCATTAGTTCAAATTGCACAGCTGGGATCACTCTCAATTACAGACAAGTCTAGGTTTGCAGCAAGGTTTGTATAGAGATCAGGGACCACAGACACCAGTGCTGTTCACTGCCTTAAAGTGCAGTCCTCTGCTGCCTTTTCCCTCTGCCTTCATTCTTTGGCCTTCCATTTGATTTATCTCCTCATGTCTGTACTGTAGTCCACAAAAATAAGTTGGCCATGAATGTTGTAGGACTTACAATTGTCCCCATTGTAAGACCACTGGTTACCCAGCCATGGTACAGTATTTTCTGAATTTTCTTAGGAGGCAATAGCGTTAACAATTCATATCTTGTTTGCTACAACTGGCATGAACACATACTAAATCGAGAGCCACTCGATTAAGGACATGAGCATGAGAATATCAACAGATCCTCATGCACTAACACATTAAATAACTAAATTAGACTAATAACTAATAAAATGTTTTTTTTGGGGGGGGGGGCCTCCAAAACAAAAATCTAGGATGTTTTGCTCATGGCTTCCAACATTTTCCCCCACAGCCATAGTTAGAGTTAGAGAGTGTAGACATACAGTAACTTTACTTTAACCCTCCTACAGCAAATAGATGCAGTGATGCTGCTGCAAGTGTTTATACAACAGACAGTTTGACCAGGAGTTGACTGGTCTCCTCACACTGAACACACTGAGGTGGAATTGATTGTATGCATGCAGCCTACCAATAAAAGAGGGTGTAGGAGGCGTTATGGGATTCATAAGAATTTTAAGACAGAGGGAGTGTGTGAATATATGCAAATATCCTCCAGACATTTTGGCATTTCATAACAATACAAAATGACAAGTGAATCAGACACTGAGAATGAAGAATGGCTGTGATACTATTTAGCTAATACCAATGGCGTGACTGTGTTAAACCTTTCCTTGTGGTAAATTATTCATTGTCTTATTTGTTTGCTGGGGCCTGAAGTATATCCCAACATGCGCTGGGCAGGAATCCAGTTAATAACAGAGCTGACACAGATTGACACTCTTTCCAACTCTCATTTATAGACAAATTAATGTTTTCAATCCAAACTTCTGCGTATGTTTGGATAACATGCAAGAAATACATACAAAAAAAAAAAAAACATACTCCTCAACTAAACACTGTGTCACCATGCCATGCATTTCCATGTGCAGCCATTCAAAAATGTCAGATATGTATGTACAACAAATACACCAGTTAAAAATTTACGTTAAAATCCCAAAAATAGGCTGTAGCCGAAAAAGGACAGCAGCAAGGTTAATGCGCTGGCTTGCTCTGCGAGCTTGGAGGATGATTGCTTTCCGTGGTAATTTGCTGTTTATATGAATAGAAAAGCCTA
This sequence comes from Channa argus, assembly GCF_033026475.1. Taxonomy (NCBI): domain Eukaryota; kingdom Metazoa; phylum Chordata; class Actinopteri; order Anabantiformes; family Channidae; genus Channa; species Channa argus. The sequence continues at coordinate 7,652,117 of NC_090207.1, forward strand.
TAAATAGAGCAACCCTGCGGAGTGACAATGTGATTATGGCTTTGGCAACTCAAGATAAGCAAATTTTCTTGCTTTAAATAAAAGCTTTCCTGGGATTCACTTTCCTTGACCTAGAAAGTCCCATCACTCCTACTCATCTGTACACTTGCAGTACTTCTCCTCAAGATGCTTGACAAAATGCTTAGAGGGTACGGATCCTGATCTAGACTTTTTTTCTCTCTAAACTATGTGTGCCTACTATTTTCAACACAGAGTACAAGACATTTACGAGGTTAACAGTGTAAATGTGTTTATCATCACCTGCTCTATTCTTATCTTACAGACGTCCTCCCATCTCCATCTTCATCACTTGGTCCTTCATCACCTTCCCACTACTACAAGTGACTCTAGACTACTTACAACTATCAACTATGAACATTATGGAGTGTAATTGCCAAAAAGTTAGATGTATGGAAATGTATGTAATTATGCTATCATTATGAAAATCTCTTTGTTCTTTTCCATTCTGCTTTTAACTTGTCAAGACCAAACTTGTTTTGCATTTGAAGAAAAATCTGTGGTTCAATTGGTGTATTTTGGAGCAGCAATTTATAAGTCTAGTTCCTGGGAATAAGATGATTAGCTTTTACCACTCTTTATGACAGGCTGTGGAGCCATGATAGCTTGATTTCAACACCCCATGTATGGCTGTCCATGGTGAAGTTTACAATGCTTCCCTTTTCATAAACAGCAATATATGCTCGCCTCTAAAGTGAGAATGCTGTGCAACTCAGAATGAAATTGGTATTCTATGTATAAATCCCACTTGGAAACAGAGATTGTGAGTGGCTCCATCAGTGTGTTTTGGCACAAGAAAAGGCTTTGGCAGTATTGATCATGTTTCCTAATTGCGGAATTCTAATGCTGGTAACTGATTTTCCTTTTGAGATTTTCAATTTTTCAAGAGCTAAGAACTGATGACATAGGCTATATGAAAGAATGAATTTGAATGTTTCCTTTCCATTATATTGTCTGAATATATACTGTGTATGCTATATACGGGAACACACCACTAACCATTGATTATACTGTGGCATAACTTATTCATATAATAGCCATCATTTACAGTCTGTGATCTACTGTATGTTATAGATAATGTATCAATAATATTTGTGAAGGGACATACAATTATGTCAAATCTAATACACTATATCAATATACTGTTTACTTCATCTGTGTAAGTATTGTATTATGTAAACTTGGTTATTTTCTTTTTAGAGTACATCAACAAATCAAATAAGGCTTCAATTAACTTTCATTATTGATTAAGGTTTAGTTTTTTTAATTAATATGTCAGTTTTTGAGATGCATTACCATTCGTTACCTTGATAAATCTTTGACGAAATGTCAAACAAATTAATGAAAAAACAAGCACAAGCTCAAGAAGCCAAGATTATGTCCCAAAATGTCTTGTTGTTTTTCTTTCAACCAATGCACCAAAGACTGCAGATGGACAATCCAAAGTAAAAATGAATAAAATTAGAAATCCTCAACAGTACGAGTGTAAAAGATGTTTTTAAACCTGTTGGCACAAAATACTTTCCGCCAGAGTCACACTTCCCACTGATGGCATCTATACCGGATGGGAGTGGAGTGATCAGTCTGTCGCCCTGTTGGTTTTGCATCTGTGACTATCTCCCTATAACTGCACCTAAATGACACCCACAGATGGCAACTGCGTACCAGAGCTCTTTAATGTGCTGTTTTTATGACCTTGTCTAAAGCCTCCAGTTCTTATCAGTACAGTTCCCTTAGTGGACTGGAAATCTTGACTGTTACACCAGCTGTAGTTGTTGCAGAGCATGTTTGCCAGTGGCTGTACAGTGAAGACATTGGATATTTGAACTCCTGATAGTGTCAAAAACTTTCTTTACACAGCCAGCATTGACACTAATGTGAGTGCTGTTTGCCTTTAAGACAGGGTTTATTTCCTTCATCCTGGTGGTATTTAAATCAACTTTATTTTCACTTCACCACTCTGAGTCACACAAACATCTCTCAGTGAAAAGCACTCATTATTATTCAGAATTTCTTCTATGAGTTTTGCTGCTCGCAAATTTAATGATGCAGTCCCTATCATATTTTGCGATGCAGTCATGAGTGAAATGTGAATATAGAAGTGAACTAAGGATGCACCTCTGGGGTGCACCTGCGTTCATTACCACTGCAGATGAACTTAAATTATCAATTCTCACTACTTGTTCTCTCTGAATAAAAGAAGACTAAAATCCAAGAGACTGTAGCAAAATGTCTGCATGCTGTGATTTACTGTTTGATTTCTGATGCACACACTTAATTAATCAATTAGGATGTGTATGTTGTATTGCCTAACTGACAGAGAGGATGACATACTGAAAAACCCATGAAGCAAAATGGTTATATGGGTCTATCTGCAAAAAGGAGGTCCCTTTCAATCCCTGCCAAGGATAAGATTTCTCTGCTAATAGATTTACTTATGCTTCTATATCATACTTAGACATTAAAACGTACAATACTTTCTACCTAACGTGACTGTCACAGTGCAGGGTACTGCTTATATATAAGTGGTGCTATATATAATAATAATAATAACAATAATAATAATAATAATAATAATCTCAAATAAAAATAATGTCAAGCTAGGAAATGTCTATGCCATTATGTTCATGTGGTAATATATTTAATTATCGGTAACAATTTATCTTTTATAATCTGTTATATGATCTGGTATAGACATTAGAGTGTTTAGAATTCGCTCTTTGTGAGGGGCAACAACAGTGTTCTGGTTAGGAGTACATTATAAGCATAGGACTGACTTAAATCCTTTTGTGCCATCTGAGTTTTTAAACAGGTAACTTTCTGTTAAGTATTTCCTCTAATTTAACTGTGTAATGAGAGACTGCTGTTCAATTCATTTTCCTGTACAGACAGTCTTATTTATTTAAATTAGGGCTTGTCAATCAATTAAAGTTTTTAAGGGCGATTAATGGCATAACAGTCTGTAGTTAATGAATTGTGGTTTTTCTCACTGGAATTTACTGTGAAGGGATGTTTTTTTAGTTTTCATACTCTTACAGACATAGGAGTAGACACATTGTACTGATGGTACTGACATGGTGAACCTACTCACCACGAAATGAAAAATCACGAATAAGTCAATAAATTACTTAGTTTCTACAACGGCAAATTGACGTAGTCTTAACATCTCCCCTATCCTCTTATTTATATAAAATAAAATGTTTTCCTGATATGATGTCTGTGTTATTTTTTTCTAATCTGTGTTTAATCGGTAACCTGCGTTTATCACTCCTGCAGTAAGGGTTGTATATGAGTGTAGGACAAATGAATTGCACTATGCTCATTTTGGTTGGAAGGATGATGTAACTATAATCAAGATCAAACATGATCTTTCCTCCTTCTATAATCAATTCTGCTATTCAAACCAACACAAAATTATCCTTTAACTTAACATAACACAACACATTCATTTTACAACTGTTATTATTATGTGTTTTTGAAAATGAAAACTTTTGATCAACAAGCATTTGTATGTGGTGGTTAAAAAGACATATTTTGCCGGTTAATTTGGAGGACATACGTGAATGTTCGGAGTATTCAAATGGGCCACTGCAAGGAAAGTCACTCCTGAACTGCTTATAATTCAAAGGCATATGCACATCCCTGTGAAGAGGAGATCTCTTTTACACACTCTGTATTTTGAACCACTGGCTCACAGTAAGTGTTCTCTGAAGGAGAGGAGGCAAACTTTTCTAACAAAGAAAGCAGAATGTGCAAGCCAACAACCTATAAAAATCTTCACCCAGCTTTAGTCACCTGAGCGTGATCGACAGTTTGTCATGCGAGGGGTTGCGTCATCTTAGCGAGCTGTTAATTAACATGTTCTGTCTTCACTTTCCCCTTTGCCACCCACTTAACTTGCTTGTTTTTGTTTCTGGCTGTTTTCTGACACAATTTCCACCTCCACCCTAACCAGGCATCACACCCTCAGCAAATGTCTTTGCCACATAACATCCTGAATATCACTGAGAGACAATTCCAGGTGAACCAGGTCTGTGTGTGCTGATAATGTGGAACAGATCCAACTTTTAAAAAATTGCAAGTTTAATGCCAAAAAGCTCAGTCAAAGCAAAGCATTGGCATACTTCCCCTAAACAAAAACATGATTTTCTCAGGTTGAAACCATGTGATTATGTGCTCCTTAATTTTTAGGATAGTATTAGCACATTTTTTACAGTCATAAACAATAAAGAAATTTGCTTTATAAGTGTACATTTCAACACACTGAAGAACGCACACAAACAGCAACAAACTTTAGATCTGGCCAGTCTCAACCCAGTGATTGACCCAACTTCCTGGGCTCCCCATCCCTCACCTCCCAAAGCAATATTCTGAGCCCCTAATTGGGGAGACTGTGGACTTAAACCAAAGTATGAGCCAATCGGGGTGTCTTCCTCTCCACAGGAGTGGAACTGCATGCTGGCTGTGGAGCTTGTTAAGGCATAGCTACTTGTAGCATCATGGGAGCAGCACCGTACAAACATACAGACACACACACACCAGAATACAGTTAATCAAATCGCCAACTATTTTTTCACCAAGCACCAAGTGGAAATTTTATGTGGTGCATTTAAGGCAACATCATTGCCAAACTTTCTGCAGTTAATCACATTACTTTCTAAACCTTCCAAATCAATGAAATCAAACCTCTCCATCAGGCTGACAGAGGGATAATGAGACACAGTTAAAGAAAGTAAAATAGCCGGCAACTAATGACACAATTGGTTTATTTAGATGCCAATCGAATTGTAATGATATATTATCTATTGTTATTCCACTGCACCATTAGCTCATGTTGGTGATGGGTATGGCTTAAAGTGCACCCTAAACTACACATTCAACAGTGCTTTGAGCTAAATGCAAATGTCAGCTGCTAACATGCTCACATAAACATGTTGTTTAGCAGGTATACTGTTTAGGCATTTGCTAATCAGCAGCAAACACAGCGTGCAAATGAGGCCCTTGGAAATGTCTTTACTTCCGACAGGGAGATGTCAGCAGTCACAGAAGTGATTATAATTACTCCTACAACAAAGTTCATGACAATCTATCAAACACAACTCAAAGCTATAAATGGCAGGAAAAGTCAGGAAATATTAATTAGGATACATCTCTGAGACCCAAAAGTGTCTGTACAAAATAATTTTAGAAATTGCTGAAATAACAATGAAATAGGGAGTGTGAATGTGCAGGCTGTGATGCGAGTACAGCCTCATTGGCCACAGCTTGGAATATGAGCCTGACATGAGTGACAGACACCCTTTGAAAAGATCACAGCACAGGTCACATCAGACACACAATGTCCAAAAGAAGGCAGTGAATGATGAGCAGCAAAAAAAAAAAAAAAAAAAAAAGAATGTCGCTCATATCAACTTTAATCCTCAGGGAAGCCTGTTTTTAAGACGCCTGCAACAAGCACTGCACCCACCCACCAGGCAAAAATAATAAAAACAATTGCGAGTATACAACAATTTCACAAGATTTGAATATATTGTAATGTCAGCTAAGGAAGAAATGAAATGCAGATGGAAAAATGAAGTGCTTTACTGCCACAATGATGACACATGAAGGGGTTAATGATATCTGCAAACTTCACAGACTCTCAGACACACACTGATCAGTCAGGAACGACAACTTCAGGAGATTCAAAGTTTGTTAAAGTTTCTGAAAAGTACTTTCATTTTTTAATCAGACAATATAAAGTGATTTTCATAATTTCATAACACTCAGCAGCTGGCAAAAACTTGCATGTTTTCTGCTGATAGGTTTGACTATTTAGCATAATGCAAGCCCTGGAGGCAACAGGGAGGCCAGATGTGTCTCATGATATGATATAACTACTGCACACTAGAGGAAAACACGTTTGGGTCTCCAGCAATTATAAAGTGTGAAAACTTCTGGGAAAACTACAGTCTAACAGCAATGTGTTTTTAGATCAGAAAAGAAAACCAGTGGGGAAATTATGTAGTGCACCAGAATTTTGCAACACAAGTGAGAGCTCGTTTGTATTTTGCACCATTTGGTGTTTGCTGTATGATAAACCATAACAAGTTTGGAGATACAGTTGGGTTTAAAGGTTTTCGTTCCATTATTTTTAAATGGCATAAATATAAAACATAGACTTTTTTATTTAATTAGCATAATATTCAATGCACACTCAGCATCAAGTGTTTCTTCATCAAAAAAAAGAAAATTATTTTAAACTAATTCATGCACCAATCTAATTTTCATTATTTTATATTGTTTATATTGTGTACTAGCTGAATGTGCAATATTACTATGTTAGCTTTAGCATCCACTTACATTTAAATTGCAGATTTTAGGGTTTTCTAACATAAAATCTTAAACTGCATTGTTAATTAGGTATTTTAAGCATTTTTAGTTTCTTGACATTTGGGAAATGAGACTGTAGTTTTGAAAAAAAAAAAGTCACATTTATACCAAAACCCGTCTAAACTGTTTTGTGTGTCTCGTACAATTTAACCTTACACCATCATAAGAACAGTCCTACCTCCCCTGAACAAGTTGGGGACATAACGCTTGATATAACACTTAAGTTGTTTTGATGTACAAAGTAGCAAACGGTTGTTGCCACACATCCAACAGAAACAGCGCAACATTATCATTGTTGTGGGGTATACTGTTCAGCTGGTAAAGGGAACTCCCAACCAAATGACCTAAAGAGTTGTAGGTATTTGAATATTTTTAAAGCCAAATTGTTAAGAAAAAAACAATGCCACTGATCAGTGTTATTGCTATTCGTTTTGCTGCTTTCTTGGTTGTTAATTATGTGTTGTGTCTTGTTTTATTGTATTGGACTTATTTATTTAACCTGCCAGAAGGACTACAGATGAAAATTTGCTTTCAGCTAACTTTGGAATGGAAACATGAATGTTCATGATTACACATGGTCCAATTGAAATAAAATAAAATAAAATAATAATAATAGTAAAAAAATAACAAAACTAGCTTAAGCAGCTAGTTGCTACAGGTTTGTAAAAGATGTCGAGGCTTAAAAAAAAATGAAAAATGACTTTATGAAGGCGCCTACTGGACTTTTAGTAGTTAACTTTCATAAAATGATGGCAAACTTTAGAAAACATAGAATGATGTGACTGATGACTTAGAGACGTGATAATTAAACTCACTATTCTCCTGACCAGTAGCAGTCAAATCTGAGAATAAACTACAAGGAAAAGGCTCCTTAATCTTACAGCGTTATTGCATCTCAAACTATAGGCATCATTAGCACTCTGCTAACCCCTGGGGCTTTTCGCTATTTCAAAAGCCAGTCATCATTTGGTCCTGTATGACAGATGTCTATGTGGAGCTACCCACTGGAAATATCCACAACAGAATTTATTAAATCTCCAGCTCCAACATTCAGCTGAACCTTCTCTACACAGCATCTGAAATGTAGCATGACCTTTCTAGTCCCATCAGACTGCCAGGCTGTCTTCTTGATGTGTTTGGGTCCAGAATGTGCTGACAAGAATCCAGAGAAGGAGCAGAGCATGGGCAAAACAGATGTGACGGTACTTATTCAGATCTGCCCTGCTTTGACAGTTCTCTCCCTTTTATATACACCTCTCTATTTAAGACTTGCTTTAAAACCATTCATATTTCAAATATCTTATGCTGAAGGAGCAGTATGTAAAATATTCAGACTTGTCAGAACTGCACTGTTCTATTAGGAAGTCATGACACACATCATGTATGAATGCCGATGATTTGCTTGAAATAATTTTCGAATAACACTTTTATCTCAGGGTAACAGAACCAAACTGCTCATGGGACACAGAAGTTGGATAATCGGCATTCAAGCACACATGTCACAAATAGACATCATAATTAGACTCCCGCTTGCTTTTTATGTGTGAATGTAATGGAAGACCACACAGACTCTGGCCTGTGTTTCATTGATCTCATTTCAGTTTTTAGTAGTTCAGGCTGATAGATCAAATGGTATTTTCAAAGGCAGTGTACCAATCTAACAATCGCTGTGTAGAAAATAAAATTGTAGTAAATACAGGTCTCAAAAAGGACTACGTTCTCTTTAGTTTGGTGAAAACCTTCCACCTCTTATGGTGTGAATTTCTGTGTAATCTACAGAATAATGCCTCAAATAATTATAACCTAGTCCTAAACAGTATGTGACTCGCAGAAATAAACTCCAAATATAATCTGAATTATTAATATCAGTGCTAAATATGTATATTATGTAATGTTGTTTGAGGAACATTTCTGTCTGAAAATAAAATGGCACAACTGAGAAACACCGTTCTCTAAAAAACAAGCTCTTTCATATGTTTTGGTGGCTTTTTATGGAACATTAATTTGCAGATAATAATTAGCAAAAGCTAACACTAGGTCAACAGTAGCCATCAGCAATATAAAAAATAAAAAAAGTTAAAATCTGCAAACTTACGTGTTTCCCGAACAAGTGAGTGAGAGTTGGCGCCGGTAAATTTGTTTGTCAGAAACAATATCAACAGTTGTGTCCAAGTTGTGTTCGTCACTTTGTAGTGTCCGCCGGAAATGAAATGAAATACAACAGACTTCGCCACTTGCACCTAAAAACTGACGGACATTAAGATTTGAAGATCTATTTTTAATTGGTCCGTCAGACTTTGCCGTGGTCTCATTGGTTTTTGCAACGCGTTTCTTAATGCTGAGCCTGTGTTGTCGACCTGATGATGTTTAATTTGCTTGTGTTTTGTCTAGTTGCATGTGTTTTCTCAATATGCAGTACTTTGAGCTCTCAGGGCCACCGTAGCATACAAAGAAAACTACAAGTCTACAATAATGGTAGCAGCACCTTTTGATGTTAGTCTAGAGGTTGGCTTTCTAAGTATCCATATTAATCCCCTGATCTGCTGTACCTGTAAACATATTAATTTATTAGTGTCTGTATACAATTTCATCCAAATGTAGTTAAAACACTTCAGTCTGAACCAAAGTGGTAGACAGACCAATATCCTTGGGCCATGTTGCTAGTGTTGCAAAAAAATGCGTAAATAAAGAAAGGCAAGCAAGTAACTCACAAGTTAAAAACAAACAAACCTCTGGCAAGTAAATAAATAAAAACAAATCTAATACAGCAGCAACAGTGGATTCCCAAGAGACACTAGGAACAATAGGATTTGGCCTGGGGATTTCTATATGTGATATCGATTCGCTGTGCACTCGGAGGAACTGTATCATCACACCTGCAGGTAGTTGCTATACAGTGTGAAATATTTGCCATTAGCGGTAACTAAACAGGACAATAGCCAGTTTAACGATGTTTTGTTGGGATGTATGTGCATTTAATGTACATTGGTGTTGCAGTCAGTGGTAGTGTGCATCAGCCCACTGACAAAATTATATTCAACATTTGTAACTCTGAGATTTCTTCCTTTTCCTGTTAACCTGTGTTCACTGCTGGGCTTGTTCCCCCATTCAGTATTTAACCTGCAGGCCTGAGTTCAGTAGCTGGGAAAAAAACCCAAGAGTCTCCATTCTCCCTCCAGCCTCTGTGCTGTTAGCTGTTGCAGTAAAGAGGAGCTTCTCAGCCTCCTCTGCTGCAGCAGCAGCAGCAGCAGTAACAACTTCATCTTCAACTGGATTTACTCTTTCCTAACTTTTAATCTCCCTCATGGACATTCACTAATCTCTCATTTATATTTAAATCACAGCTTTATGCAGAATGTCTGGCTCATAAGGCAAATGGCGCTTGTTACTGTTTCAAGCTCAATTTCAGGGAGTGATGCCATGATGAAGAAGGAGAGAAAGCCAGTGTTTTGCACTCTGATGGTTGTGGGGGATCACAGCTGGGGAAGCCTTGGATTCAGTGTAAAAAAAAGAAAAGAGAAAATAGAATAAGACAGAAAATTGAGAAATAAACAGCAACATTAGGTCATTTCCTGTAATCAAACTGTCTGGTCCAAGATGTAATTGATTCTGTATTAACTTAGCTTAAACTAACCTAGCGTCATTATGGGACAGTGTATGCACCCTAGAGTGCATCTGGTCCCATAAAATGGCCTCATACTTCCTGGTTGCCTTGCAATCGTGCAGAACAAACACTGGACTCTCACCAGATGGGTGCCCAGAACATTACAGATCGACTAACGTGTTTAATGGCTGGCAACAGACATTGTAGGGTAAATGCATCCTTTGGCTTTCTTCAAATTTAAACCCTTCTGGATGAAAAGAGGCGGAAAATGAGTCATCATTAGTTCTCCAGCAATCGGTCCTTCAGTGTTTCTGCTACATTGTGTGCTGACCTTGGGTACAAATGGTGCTCAAACTCCATTTCTGCTGTAATTTCCAGATTTGGGAGTTTAAAAGTATTGTCTTGTTGAGACTGAGGTAGATCTCAAAAGTGTGTAAATTTAGAGGCTAAAGTGTAGTTTTGCTGCCAAGGCAGCTTGTTCATGTTTGCAATAAGTTGTCATAATTTTCAAGAGTGCTCCCTCTGCAGCAATCAATAGTTTTTTTTATAACAGATGCCCCTGCAATTTGAGGTTTCTCTATTGTTCCTTTGGTACGTTTCTTTGCTGTTTCGTGTCGATTTTTAAAGTTACATTCTTTGAACTCTGGCAATACTGACTTATAGCAGTACGCAGTATTCAGGGTCCCATTTTCACATGGCATTTGCTACAGTTCAAAACATACGTATTGTATGTGGCTCTTACTGTTTTTTTTTTAACCTATGAAACCTGTTTGTGTCAGTAAAAGCACAACAAATTACAGCATGGCCTATCACAGCTGTTTTCATGTGGAGTTAGTGTAAGGTTACTTTATGAAATAGGGTGTATGAAATTATTTCTAAAAAGCTGTCACACATTATCAGTAAAAGCAATGAATATGGTGCATACTGTACTGTAGCCATTTGACATCTACTGAACATGTTTAGTATTATAGCACTGAGTCACTAGATAAATACACAATGTAGACTGGATGTGGATCACTGAATCATTAATATCTAACTGGAATAAAATATACAGTAAATAAACTCATACAAACACTTTAGATGCAAGCAACTATTGGTCTTAGAAAATAAGAGATCTTGCCATGTAAAGACCTTAGAATAATACTCATTGCTCTATTTGGTAATTGAAACAACAGATTCGTGCTGTTGGACAAATCTGCACAAATTCTGTGTAGAGTTTGCATGTTCTCCCTGTGCTTCCTGTGGGTTTCCTCCGAGTACTCTGGTTTCTCCCACAGTCCAAAGACATGAATGTTGGGTTAATTGATAATTATCCGTAGATGTGAATGTGAGTGTGAATGGTTCTCTGTCTGAAGATGTCTCTCTGTGTTGGCCATGACATAGACTGGCGACTTGTCCAGGGTGTACCCCGCTCTCACCCTGTGACGGTTGGGATAGGCTCCAAGCCCCCACGACCTTAAACAGGATCGTCAGTCCACCACTTTTGTCCTGACTAGTGAATGAAAATACTGACATTTGTGTTTTAGATATGCTTACTTTTTAAAAAATGCTGACTTTAAGATGTTCCTCTAGCAGCAGTAGATTGATATTTGTGTTTTTTATTTAATTACCTGTCTAAAACCTAAATGGGTTATTGTTAAGTTTTTCTTAGTGATTCTGACTTTACCCCTCATGATCAGCTTAAATCAAACAAACTGATGACATTCATATTAGCCTCACCTGTAAATAATACAATTATTACTAATTAGCCAATATTAGCATGTTAACATGCAACAAAACATCATATCTACATCAGCATGTTACCATTGTTGTTTTGAACATAATATCATGGTGAAATTACCATTTGGTTCAAAACAACAAAAACAAAAATAAATAATAAAGAAAACTGGAAAAAAGACCATAAAGTTGCAAAAACTGTTACAAAGATCATCTTGGCACTGTGGTGCAGTTTGTAATTTTCCAGGCCAAGTATAGTTGCTCTGTGCTCAGGCTGCAGGATTAAGCCAAGAAAACACAGCCATGCAAATAAACTGGGCTGCAATGTCTTTAGTGCTGTTAGTTATGGTGTGTCAGAGTAATAATCCTTTTTAGATATCTTATCCAAGAATCCATGAATACAAACATGGTACTTGCTTTGATTTCATGTGTGGTAGAAGTACGAGGACATGCACTGATTTACTATATAAGACCTCGTCATTTTGGTCTAATTTGTCTCATTAAGTACGGTCACAGGCCTTTTATTCCCACCAAAGGTTGCTCTGTGGACTTGGAATATTGAGTGTTTGATTATATAAATTTAGATTACTTGACGTGTCATTGAAATGGTTGGGGTGAGACTGAGAAATGCTCTGAAATATATACAGCTTCACAAAATGTTTGATTTAACCAGGCTTTCATTCTACATTTCATTATTCCTTTTCACATAAATGGTGTTTCTATAATATCTTAATACATAGCTGTGGGTTCGACTATGTTCATTTTAATATACAATTCTTAATATCATAAAATGGATTATAACCACAGTTCAAAACAACTTGAACAGTGAACCAACACCACTTTTTTTCATATGTTTTTTCTTTTTGCACACATTGCATTAAATTAGAAATATTATTATAAAGACGTTAAATGCCCTCCAGTGACCTCATTCTTTAACATTTTTAAGGCAGAGAGTAAATAAATTGCTGCAGCAGTGGCAGCTCTAGTAGAAATGAGGAACTATTTTTTTCCTCTTCTATCTTACACTGTAAATGAATGCTTTCCTCGCAAAACTTGAATATAAAATGGTGATTAGGTCACTGGGGTGAGAGTGTGGGTGTTTATTTTCTATCAGAACAATTTCTCAGAAGAATTTTGTGCTGTAGATTCTCAGCATAATCATTCAGTTATTCAAAAATAAAACGAAGCTTTTGTTTCTATAAAATTTCTGAAATCGAGAATAACTGGAATTTCTTTTTTTCACACTGAGGAGAAGCGGAAAAAGTCGCTGAATGCCATATGGACATATCATTACCTAAAAGTTGATATGTTGGACATTTTAGCCAACGCTTTCTTATTTATGCATGTGGCTGTCAGGAAGTGATGATTATATTAGTTATTTAGATCTATGTCTCTTTCCACTGGGTAAATGAAAGCTCAGTGCTCACAATCCTTGAGCTCTGTTATATGAAGAAAAATATTTCTTCACTTCACTGCTAACTGTGTCTGTATTTTTGAAGTGAATAAGGAAACAAGCATATTTCCTATAAGCCTATTGCATCAATCTATTCTTTTGAAGGCCGTGTTGATTTTTGTCACTTTGTTGTACATCATGTGCACATGCCAAAACATACAAATTCTTTCATCTTTTCTGAAATGATCTGATACCTGGTGTGCACATAGAATCATAAATACTGAGGAGCTGCTGCTAGATCACACCTAATAAGGAACAAAGCTAAGAGTCATAAAACTCTCACAGCTCTGCTTTTCCTTACAGGAGAGGGGGAGGCTACACATCGACAGCATGCTCTGAAGCCGCCTTCATGCTGCTGTTCTGTGGGAGAATTATTTATCTCTTGCTCTATTCCTGGGAGGACGCTGTTGACAGCATCTCATCTCACTGTCTGAGTACCACTGGCTTCCATTAGAGCCAGGAACTACAATATGATGTCTGTGGGAGGTTCACCAGTTGCACTACATTTAAAAGCCTTGAAAGAGGAAGTACTACTGAGGCAAAGAAAGAAAACATTTATTGTTTATGAATGTGGTGTTGCAGAGGTCCTGTCAGAAAAGAACAGGGAGGTGATGTCTTGGTTTGAGGTCTCTGAAGTAATCCTGCCCCCTCACCCTCCTCTCTCTCAAAAGGCAGCTGGACTTTGGATTTGTTCCCCTTTAAGAACAATCAGCACATTCGTGTAAAAGCAATACATTGCAAATGCAAAAGACTGTCTAACATTCCACATGACAACTAGGTTTTACATTTGTGATGCCCATTGTGTATTGTTATAAAAATTTACAGAATAACATTTTTGTGTCTCAGTGCAAAGATATATTCAAAAAGAATTTCAGAAAAGCCGTGCCCTTGATAAATGTCCCCCCACATCTCCCCCTGATTTGTGCTCCAACAGTAAAATAATTGGCCTATTTATAAGACCACAAATAAATAACCAACAGAAGCAGTTTTACAGTCACCGTCAGATAGCAGCAGTGTTTCAGCTTTGACTTTAAATACATATTCACAAACAACAGTGTGTCACTGTACACCCACAATTCATCAGAACAACTTTAACTATAGATAATAACAGTTGTATTGAAAGTAGTCACCATCACAATAACAACAACAAAAAAAGATCCAGTGTGTCACATTTGCAATAAAGTATTTACATTGGTTTTTTTTCAAGTTCTGTGGCTTAATTTCCCGAGTGTGAATTTCCCAAGTAAAAGAAGGCAATGAAGTGTCTCTAAGGTAAAAGGCTGAGAGTGGGGAATTTATCAGCTGGTGCAGATGCTGTTAATGGAGATGATGGCCGGGTCCACAAGGCCCAGCTCCTCGTGCTCGTTCACACACAGCTGATAGCCGCAGCCTCGCCTACGCTTCAGTGGGGTCACCTTGGCGTCAGGCTTAGCACGTGGCGGCAGGAGGAAGCCTACGCTCCCTGCAATCAGCATGTGCCAGATGCTGTGGATGTAGAAGTAGTTCTCCTCCGTCTCCACGAAGGCATAGAGAGCCACGGCAGACGTGGCAATCATGGTTCCCGGGAAGAGGAAGAACACCCAGCGCTTCCAGGTGGGCGGGTAGCACCGCCGCCGCCGGATGGTGCGCACCGTCTGACAGGCCAACAGACACATAAAATGTTTCACCATTCAGACTCATTTTTAATTTGGTTAAAAGCACTAGGTGTGTATTTTATAGTTTATACAGTAATGCTTAGTTTTCCAGCATCTTTAGTTTTGTCACTACATCCCTTTTAAAGTAATGGAAAACTATTTTTACACCGTTTTTGGCAAGATTTCCGGGAAAAGCCAGTGTAAAGAATTGTTATGTCAATGGGAACACCTATGGGAACACCTCATGTTTACCACTGTTTAATAACAGCAAAAAAGGTGGATGCAGTTCATACTTTCATAGAACTTGACAAGAACTTGACAGTGCCAACAACGTTAAGATATATTTTCAAACACAGGAGGATAATTGTTGAATTCATTGTAATTTTCAACCACACAAAATGTCTTAGATACATTATATCTGTACAGGCATGTATACAGGTGTTGTTTGGACATGTGTACTTCTATCATATAACGGTGTTTGGGGATGTAATATACATGTCCACTGGGAAGGCTGTTGTCACATTGCAAAATATATATCCATGCGAGTCTTAAATCCCTGGTTGTTTTATTGTTTGAAATTTGGATTCATGCCTACTGCTGCAGTCCATCACAATGATCATAAGCAGCTGATAGATACTTTAAATTGATCACTGACAGGCCAGTGACCACTTCAACCGTTCTGTTGTTTAGGCTCATTTTCTGTTTGGTGAGAAATTGTCTGTTTTTGTTCAAGCTGGAAAATGTGCTCATTCTTTCTGTGTGTGGAACAAAATTACTGAAAGTGCAGGACATTTCATTTAATATCTTCCTAACCAGATTTTAGAAAGGGCTTCGTTATTGTTTTCAATCTCTATTTTCATCGGCTCATAAACACTAATTGCCTGTATAAAACTCTTCCCTAAAACATTTATATAAAGAATCCCTACACTAATGATTAAATTAATTACATGTATTCTAGCAAGAAAATGGCTCTGAGTGAGTTTTTATCTCGTGTATGTGTTAGGTTAAAGACTAATAATAAACTATATGTCAAGTCAAAACGTAGAAAAACATGAAGTGTTTTTGAAGCGGCGTGTTTTCTGGTTAAGACAAATAATTTCAGACCATTTTATTCATGCGCAAGTCAGGGACCTCATTTAGTTTGGAGAATTAGGAATACTTGGCATGGACAGATTTGAACTTCTCTTCTCCTCCTCACAGCTCATGACACCCCTGCAAAGCAGCAGACGCTCTGTGCCCTCCGCTTGACTGATCTAATTCGGTTGTGTCTGGGAACATTCAGAATGCCAGGCTTTGCAGAAACATGACAAGTTGAAATGAAAGGGCTCTTGTAGAAAATGTGCATCGCTCAAACGCAGAGATGCTGCACTGAGGAGAGAATGCTGAAATGCAGCCATACGCTATCAAACAGCGGATAAATAATGAAGTGTCAAGTAATCAAAGAATGAGCCGCGGTTTATATTAAAAGAAACCGCAACATTAGAATTAGATCCAAGTGAGCTGTTATGCAGAAGTTTACTTTCATTGCCATGGGACCAATATGTTTTGTCTTTTTCTTCTTTCTGTAGACATTGTCCCAGTTGGTATTTCCATTTTACATTGATGTCAACAAGCCATTAATAATTGAACTACTAATGTGTCAAAATCTAAAGAATAGCAGTAAAATAATATAAACTAGTGGTTTTATGTAAATCTCTCCTCTCACATTTAAATTACAGCTCACAGAAGTGTCATGCATGAATTCTGAAGTGCTGCTGTTAATCTCAGAACAAGCCAATCTTGTCTACGGTAAAGTATTCTGTCTCCTACCATCTGAGGTAAAGCCAGAGAGTTTACATGGTTGAATTAAACAGTACTTCATCTTCCACAGTTTCTCCAGCTCACAGAAAGATAAAACTCAGAGCTACAACTCCCACACTTTATTCAAGGCAAAGCTTTCTCCGAGGAAGCCACAAACCTTGTTTTCTAACCCATGTCAGGGGTTTGGTGTTAAAGGCTTTGTTTTTCAAGAACTTTGCCTGAAAGACTATTATTTTTTATCTTTTCAGTTCAGGGAGCACATTATGACTTGGAGAAGAGTCAGTGAAAGTACAAGCTGACTTATAATGGAACTACAACCCATGACTAATACCCGCAGGCTGCAAAACTTTTAAAGCCCCTTCCATGCTAATGTAAAATAGCTTCCTTGGTCAGAAACCCTCAGTTTTTAGCCATGCACATGTTCCAGTCCTATGTTAGTTTAAATGACGGATTAAGTACTTTTAACACTTAATGGTATGGGGAACAAAAGAGGGACAGCCCTGACATGTTTCATCTGCATGTCTGAACAAGCTTGTCTATGAATGCAAAACACACATTATGTATTAAAATAATTATATTTCATCCTGTCTAAAATATATCCCTTGCAAGGCAGATGCAGAATTTGTGCATATGAATGTTGGACTATTTTGAAACACAGCCAAACTGAGCTTTTCATGTACAGTAGCTTTTTGCACAAATAGTTGTACAGTACAGTACAGTTCATGTACAGTACAGTATTGTTATGCATTCATTGTATATGACTATGTACTGATTTTATCTCTTTAATTTCTCAAATTTCTTATTTGTATTTCTATTATTCAAAGAGTTCTTCATCTGTTTTTCTTACTTTTAGGTTGCCTCTTATGCTGCTGCAACATGTGAGATTCTCCTCTAAAATCAATAAACTGTTCTACAGTGCAGCAAATATATGAGTTCTTACCCATGCCACGGCCATGATGCCCAGAGCAAACAGACTGGGTCCCAGCAGATTCCACAGACCATGACGGTCCAGCTGCAAAGCCATGGACAGGGACATTGCCCCCAGCAGATACAGCACCTTGGCAAAAAAACCACATGGATCAATAATGGCACTGCACTAACACTGTCAACAATGCTACTTCCCCTGTAAATAACAGGGTGTGTGTGTGTGTGTGTGTGTCTGCGGTCAAAAAAACAGCACATCTCACTACCACCAATAAAGAAAATTGGAATCTTCTCTCCACATGTTAAACAAGTGGTAACAAAAGATTTGCAGTTACATCACAAAACCCTTAGCAATGATTGAAGGTTACTAAACCACCAGAAGATGATTTGTGGTTCCCGCAGATGGACAATCCTTTCATTATTATTATTTGTTCTGGTTTGCACCTGTGTCCTGTTTTTTCTTTTTTTTTTGTTTTGCTTTTTGGGATGTGAGAGTTCTACTTTTCCCTAACACAGCTGGTGCAATCGTGGAGGTCTAGTGGAGAACTGTGTTGCTGGGGAAAAAAAAGACTGAATGTACCACAAACAGCCAGGAAAAATAAAGATGTGCTTCAGTGAAGTGTTGTAGTGCAGTGGGTACAGTGAGGCAAAGCCGAAATATCTTAGCCTGTAGTTACATGGATCCAGCAATTGTGGTGCGGCACAATAAACTGTATCTTGAATAAGCTTATTTTTGGAGTTGTAGTGTGAACTTGCCAACAAACTAATTTACAAAACAATATTCAATTTATGGATTGCTTGAGATATTCTGTCTTTTTATTATTGTCAACAAAACCCATGAATCATAATCAAGTACTGTCTGGGTAGCCAGAACCTAACATAGTTTATTCTTCTGTACTGTGTCATAGACCTCTATCACTGTTAAAACACTGGCATGCTCCCCTTATAATCATATTAACACAGAAACTGGCTTATTTTGACTCAGTTCCACATACTGTATCTTCTGGCACAGCAACCATGCACTAATGTGTATTAATCTGCAGCTGATTGTTAACAAAAGCACTACTTACTACCATTTACCAAGTGATGTGTGCTAAAAACTATAATGCACATCTTTTTCGATTTGCCTGTTTTAAAAACGATGTGCTAAAGTAATAAATTGATTTGAGGTTGAGTACAAACAAGGCAGAGAAGTTTAAAAAATTAATAGAAGGTGGTTGAAAACATTGCTGAATGGCCTTTTTTGTGGAACTTGTCAACAATAAGATAAATAGAAAATAACACCCACTCCGGGAGCTGGCTTTCACAGATAATAACGGACAGCAAACAAGTATTAAAAGGTAATTTAAAAAGCCTTTATACAGAAACAGTATTAATGGGGATATGGTCAGTGCACAAACTAACTGAATAAAAATTAGTATTTCAAAAATGCTTTGCAGAGTGATATTCCAAACGAACCTCCTCTATGTGAGTGAGAGCCACAATAGAACAAAGACTGCTAACAATATAAACCCATTCTATAAATAATAGTAGTTTAACTTTTTTTCCAGCCTCACAATTTGACACAAAGCCACAGGATATAAAAGAGATAAAGTGAGAAGGAAAAAAAAAATCAATAAGCTGTGCTACTCATGCTCTGGGAGAACTTCAGCCTGTCCAGAATGCCTGGGGTCTGCATTCTTCTGTCTGGTAGGAAATGTGAGGAGAAAAATTGGGGATTTTCGAGCAGAGGAGGGATGACCCGCCTGCAGGAGAACAGGACTAATTGGCACAGACCAAGGAGGAGAGGAACAGCGTGGTGCAGCCCTAGGACTCTGTGCAGCAACAGTCATCAGTCATACTGCACCGCTGGATCATACAATAGCAGCCAAACATGCATGTATATGTGTACTGTATGCAGGCATGAACGCATGGCTGCTGACAAGCAGGGGCTTTTCTGTAATTTATTATTATGTGTCAACGTGATGGACGAGCTTCTGGTAAGAGGTCTATTTTTAGCTGCTACATGCTCACTAATATACAGTACAGTGATATAGACCTATGTATGCTGTATGTGTATGGATTACAACATACCCTTTGCTAGTGTCAAAAGGAACTGGTTTCAGAAGCTATCAGAAATGTTAAAATTGAAAAAACAAAAATGAGCAGATGTTCATTCCAAATCTTTGTACAAAGGTACAAAGATTATGTGATTATCATAATCTCCTCATCAAACATACGTAACATAACGTAATATACAATACATTTCATTGACTTAACTCTGGCTTTTTAGTTTTTAGTGGCTATAACTCATATATTATTTTTAATTGCTGAAATCTGTTGCAGCATCACTAATAGGAGGTTTAACAGGGCAAGAAACACAAGCAGTCACTTAATTAAGCAGGTTTCTAAATCCTACAGGGGAGACAAACTCATTTCTAATAAAAAAAAGTTTCTTTGCAGCAGACACTTCAGGTGGGTTCAATTTCACCTCAACCTCCAACTAAATTAAGATCATCTGGCTAAACTTTTCACATTGTCTGAACACTCAAGCTTAATGTCATGCTGAATCCAGATCTCAGAAATTTCTCGGTTGAAAACAATGTTATCACAGTTGGTCAACAAAGGAGGGAGACGAGATGCTGTAATTAAATCTGGATCCGAAATAGGTTTACTGCCAAATAGGTTTTAACCTAAATGGAACCAGTCTCAGAGCTTTGCTGCCCCATTTGTGTGCAAATAAAAAAAAGACAATGTTACATTGAGTCACATGACTTAATAAGGTTTAGCAAGTTGAGATTCAAAAAAAGCTTTTTCTTTAGTGAATATGAAGCCGCAAAAAGATCATTGCAAGACACAGTATTCGGCAAACATATTTGTGAGCACTTTTAGACGTTAGGAGGCACAAAAGTCACCCACAGTACACCCATCCACTATGAGGTGCTTCTAGGTCCTTCACCCTCTACTGCTCCTGCTGTGGTCATAAACAAGCAAACACGCACACTGCCTCTCTCAACTACACAAACACCAACGCGCGCACACACACAGTTCCACTTGCCAGTCCTGACATGTGCGATTTGATTAGTGACTGCGTACTGCAGTGCTCAGCAAAACTGAAAACTCCATAGAGTACAGCAGATGTTAGTCTACTCTCTCTTCCTCCCACAGCTACCCCCACCCCCCGGCTCTCTCCCCTCTTTCTGTTTCATTTATGGACATACACACACATTTACACATACAATACACACACCCTTTCCCTGAGACTGCTCCATCTTGGTGTGCAGCCAGGGAGTGACCCAGGGAGAAGGTGCACCTGTTAGTGTTTACTGTTATCCACCGCAATATGTCAACAGCCAGACAATTTAGCACCATGCGTCTCTTATTCTAACACATTGATCTCTTCATTTATTGATAAAATTTGAGGCATATGTAGCACTTATTTATAACTCTCCCACAGAGCTCTACAGCCCCTCCTTCTACCTCTAATCCCTCTTTGCTTCAGGGCTTATCTCAAGTTGTCCACCATTGACATGGAGCTCCTAGCTGATATTCTGCCAGACTGCGGCACACAGCAGCGGACGTGTTGTGACGGTCAAAAGATATCTGGTTGAAGCAATGGCAAAGCATCTAAAATCAAAGAGGGCTGGAGTTGATCTTCTCCATCTAGAAATATAAGTGAGCCAGTCACAGCTTTTGTGAGTGTAGCTAAAGGTGGTGATATTGAAGTATGGAAACCACAGAAATACTGTATGAAGGGGCCGATACAATGATGAATCACTATCTATTCAGAAAGCGCTGTGGATGATAGCAGCATTGTATTGAAGCCTTTGCTACAGATTAGATCTTTACTTTCTAGAATTGACACTTCTGTAAAGCAGAATCTATCTGACAGGTCAAAAGTCCCACATTTAAACCACATATTGATTTACACCATTTAAAGTCAGGTTTTATTAAACTAGACAAATATGAGGTCAAACTCACACTTACTGCATGCTCTCATTTTTATTGTGGTTCTCCTTTAAAGATAACTACATTAAATTAGAGATTTTACCTGTTTGATGATAGACTTTAGTCTGGCCATCGCAATGACAGTGACCCAAACTGACATGAGTGACCCGAGGAAGTCACAGAACTGCAGGACGTCATACTCCATGATGCAAAAGACCACAATACCCGGCTGGTCGCATGCATGGTAGAACTGTATATAAAGAAGTACAGCAGTTAGTTCAACGAACATGCGACACAGGAAAATACCACACTGCAAAGCTGCAGGATTTAAAAATAATTGTTCAGTTACGTTATAACTATTTTTTATAGTAACAATCTACTGCGTCTGTGGTGAAGGAGGTAGAGCAGTCGTCCATCAATCTCACAATTGTTGGTTCGATCCCCGGCTCATCATGTCGAAGTGTCCTTGAGCAAGTCACTAAACCCCAACTTAGTTGCTCCCGCTGAGTGTTGGCCCCATCCGTGTGTGTGTGCGTGTGAGTACGAATGGGTAAACGAGAAGCAGTGTAAAGCGTTTTAACTACCAATAGGTAGAAAAGTGTTGTATGAGTGCAGACCATTTACCATTTTGTTACAGATAAGTGAGTGCTCTCATCTAATGTCCACATTTTTGTTCAACTATCTAAATATAGAATATAACAGGCTCTAGGTGGTGTCGACTCAGATAAACCATTTCAGACAAATTTACTGTATAGGTCCTTTTTGGTTTTGTCTTATTGTTGCCCAAAAGCAAATCCTGGCAAAGCAATAACAATTTCCTTTTTTCAAAAAACAAATTGCATTTAACTGTATTGCGGTGGCCAGTGCAGTATCTTACTGGCTGATGTCATGTTGCAGTTATTTGCATGTTGCAACCTAGTTCAAAAATGTGAACTAAGTTAAACCTTGCAGTATGATCCTGTGCTATTTTGACAAACCCCCTGTGGTGTGACCCCAACTGACGGGCTGACCTTATTTAAAAAATTACATGCTGAGTCCATTTCCTCCTACATTAAACATTTGGCAAGGGAAATTTGAGATATTTGCGTTTGCTCACTGTTTGCTAACTTGCAGAATTCTTGCCTTGCCCGTGTGTTAAAACGTTGCTCCAACTAGTGGTCAAAACCTCCAGACGGCAGCTTTAACTTGTTCTTGTTTCATACCCACACATATTTTATGGCTCAACTTTAGTTTTTTGTTTTTTACAAAGTGCATAACATGGACCACTTTGCATTTTTGGCTTGGACTCACCGTAGAGAAGAACATGGTGAAGATGTAGACTGAGGCCTCCAGCAGGTAGTGACTTCGAATTGCAATGGCCACAGGTGGGACGAACATTAAGTTACTGAGACACAGCAAAAGGGTAGAGAGGAGCTGGAAACTGTAGGAGTAGGCCTCTGAGTTGTCTGTACATCCCCAGCCATCCCAGCCTAACACGCACAGAAAATAATGTGTGCTCATCTAAGAAAGTAATCATCTAAGAGTCTGAGATAGTAGAGAATGTTGTGTTTGCAGGTTAGAAAAAACTGGAGTCAAAGCTGTTTTCGTCTTCCTTAAACTCTGAATAAACTTTAGAAAAGTCCTCTTAAATATTCTAGCTGAGGAGATGAGAATAGACCACTATAGATGAATCAATTTGTTTCAAAAGCTCTGCTTCATAGTGTCTCTTCAAATGGATAAAATATTTATGTCTCGACAAGATGAATCCTTCATCAGCCCTTTCTCATAAACACACATTTTCCTCTCGGAAAAATAATCAAAAACAGATATGCGTGAAGTTGTTTATCTTGCACAATAGAGCCTCCTGCTGTGAACTCTCTCCAATGGTAAAACATCCCTGCTTT
Source organism: Channa argus (assembly GCF_033026475.1). Lineage (NCBI taxonomy): Eukaryota > Metazoa > Chordata > Actinopteri > Anabantiformes > Channidae > Channa > Channa argus. The sequence goes on from NC_090207.1 coordinate 7,675,487, forward strand.
GCTACTTGAATTGGATCCTAATCAAGTGGTGGATTGGATAAGACAGTGCGAATTAAATATTCGTGAGCACTGTTGAACGGAGGCTTTGCAGTGTGAGACGGGCCAAGGGCAAGTGCTGAATGCAAAGTGCCTGCCAGGAAGGAGTCACACATATGAAGTATGACAATGAATTTAACTGCAGAGAAACCAGCTCCGATAAAAGAAGATCAAAGGCAGGATTTAAAAAAGCCTCAGAGGACACGCTTTGTTTAGTTTCATAAGATCATCTTTTATTGAAAAGCTGTTCATAATTAGGAGCGTGTTTTATTGTCTTATCAAAACAGCTAATATTAGAAGATTAATACCATGCCGCCTTATGACTCACTGGAGAGCGCACATACAATTTAATCATTGTATTGTCAGTTCAATTCTGAAGAATGACCTGTGCCATCCCACCTTGCTCTCTTCCATTTTCTTGTCACTTGGCATGATGTATTTTCCAACAGGCATTCTTTGCTGCAGCGATGACCCAATTTCCTCATAAAAGTTTTATCTTATCTTATATACAAAAAAGACAAATCGTGCTTTTTTTATTGTCTTCTCATAATCACTTCTAATTATGAATTCATGGTCATGCTTTTTTGCTAATAATTGAATTGCTGATTAATAATTAAAGACACTGTTGAGTGTACACCGTATTTACACAATTATTTCCTTACTTCTATCAAACAACTTGGTTTGTTGTATTATTAATTGGATTCCACGGTTTACTGAATGTGAATGCAATTTCAAAATGAAATGGACATTAAAACAAATTAAAAGAAAACATAAATAGACCACCTAAGCTGAAATTAATTCATATTCGCAAATCAACAAAAAGAGCAAAGCAGGAGGGAGCTCTCCATGTAAGCACTGCAATAGATTTTTAAAGTAAGTTGGTACCTGCTTTGCATTCACATGCAGCGTAAAGGTAGTTGTTGGTTCGCAAAAGCTTGCACTGTCCATATGTCCCACAGTCATTGATGCATGGAGTCAGGTACGAGCGCATATACACCTCAGCGGTGACATTGGTGCACGCCTCAAATCTGGAAAAGTCCCAGACAAGCAAGAACATTGGAAGGCAGTGAGCATGGGGGAAAAAACTGCAGCACTACTGGTGATTTAGGTATTTTTTTAACCAGTGTAAAGGCAGAAACTTGGTACTTTTTCACCTTTAAAATGGATTTCAACTGACAGGGTCTGCACTCAAGCGAGACCTCTAATTTGTGGGTAGTTGTTTTTAGCCACATCAGAGGCATCTAGAGATGTCATTCTGTCCTGCACTTAAATATTTCTACCACTGAATTGATCGTCATTAAATTTTGCATGGACGTACGTGCAGTACAGAAGTAGTATATGTACAGTACTTCTCCCTCATCCTAAAGACGAACTGTAAAAACTCTGGACATTTATATAACAACACCAAAAACAGATCAACATCTCCAATTTGCTGTTTATCACATCCTCATAAGCCTCCCCTTTTAATTTGTTCTCAGTCTTAATTAGCAAATGCTCTAATATAACTACACAATGAGCACGTTTGCATGCTGACAATCATATTTCACTCAGAGCTCTGGCAAACTTACAGCCTCACAGAGTTGTTAGTATCTCTGCAGACCATAGTGTTGCTGTTTTATGCACTCTCATCACCTCAGCACTTTGGAGATCAAAAGGTACTTTTAGGGTTGTTAGACTTCAAACAACTTTATTCTGCCAGGCCTGTGCAATCTCCAACTTCATAAAGCAATTACAAAAGTGATTTTCCGCAAATGATGTCTGTGTGTTAGAGACCAACAAGGAACCTTGAGTTCTACTTTGATAGTTTAACCTTCATTATGTAACTCAATTAAGTAGTCCACCTGGAATTTTCAACTGTCTGCTTCATTTTTGACTTCTGTCTTCTTTGTTGTATTTCTGGCAGTGCTTTGGATCACAAATTCTAAATCTTTTGACTTGGAATACACACAATTTAATGTAGTGTGTTGTTTTTCTATGCTGCGTACATGACTGGAAACTTACAACTGCTCAATGGACCGATAATTTGTTTATCTCTGAAACTTTATGGGATAAATGAAAAAGCTTGTATGTTTGTGCTTACATTGTAGCTTTCCTAATTGCTAGCTTCTACAATCAGTCACAGAGAATGAAACTCCAGATGGTAATACTGTAAATGTTTCTTTGTCTTTTCTCAGAACCCACTTTTTAATTGACACAGCTGTTCAGTTTTTTATTTTTAAGTTATCTCAATCAACTTAATTGTAGCCTTGAAGAGCACCTGTCATTCACACTACCTCTTTTCTTTTTTAAGAAGACCTGACTGATTTAGCAAGTGTGGAGACTGACTATGTAGCTATGTGAATGTTTTCCACATTTTCATACCTCAGCAGTGCTCTCCATGTGAGGACGAGTCCATGTCCCACACCATCTGTTATTATCTGTTATTCAAATTCAATTGGAACTCCTAAGTGGCCCAGGAAAAATCAGCTTAATTTAATTCTGTTCACATTTTCTTGCCATTAACGTTTCGGCAAAACATCTCAATCTGCTGAATAGCGAATACTTAAGAACTCATAAAAACATTGAGTTGGACAACTTAACAGAAACATTTTCCCCACCATCTCTTTTTCCGAAATTTCTCACACTGACTTTAAACAACCTTCAGGGAACGTGTGTGTACCCCTTGCATTCATCTGTGGATTCAACTGCAGGTGGAAAGAACAATAGAGATTACAAGATATTTTCTAGGAGAGATAAGGGCTGTGCCCTATACAAAAACCCTAACAGATCTTGTAGCTGCAATCCATTATTGTCATGATTCTGGACTTTTGTTTTGTTTTACTTCTTGTTTCCTGTCTTGTACATTTATTTTGTACCAACTTAGTTCCAATTCCTGCTTGTCTTTTTGGTTGCTTTTTTTTTTTTTTTGGATTGTTTTCAGTTGTTCCCCTGTTTATTTAAAACTAGTTCTCCACACAGTCCCTGCCAGTTCGTTCTGTTTTGTTTGTCTCATTTGCCTGCTTTGTTCCACTGTTGGTTGGTCTCTGATTTCTCTTGGTCTAAGGTTTGGTTTCTCCTTTGTTTGTCCCTGTTTGTTTATTCCTGTTTGTTTGATCCTGTTTTAGTATTGAGGATTTATTATTTGCTTGTCCCTGTTTGTTAACTTCTGTTTTAGTTTGGAAGTTTGGTCCTTTGTCTTTTGCTAAGTCATGTTTAGCATTTGATTCTTTGTTTTGTCTGGTCTCTGTATAGGCAGCAGTTTTTGTTAATGATTTATACTGTCTGGTTTTCTGTTTGCCCTTTTTTTCATAGTTGTTTTTCCCTGTTTTATCCCTGCATGTTCCCATTCTTAGTTTATTATTAATAATAATTGATTATTTGTTTTTCATGTTGGTGTTCGCAGTTAGTTCTATGTTATCATTTGCCTAGTTAGTTTGTTTTCCCCTCGGTTAGTGTGTGTTGTCTGTTCCTCCCTCAAGATTTAGTTTGTTTGCCCTCTGTTGTTTTTAGTTAATTAATAAAATCCTTTCTTTTGATTAACCCGTCTCGCTGTCAACCCTATTACAATTATGGTCTGCTTCGTATACTAAAGCAGAAAAAACTTGTGCCTCTGTCTCTTTTACAATAAATTTCCACATTTATAAATTGTGAATTTGGCACATAATTGTAAGGAAAAAGTACCAAAATCTCACGTCATTATTCATTTTTTGGAAAGAGGATTTTAGGAAGAACATTTATTTTGCAGTTCGACAGACTGTAGCTTCCCTGGAAATATCTCAAAATAATAGCTTTTGTTACAGAACTACACAAAAACAGCACATCAAACAAAAATTCTTGGTACCCTGCAAAACTATTTTAAGGGTGGATTTTCAGTATGCAGGTCTTCAGCCCTTTTCAGAAAAGACATATTTGAATCAATTTGTTTAAAAAAATCAAATATGTAAATGTACTAAAATGAAAAATCTGTTTTTTTTCCCCGTCATATGCTAGGTATTCACCAGAGGCCCATTTCAGCCAATCTGAAATGAATCTGCGGTGTGACAGATGGTAGAGGACGTGGCTGAATGAGGGTGGCTGCACTGTTTAAACAGCGAGCATGGCACCTTCATTATTAACTTTGGTAAACAAACTAGTGATTGTTATATGATGAGAATTTTTTAAGAAATCTTGAATGTCCTATTTTGCAACTGTCTTCCTGTAATTGACGACAAATATTGTCTCACAGAGGTTGCTGTGGGGCACTGGGACTAAGCCAAAGAACTGATTATGAGACTGTCAAATATTTATGAGCAACAGTCATTCAGCTAGTTTCAGTGAATTTCTGCTTGTATACTGGAAATCTTGAAGACGTTCTGGGTAATTACTACAGAGCATACGGGCAGCACTGCTGTTTGCATTTCATATGAAAATGTGGGTAAATCTTTTTGGAATTAGATGCTAGTCTTACACATACTCTAAATATCTATCAGCAGAAACTCTTAGTATAGCATAATGACCAGAAACAGGTTAAAAAGTACTGTTAAAAATTCACCTACTGGTACCATATAACAACAAAATCAACGATCTTTAACAACTCAAAACCTTTTTTTTTCATGAATAGTTCTAAAAGTAGTTGAATGAAAGTTCCCCAGTGAAGCACATGTCTGCAGAAACCATCTAATTGTCTTACCCATGTTCAGTAGCACACAGAGAGCGCAGACTGAGATACCAGGTGCCCGTTTGTGGGTAAGGAATCCTCAGTTTAGTGATGTTCGCAGAGGCATTCACAGAAAGGAAAAACCCAGCCACTGATTCTGCAACAAAAGAAAAACATGACGGAGTTTAAAACTGAAAAAGTTTTACTCAGAAAACAAATCAACTTGCTTTCTGTAGCTTTAGTTCAGGGTGTACATGTCCGTTATTTCTTCTTTCAAACTTTCCTCTGACTTCCCTTTATTAAGCTATTTCTTCCTTTCTAGCTGAAAAACTCCTCCAAATGACATCACCCAGAGGAGTTTTTCAACATTAGGATTTCAGATGATGTCATCTGGAGCAGCTCTAGAAAGGCAGGTTAACCGTAATTACAAATTTTGTAGTGTGATCAACAAGATGACATCATCTGAACTGAAGGTTCCTCCAAGGGATGTAGAAGTCGAGAGATATTTTTATGTAGGGACCTTTTATGGTATTCAGTTACACAGACATCTCAAACTAGAACCAAATGAAGCAAGTTCAGTATCAGTGAATGTGACCATTAGCAAGAAAAGGCTCCAAACAGAGAATTTGCATCAAGTCACGTCAGAATTTCTGCAGTTCAAAATATCTGAAACTGTGACCATTTGATCCAAGGTAAAGTGGACATACCTGATTCACATTTCAGTGATGAGTTTTCCTGCATGAAAAGAGGCATCCCATGGTTGAGGCAGCCAAACACTGTGACATTAGCTCCTTTTAGCGTAGACTGCAGGAGGAAACATAACCAAACGTCATTCATCAATCCAACCATCAACCATCTGCTGCCATCAAGCTGGCGAACAAACACTCTTCATGATTACCTCAGATCTAATTCCACCTCAGCTGTGAGACAGTAACGTTTAAAACCAACAAATCAATTGAAACTGCTCCCCCTGTGTCGGCCTGAGGCACCTAAATGAAGTTTATCTCCTTAAAGCATCAATTATACATTAACACGCTCAAGCTTAAAGAAAAAAAAAATACTGGAGAATTATTCAAGCGCTGGGAACTGCATATGGTTAAACAAGTTGCTTGATTCTGCAGAGGTGTGATCGGAGGCCACTACAGTTCAATTTGTTGTACCTGTAAATATACAACGGGAGAACAAACACCAAGGAATAGTTGATGTGTTCATAAAGCATCAGTGTGCACTCTAGCACCACATTTGACACTTCATCAGCTTCGAGATTCCTCGTTCTAATTCATTCGCCGTGTCTCTGTCTTCAGGAATGAAGATTACTGTAGGTGCAGCCACATTACTAAACCTGAAACTGGCAATCAAAGAAAGTTTAAGTCCTTCTATCGCACAGACAAACTTCATAAAACAAACTCCGGCTTATTACATGTATTTGCTTTGAGTCTGGAGGGAAATAGACTTGGTGGTGAGGATAACTTAAGGCAATTATTGCTTGAATAAATAAGATTTCTATCGCCCCCCCCCCCAGCACAAAATGAGCATAATGTATATGCAGAGAGTTGGCAGAGTATTTGACTAATGCAATGACTCAACAAACACTTTGCCAGGTGCTGAGGTTTCAAGCCTCCTAAACTCGCCATCTGGCCCACACTCTCCTGGTAGTAATACTCAATCATGACCACTGGCATTTCAAGAGAGTCCCCCACAGTATCAAGATGAAGGATTAAGAAACACTCATGCATGCTATATCTATCAGGCCCAGAAGATACACGGCAGGAAAAGGGGTCATGAAGCCCCTGAGCCGAGGTTTTACGTGTTGGTAGGTGTTATCGGTCAAAGCAGAGATGTTTTCATTTATTTGACCAGCCTTTAAGTGTTGTGCTGGTCAGCCTGCCACTTTGGTCCAGACTGAAATATACCGTATCCATAATCACTCTACTGATTTCCATTACCTGATATATTTTACAACTAATATTTATTTTCCCAAAGATTCTTTTGATTACATTGCTTTGATGATCAAAGGTTTCCTTTTGACATTTTAGACTTTTTCAGAATTATCTCAACGGGTTGCACAAGGACTGCTGTGAAAGTCGATACAAATACTTACAGTCCCCAGAAGACAAACTGCAGTAACATCTTTCTCATTCATTTTCAATCATGGGATCAAATTTTTATTTTGTTCGCTACTTTTGCTTTCTGCAGAATAAGTAAAGTTCCCATCAGCTTTGCTTTATGTTCAATGCTAATTTAGAAAACACTAGCATGCTGACATGCTAAACCAAAATACTGATGGACATGGTGAACGTTATACCTTATAAACATGTTCAGATAGTAATGAAAGCATTTTTGTATGCTGATGTGCATTTACCTGATAGGTATATCATCACACAGCCACTGGCATGAATGTACTCATATTCTTTTTTTCCCCTTGAGCTCAATAAGAGTCACCCAGGTGCAGGCACAGTTTTTAACTAATAACAGCACTTACAGTAAGAATTGAGTTACCCTGAAAAATGTTGCTGAAGGGACATAAACGTTGCTGCTATGCACGAGGAGAGGTTTTTACATGTTTGTGCCCAGGGGCCCATTTCCCCATAATGTGTCCATGCAAACAAAGTTCAGAAAGTCCCAAACAATGGATATTTTTAATTACTGCCTTATTAATGGGGTGGGACAGGAGGAAATACGTTCCCTCCTCCTGACCCAGTTAAAGCTCAACAGAGGTCTTCTATGACTCAACACTCCTTTTGCATTCATGCTCTTTGTAACTGTCTTACGCAAACCTAGCCCTGAGCGGAAAACTGAGCCAAAAACAAAAAACTAGAATTTGTAAGATGTATGTCTCTGCCAATGAGTCACGTTGCAGTTTATATGCATGTCTGTCCAGACTCATGTTCTAATCATTTCATCATCCCCGGCCAGGCATTTCTGAAACAATGCAATGACCATATTGGGAAAGACATCATGTCACAGTGACGATGAGACCAAATCATATTGCTTTATTTAACTAAAAAGTATGAAATTACTGACTTAAAAATTTATATTGTAACTTAACGTGTATGTGACACTGAACCAAATCCATGCACATACAAACATGGTCAAACACAAAGAGCTGGTGTAATTCTGATGAACTTGAAATGAAGCTCACTCTGCACCTGGCAGTCTGTTAATTCTCACAGTTAGAAATAGTTGAGCTAAAGCAGCCTGCAGAATTTTTCAGAGTCAGTATGTTACCACACCCCTAACATCCCGCTGGTTAACACCTTGACAAATGATCCTTTAACGTTATGGGCTCATAAACATCCTGGGTCACCAGGAAACACATGAAATTAAGGAAGTAAGATGCTCTCAAGATGCAGATGATTGTTTTGAGATATATTTGATCTTTCCTCAAATCTATCATGTAGACCATTCATGTTCTATAGATACCAGTTTGTTGTCTTCGGCTCTGCCTGCCTGTGTGGAGCTGAAATTAAGATTTTACTGATAACTATGAAAGGCTCAGCCTGACTTCCAAACTCCATCTCATATCATTTTCCTCCCAAGCTGACCTCAGTACAATGCATCTGTGCTGTCCATTAGGCAGTTATTCGAAAAGGATTTCAAACATTTCTTCAATCTTTCTGTCCTCACGGCGTTGCTAATTTATGTTCAATTCGTGTTGTGCTTTGCCTGTTTTTGCACCTATTTTAAATTCATGTCTGGAGTTGTTATGTTAATTTGTTTGGGGTTTTATTTATTGCTGGTACTTGTAAAACACTTGTAAAACACTGTAACGTTGTTGAGAACACTGCTATTACACTATACATCCATCACATTTATTAATGTGATTTATATGCCAGCTGCATTATGCAGCTGTTAGTTATGATGGTAGGATGTGATTGGCAGGGGCATAATTCACTCAGGAGCATTATCTTCTGCAATACAATGCTCAAGGGAATGACTGATCCAAGCTACAACCTTACTTACCTTTATAAACATCTGTTCGAAAAGTTTTCTAGAACAGCAACACAGACACGTCAACTCTAATCGCATAAATGCAGAAGATACACACAAAAAAAGATTAAATAAAATAAATGCGTGTATATCTCTGCTGTGTACTCGTGTGACTTTTGCTTTTCTGAATTTCCCAAGTGATTTGCTGATGACATGTGCCATTGAGGACAAAAAACCAACTGATTCAAGAACATGGATGAAAATGGCATGTGTACTAAACGGGGAACATCCCAGTGCCCAAACTAATTCAAGTAAACTCCATGATGAGTTTTACATTTTGATGAGTAAAATATAAAACAGGCTAATGTTTTGACTGTGGGGTAATTAATAATTAACAATGGTGGTATGTTTCGTATACTTTTTTAATATTTAT